>NC_063361.1:37720059-37790087 GCF_021869965.1 Rhincodon typus
GGGCGGTCAGTGTGAGAGAGGTATCAGTGTGTGTGAGAGGGGTCAGTGTGTGAGAGGGGTCTGTGTGTGAAGGGTCAGTGTGTGAGAGGGGTCAGTGTGTGAGAGGGGCCTGTGTGTGAGAGGGGTCAGTGTTAGAGAGGGGTCAGTGTGTGAGAGGGCGGTCAGGGTGTGAGAGGGGTCAGTGTGTGAGAGGGGTCTGTGCGTGAGGGGTCAGTGTGTGAGAAGGCGGTCAGTGTGAGAGAGGGGTGTCTGAGTAGGGGAAGAGTCAGTAAGTGGGGGGTTCAGTGAAGAGCTAGTAATAAACAGCTGCACGGATGCAAATTTATCTTTCGGGCTGAAGTAATCATTTTCCCCCTCGCGTTCTCTCTCGCTTTCTTTCGCTTTCTGTACATGTTCCTTTCTCTCTCTCTCTCTCTCCTCCATCAGGTTTTCGTCCTTTCTCTTCCATCTTTCTCTGTCTCTCTGTCTCTCTCTCCTACCCTACCCGGTTCTGTTTCCTTCCTGTTGTTTACGGTCTTTCCTCAGCTGGGAACATCGTTCCTTTATTTGGGCAGTTCAATGTGTGGACAGGGAGAGACAGAAAGAGAAACAAGACACCGGAATGGGGGAGCTGGGGGTGGCGGTAGGAGGGGGAGAGAGAAAGGAGGAGAGAAATGCAGGAAGAGATGAGGAGAGACTGAAGCCAGAGCAGAGAGGGTGGGAGAAAGCGCCGGATTTCCTCTGAAGCAACATGTTTGTGGTCATTGTCCCGAAGTATTGTCACGCCATCGCTGTGGTCCCAGCGTGTTGCAGATCCCAATTCGTCTCAGTCTCTATTCTGTGACTCTCCCCGATGTTGCAGCGACACAGTTCAGGAAAAGGGGGAATCCGAGCTGATCCGCAGTGCTTTAGTCTCCGAGACTGACAATGACAAAAATAATTTTAAAAAATCAGTGTTATGTGTAACTCCGTTACACACATTCCCCAAGTTCCGAATGTAGGGGTGTTTATAGACAGCGGACTGACCCCCAAACCGCGCTGAATACAAACTGACTCAAAAACTCTTCTCAAAATCGTTAAAGAAACGGGAAGCCGGATATTCCTGCTTTATTTCGCCGTTTCAAAACGAATATGTAAAACACTCAATTTGATTAAATGATGGGTTCGGTGGATCAGACGCTGCCCAATCGGAGGAAATACGGTCCGGACAATCAATGATTTTTACACACAATGCGGAGGGGGCGTACTTAAAAACGAACGAAAATTTAGACAATGGTGACATTCGAAATGAGAAGCATTGAACTAACCGACAGGTTACAGGGCCGGGGCCAAACTCTCAGCAACAAACTGGAGGAGGGCGGGCGGTGGGGAACGAGGATTGTCCCAAGTTCAGTGAAGCCAAGGACAAGGGAACTGCCCTGGGAGGCAGGAGTCTGCCCAGTGTGGACCGGAGCTGGTATGGATTGACTGGCAGGGGCTCTCAGAGAGTGGCAGAGGGCAGGGGCACACACACACACACACATACACACACACACACACACACAGCCGGACTCAGGGGTGAACGTTCTCACTGAGTGACTGGTGGTGTTATTCCAATCCATGTAAAAAAAAGTACAAGAATCTCTGATGTTCTAAGTGGCTGTTGCATCGAGCCAGGTTTCTATTTTAACTGTATATATTATTTAATGTGTATAAATATTACAGGATTATGCACTTAAATATGTTTACAGCTAAATTTTGCACAGACTATGTTTAGTGGAGTTGTGTTTTGTGTCTTGCATGTTATTTGGCTGCCGTGAGTTCCTGTGACATTCTCTCGAGTCAGTGTGGTTTCCAATGGGAGCGAATCTCTGGGTCAGGTGTAGCTCTGAAGTTCAACAGCCTGCTGTTTCTGTGACTCTGATCAGGAGATGCCCAATATCCGATCGAAATTCTCTGTTCGCCATTTCTCCAAATCTGTCGGCGATTCTGCGCGAAATAGCGACGAGAGGGAATCTCTCGGAAGGTGTGTGGTGTCTCTGTAAGAGAGCGAATGAAGCAATGGTGTTCCTCCGTTCGGAGTGAGAGAGCGGACAAAATACTCCCGCGTTCTTATTGGAAACCACGTTTAATTTAACACAGAGTGGATACGTTTTGTATAATTACTGTTTAAAATATTTCCTTTTGACGTTTGGTTTCTGTGAAGAAACCTCTGGAACATCCATTGGACACGAGCCTGTGGATTTTATTTTATGAAAGGGTTGATTAAGAATCCGATTGGTTTCATATTAATCTGCTTCTTGCCTTAATTATAAAGGTGTAAAGTTCGAGGGATCCGTGCTTCATGTGATTGGTGTTTGCCATGTTCCTGAGTTTGGAATTTTCTGCTATTAATTCTGATAATTTTTAAGATCGGAATTTATCACTGTGCTTCCTTCCTAACGAATAAAACCTGAGCTGAAGTCGCTGGTCTGTTCCTCGCTGTCATTTCCATTTCGCACCATTTCGCTAGGCATCGCTGGTATTTGCTGCTGTGACCACTTTTTAAAGGAAGTGGCGGACTTCAGGAAATCAATGATTAACCACTCTGGCTGCCGGAATGCGGGATCCTCTCAAGTCTATCCCAGAGGCATAGACCGATTCTCCAACTGGATCTCCCCAAAGAAATCCGGGAGTTATTATCAAACCGAGCGGGCGGTTTAGCCTGGTTTAGTTTGTGGTGGTGTCTCAGAGCCAGGAGGTACCAGGCGCCTGTCATGAATGTCGGGAGGTGGGGTGTGGGTGGGTGGGGGCTGGGATGGACGGGGTTGGGGGGGGGCAACGTATTCTCATGCTTTGACTTTACTCGGATTCCCCAATATTCGAGCGGAATCTTTCACAGAGAGAGAGGCTTTTCTGGAGATTTGCTGAGCTCCACACACTCTCCTAGAGTCTGACACTGACACTGAAATCATCGAATTTTCAACTAAATATATTTCGATCCATTTTACTGAGTTTGTCAGACATTTCCACAATATTAATGAACCATTTTAACCATTTGTATTCGTTATATAAACAGTTGGGTTTGTAACATCGGGCGGGTCTACGTTTATTAGAATTATTTGCCTGATTCGATCTAATCGGGGCAGAACCGATGCTTCAAATCTGTTTACAAATTGTTCCTCAAAAAGATCATTTCCATGGCAATGATAGACAGTCACCCTTCAATGTAACAATGCGCTGTACGGAGATAACATTAAACTGATCTCCTCGAAATATTATGGAGAAGTCACGGTATCTTTTATTTAAAGTATATTTAATATTTAATTCCCTCGGTATATGAATTTAACAGTAGCCTGTACATTGACGAAGTATCGACATCACACCGGTACATTTCCCCTTATTCATCCAATCACCTTCAAAGTGCCCAAACTCTAAGAGAGGCACCTTCTTCATATATAAATTATCCTTATACATCACTAACAGAAACCTGAGCTCCAGCAGCGCGACCATCCCAACACAACTCTCAACCCCTCTCGCTGCTTTCAAAGAATCAAACATCCTTTTTACCAATATCCAGGGTTTCTCCCCTCACAAAGCCCTTCGCAACAGTGTTCCTGCTTGGTACAAACTCGGACTCTAAAGCCCAATGTCAGTAACCCCTCCCAGCCCCGGGACTGCTCCCGTGTTTAATCGCAACGTACTCCAGGATTCTCTGGGAAATCAGGATAAACTACAACCTGAACAGGGCTGGGAATCTCTGGCTCGGCCAGTGGTACAGTGGTTGCGTCCCTGCCTCTGAGCTAGGTAGCTGTAGGTTTGGCTCCCACCTGCTCCAGTGTTATGTACTTGTGTAACTAGTTGATTAGAAAACATTCTCTCGCAGTGTCTCTCCTCATCATCTTTCTCACCAACGCTTTCCTTGTGCTCTTCATCTTTTCTGATCTTCAGCCTCAGTGTCCTATCCCCATCCCCCCGACTTCTCGTCTCCCAACGCACCCTTCTCTTTAAATCGCTACAATTCTATTGATCGCCTCAATCACCCCGCAAAATGCGCACCCATTCCCCAACATCACCCCCTACCCCAGACCTTGCTCCCGCTCCCACTCCCTCGGGTTTTCTGTAAGAGACCCAGCCCCGAATCAAACCCCCTTCACAGAACCCCGTCCCTTCAAGAACTCTGCGCCCTTTTCAGAAAAAACACTTTTCTCACTTAGTTGTGAACATTCCTGCTAACCCTCACCATCAGTCCCATTCTGTGTAATCTTTCTGATGTTTTCTTTCCAAGCTCCTTGTTCTGGTTTTCTCCCATTTGCTTCGCTTTTCGATGACGGCGCTTCCTCCGCGAAACTATCGGATTTTGTGAATTGCCTGATCCATCTCGGAATTTGTCCTAATCTAAACTATATTCGTAATCGGGGCTTATCATAAATGTCATTGCTTTCTTTCAAAAAAAGGAAGTTAAATTTCTAATTGTCAGGTTTTTGTAACAACAATTTTGCAGGTGTTCCTTGTGTTTGAATTTAAGAAGGTACGAGCCAGAAAGATGCCACCTGATGCTGGCTCAGAGATTTTTGTAGAATCCTGATTGCAGACGGTGAATTTAAAGAATGATATCGTTTTTCAAACAAACATTTTAAAAATGCTCTTTATTATTCAGCTTCAACGTTTTAAGCCGAGTGCCCAATGACCATGTGCTTCCGTTGAAATCTCTGCCTTTTCGTTCTCCTCTTGTCAGTGCCTGAGCTTTGCTGGCGCTGGCTTTTTTTTCCCATCTCTCTAGCCCTGTGCCTCTCCCACTCCCCCTCTCCCTTGCCCATTCCAGAAGGGAGCGACCAAAAAGCCCAGCCAGGAGCCGGGCCTTTACCCAGCACCGTCCCGGGAGTAGGGATTCGGGCCGGGAGCTGGGATTGTTCCCCACGGTTAACCTGTTGGGAATTGCTGAATGCAGTGTCTCTGGGGCCGGCCTTACATTTCAGTGCAGGATTTCCGCGTGTTTCCAGGCACAGTTCGTGACGCCCGGATTGACTGCCCAGTGGTGCTTCCGGCAGGGATCCCAGGGAAGGTCAGGCCGTCCTTTAGCGGGTGTTAGGGCCAGAGGTGGGCGGCTACACTCCCAAACTTGATGGATGGCTGGCAAACCGCGGCCGCTGGACTCATCAAAACAGACAAAACTGAACAGAGGCGCTGCTGTGTTCATCCTCGGCATTCTTTGGAAAGAAAGACAAACAAACAAGAACGCGATAAATATGAGGAGCCGGAGAGAGAATAGTAAGGGACAGAGTGTGTGTGAGTCATAATGTGAGAGGGACAGGAATCCGCAGAGAGGGAGAGACTGAGAGTGACACAGGGAGAGGAATTTGTACAAGTGACAGCTTCCCGGACAAGTTAGACAGCACCCGGCACCACCTAACCATTCCGTGCGGACGGTTCCGAATTTTAATCATTCGTAGTTTTCCTTTAGATCGGTTCTGGTCGCTGTCCGACCTCAGCTCACGGGCTTACAGGGGCGCCGTGACTACCGTTTACAAATCCTCCAAGGGTTTCTTTTTTAAACTAATTACAAACAAAAAAACAGCCATACCATTGAATAGGGACAAAGACAGAAATTATTGGCGAAACTCAGCTGGTCTGGCAGCGGCAGTGGGAAGAAAAAGCAGAGTTAACATTTCGAGTCCAGTGACTCCAACAGAACTGTAGTTTAAGGAGATGTGACCGTCTTTCCTCCCAATATTTGTATTTACTCTGAGTTACATTGTATTGTTCCGGATACCAGTCAGACCAAAATTGAAACATTAACTCTGTCTTTCTGTCTCCACACTGCCGGACCTGCTGAGTTTCTCCAGCATTTTCTGTTTTTGGTTACAATGTATTTTCTCGGTTCTGCTGTGCAGTTATTCTCGGTTCCATTTCCCGGAGGAATCTTTTTCCTGAGACCAGATGTCCTTTGCTCAGTTCCGTTCCCTTCTCCATCGAAACCGCTGACAAACAGCGGCCCCGGGTCGCTCCTGGTTTACCTGAAGTTTAAACACAGGATCCAGAGCAGATCTCAGAGATCGCCTTCACTCTGTTCACTGTTTCCAGAGCCATGTCGCACTGGGAAATGGGAACAGCGTTTCTCTCTTTCGGCAGATGCTGCCGGAGCTGCAGAGTTTCTCCAGCACTCTCTGTCACTGTCTACTCTCTCCCTCTGTCCCTCTCTCTGTCTCTTCTCTGTCTGTCCCTCTATCTCTCTGCCTCTCTGTCTGTCTGTCTCTCTGTATCTCTCTGTCTCTGTTTCTCTCTCTGACTCTCAGAGTCTCGGGGCTTTATTCCCATCGCTTCCATCACAGATCTTGTGTGAAATGAAATTGCCGCGAATTGAGAATAAACGGTATGATGGGATTAATGATAACAAGGTGTAGAGCTGGATGAACACAGCAGGCCTACTATCTCTGATGGGATTAATGCACAATTCGCTGGAATCCAACGGGAAAGGATGGAATCATTTGAGATTGACGGGATTAATGACCTGTGTCTATGATGTCCTTGTTATTAACCTTTGAAACACAGTCGCACCGAGATTGGTCTGCATCTGTTTCTATTTCATCTTTTGGGATGTGACAAGGCCAGCACTTTTTCCCTATCCGAACTCACCTGGAAAAGTTCCCGAATTAACTTCCAACTGATTGGCTTGGCCATTTCAGGGTCAGTTCAGGGTCACCCAAATTGGAGCTCCAGGTAAGAACGTAAGATTTCCTTCAATGACCAAATCCAGTGAACTAGGCGAGGCTTTTATTTTCTTTAAAAAGCTAAAGATAATAATTCGAATAAAAATGTTCTGAAATTCTGAAGAAGTCATGTCGAACTCAAAGCATTAACTCCGTTTCTCTCTTCACAGATATTGCCAAACCTGCTGAGTTTTACCGGCACTTACTGCGCTTGTTAAAAGATAATAGCTTCACAGAATCCCGACAGTGTGAAAGCAAGTCATTTGGCCCATCGGGTCCACACCGAGCCTCGAAAGAGTATCCCACTCAGACCCACCCCATCCTAACCCCGCATCTCTCATGGCTAATCCAGCTAGCCTCTACATCTTTGGACTGTGGGAAGAAACTGGAGCACCCACGGGGTGGGGGGTCAATAGATTCGACAGACAGCTGCTGGAGTGTGGAATCGAACCTGGATCCCTGGTGCTGTGAGACAGCAGTGGTAACCAGCGTGCCGCCCTAATGATGAAGAGGCTAGCTTTCAATTTCAGATTTATCAACTCTGTTTTAATTTCCACCAGGTACAGTGATGAGATACAAACCTGTCATCACCACCACAATACACAGCCACCAGCTCACACCAGGGTAAGGGTGAGGGATTTAACAATTCGCAGGTTCATAAAACAGCTAGAATGGTTGTAAATTCTTCACTCAGGCCAGATTCCCAAATCAGGCATTTTGTTACACTGACTAATTTATCTTATTGTCTATTTTGTCTATAAAATCAGGCTCCTTGTATCCAATAGCCATTTAATACTCAATGTTACGTTGTCACTTAGCAAGTGAACAAGAATTTTGATCGCAGTACAGCAGGACTCACCCCCAATGAGATCATATTCACATATATAAATAAATCAAGTTGCCACATACAATAACAATTTGGATGCTGCAGTAAGCAGGCAATCGAGAATTGGCAGAGGCTACACTCCCCAGCCAGGTTCCTCAATGCATCCACTACAATTAAAAGCTGGGAATAGGGGACATCAATATCACCAAACACCCTCTACGTCAATAAGTGTGCCAGGGGCAATGCAGGCAGGATGCAGATTTGTAACTGGCATTCCACAATATCTGTTTCAAACAAGCAATCTTTTTAGATATTTATCAAACATTTAAAGGTGACTTCTAAAACCATCCTATCTGCAACATGACAACAAAACATCCCTAAATACACCAGAATTGTGATCTCTTTCTGGATGTGTTCAAATCTTACGCAGCTTTTAAACAATATTGAGGTGATGATCTCAGCTTGTTATAGGCCTAGTGTTGAAACAATATATTCTCACTGTATTTTTGCTGCTCTGATGAAATGGGCTGGGCGATGAATGCTGAACACATTTGTGTTTGTATCAAGAAGCCACATCTCCACCTAACAATGGCATTGCTGGTTAATGTTAAATGTATCAAGTTAACGTGCCTGAAAGGAGATCCGTTAGTTGTCTCTGTAGCTCTAAGCAGAGAGAGGGAAAATAATTGGTTCAGCTTCAGAATACAATGGAAACACACTACAAAATTTAAAACAAATGGAAGGGAGGAATCTGGTGGAATTAAAACAGGTTTTAAAATGGTTTAAGTGAAAATAATGAAACTTAAAATTGATAAATCTCCAGTACCTGATAGCTTCCAGCCCAGAAAGTGAAGAACTTTAACCCCCTCGAGCCCATTCCATCATTCAGCGCAACCCTGGCTGGTCTCCTGCCTCAATTCCAATTACTCACCCATTCCTTATATCCCTCAAAACTGAAAATCTGTCTATTCATTCTTCAATGCATTCAAGAATGGAGTATCCAGACTAAGGTGGAGAATTTAAAAGATTCACAACCTTCAAGAAATTTCCCTTTGCCTCAGTCTAAATGATCAAGCCCTTGTCTTGGGATTGTGCTGAATGTTCTCTTCCCCAGCCTGAGGAAACAACCTTTATGTGTTGACCCAGTCAAGCCCCTTCAGAATCTTCTATGTTTCAATGAGATAATCTCTCATTCTACAAAACTCCAGAGAACGTAAAGCTAGTTAATCAGCCTCTCATCACTGGACAATCCTCTCCTCCGAGGAACCTAATGAAAGTAGATAAAACTAAAGCTAATTACTGCAGATGCTGGAAATCTACAATTAGAACAGAAAGTGCTGGAGAAACTCATCAGGTTTAACAATGTCTGTAGAGAGAGAATCAAAGTGAAGGGGCAGGATCTTGTTGAGGTGATGGGGGGTCCTTACCTGTGAGCTGGAGACAGACCACACTGCAGCCTTCAGGAAAAGCCCAATATAGACACCAATCAGGCAGTGTTGAGGCCATCAATGGGCTCTCCCCTGGAACCAAGA
Source organism: Rhincodon typus (assembly GCF_021869965.1). Taxonomy (NCBI): domain Eukaryota; kingdom Metazoa; phylum Chordata; class Chondrichthyes; order Orectolobiformes; family Rhincodontidae; genus Rhincodon; species Rhincodon typus. The sequence continues at coordinate 37,729,065 of NC_063361.1, forward strand.
TCTCTGATCAATCAGCACTTGCTCTCAATGCAACAGAGAAGGCAGTGGCTACTGTCAGAATCTCCACTCTCCCAAAGTCCCAGGATCCTGCAGAAGGCAGGACAAAGGTAAATGATGTGGGGCACGCTCTTGGGTTTGGGAGGAGGGTTAGAAGCAAGGTCAGAGCAGTCAATGCCTTATACACATTGTTCAATCATGCACTGATCTTCTGTGATCAAGGGACCACAGGAGGAAGCCAAGATGCTTGGCAATTTGTGGCTGAAGTTATTAATTAATGCTTCAGCTTCAGCTTTATGTTTTGCACTGACAGGCCAGGTCTCCCATCATTGAGCATGGGGATATTTGCCGAGCCTCCTCCTCCTGTCTATTCAAGACTGGATTTGGCAGGACTGCAGAGCTTAGATCTGATCTGTTGGTTGTGGGGTCACTTTGCCCTGACTATTACAAGCTACTTCAAATATTTGTCATGCAGATAATCCTGTGTAGAAGCTTCACTAGGTTGATGCTTCCTTTTTAGGTATGCCTCGTCCTGCTCCTGTACTCTTCATTGAACTAACATTGATTGCCTGGCTTGGTTCTAATGGTGGACTGGCATATATGCATGCCCAATCTGGATTTGTTAGATTAGTTCAACATGGTGATAGTCTCAAACAACATGATGCAGGATATCCACAATGTGAAGTCAGGACTTCGAGCTCTTTGAGCTGAAATTTGAGCTGAGTAGAAGGAGTCAATGTGGATTTGTAAATGAATTAACAGAATTAAATAACAATACAGAACAGAAGGAAAATGCTTTGCCAGTATGTTTTTTTTTTGAATGAGCTATTAAGTTATCACCACTCCCATTGCTCTTTCCCTATAGCCCTGGAAGTTCCCCTCAGTTACTTCATTTTCAAAAGTTTCTATGAATCTGTTTTGACCATCCTCAGGTAGCACGTTCCAGATCACAACATGTTTCTACTTTTTTTTTCTTCATAGTACCTCTGAATCCTTTGACAGCTCTCAAATTTCAAATTCCAAAGTCTTCTTAAACAGGATAGCTCTTTCTAAAGGAATGTAATTGCAGGAAAGGAAGGTGAGAGACTAGTACAGGAACAGTTGTTGAGCAGTCTGTGACAGAGCAGCTTTTGAGGAAGGTCATCAAAAGTGAAGAATCGTAATCCCATCCACCAATTTGATCATTCCATTTCAATAGTAAATCTAAGCACAACTTTACCGGGGATAGTCAGATGGACTCTGAATTGCTGATGAATGTAATTCAATGGCCCAACAAATTGAGTGGGAGTTGTGAGATCCTGTATAGCACAGGCTGTGTTGGAAAGACTGAGAATGCACATGGTTTGTGTATGTTTGTGTAGAAAATAATGTGAGTGAGGCAAACCTTTGATTTATCAACTATTTACATTTATGTTCTCATTTTAAATACCTTTCACCTGATAACTAATGTTTGAATTTTATTGATTTTCATTAGTTTGCTAGTTTTTATTGAAACATGAACGTGGACATAGCTGGCTGGGCTAGCATTTATTGCCTGTCCCTAATTGTCCTTGAGAAGGTGGTGGTGAGCTGCCTTCATGAACTACTGCAGTCCATGTGCTGCAGGTAGATCCACAATGCTACTGGGGAGATAAATCCAGGATTTTGATCCAGTGAAACTGATGGAATGGTGATATATTTCCAAGTCAGCTGGTTTAAAGTTTAAAAAATGAATTCTAATTCAGCAATTTCCTTTGATTGTATTGTGATGATTTGCTTCTTTTTATTATGTTGTCAGTCTCTCTGGGGATTGTAACACTAGTATGAATTCACATTGAACTGGTGGCAAGCTTGTGACATCAGTTGGAAATTAGTTAGTCGGTAAGAGACAGAAGGTTGGAAATTATGGGGAATATATCTTGTTTTGAGGGATGTGACAAATGGTGTTTAGAAGGAACTGTACTGGGGGCCTCAGCTTTCAACTGGATTTATCAATAACTTGGCATAAGCGATAGGAATCATACATCTAATTTTGTAAATTACAGTAATCTGTGGGGGATAGGGACACTCGAGTAATGCACATGGAGCAGGAAATTAGAGCATTTTACCTGATGCGATAAATTAGAAACTCTAGAGGATGAAATGTTTGGCAGACAATGTACACAAATCAGGTTAAAAACATGATGAGGGTATGATGGCCTTTACCTTACAAAGAGGAGGAAGCTGGCAATTGTTTTATTCTAAAACAAAAACAGAGATTGCTGGGAAAGCTCAGCAGCATCTGTGGAGAGAAATCAGAGTTAACGTTTGGGGTCAAATGACCCTTCCTCAGAACTGATCATAGCTAGGATTTATGTTATTGGATGGCAGGTGTCGGGGGTAGTTTGGTATTAAGTGGCAGTGAAATGGTTAGTGTCATTGAGGCAGCATGTGGACATGGGTGCTGGAGCTAGGGTTTCTGCAGGTAACTGGCACAACTTGGCTGCTTGTGTCTGAGCATTGAACACTAGCCTCAATCTAGCACTGATAGTGATGCTGATTGTGTTAAAGCATCTCTTCACAACCATTCTTTCTTTCAAGAACAGATGATGATTCCTGGAAATGTTTCCTTTCAAGTGTATTAAAATTTTTAAAATGGGAGATGTGCAGGCATTGTTCTTTCAGTCGTGGCCAGGATGTGATATGATACACTTTTCCTGAAATGGAGCTGCTTGTGTGAGAGTTCCTGTTTATTGTCAGTGTGTTATGTGCATTGATGGGGGAGGTGCTTCGTGTTGCAAACAGCAGCTTTACAGCCTCCCTAGTGATTTTAAAGCAGCCGGATTTCAATGCTGGCATCACAACTACATCCCATCTGCTTCCATACAGCAAATGACATTGATGGTCCCGGTGACAGAAACACACAGGCCACACAGCTGCCACACTCACAGCATTCTGTACCAATCCCCCCAAACCCACAGCAGGCTTGGTTCCCAAACACCACAAGTCTTGCTCAAGGGTGGGACTGAATGACATGTCTATGGTCAAGATTGCACATCTCTAAAACTTCTTTCAAACCTTTATACAGGCAAAATAATTTCTTTATCTGTCTCTTTTTCTGACTCCACTGGAATATAATCACTCCTGATCCCAGGGGAAGGAACCTGTTGTAACATTTATGTGGGACAGGAGGAAGACAGTTATAGACTTATTCCCATCTGTCACTTTCCATCTATAATATTCGAGTCCAGCAGCAAAGAATCTGCTTCTCATTGTAGACAGCAGTGTCTGGAGATGCCTCTTCCTGGACAGAACCTTTTCTGTATGTTCTGCAGTCTTGGGATTATGCAATGGTGCAGTGCAGCTAAAGCAAAGATCCCGCTTTGTTCTTCTCATTTGTTGCTTTAACTCTCAGAACATCTAGTTCACTGTTTCCCAATGTATATTCTGCTTCCCTGAACGTTGCCCAATTTATTCATCTCTTGAGAGGAACCACTGCACACTCAGTCAAACCAATGGGAGATTATTCAAAACTCCAAAATATTCATTGATGCTCCATTTCTCTGGTTGTCTGTCTCCACAGACAATGTGCCTGCCCCCTGTTAGCCAACATGTCCACCCGGGGCAGGCAGCACTGCTGTTCTATAATGTATTTTCAAACTGCATTTCCCCTGATCACCTTTCCAAACAGCTGACATTAACACTTTAACACTAATTCTAACTTCTGTAATCATCCTGGAGTTAGGGCAGCACAGAGCCAAAAGAGATCTTGTATTGAGTGATATTCCCAGTTTTCCATCAGTCTTTAGAAAAAACTGCAAAAAGTAGAACAAAAATTAGGATAAAGCAATCCTTAAACTTGAGAGCTTGCAACAAGCCAATTAACACAATATTGACTGTGAGAGAAACAAAGGCAGCAGACATCCTTCGCTTTGGCTCACACCTGACATTCTTGTTCACATTTTAATGTGAGCATTCTTTGTCTCGATAAAGCAGCAGCTGCATTTATATAGCACCTTCAATACAGAAAACTTTCCTCCATACTCTTGCAGAGGAGAAGATACAATAAATAAAATAGATAAAGGAATAGGGAGAAGAAGAAGCAATGGCCATGTCAGAAGCTTGTGAAAAACATGTTTTCAGAAGATTTTTAAAGATGGAGAGATAAGTGGGACAAAGGCAGAACATGGTAAAGATGGAAATAATTTGTCTTGGTAATACATAGGATGTGGAGTTTGTCTCAGTTCAGGATTTCAATAAGTTTTGTAGTGGGAGGTGGAATCAGTGGTAAGGCTGTAACCAAAACATTTATTATTTGCAACACACAGTTGGAGGAGATAATAAATCATTATGACCTGATTTAATGAGTGGGCATCAAGATGGTAGATGGTTGCTAATTTGGAGAAATGTGAGGTTATTCACATTGATCATAAAAACAGAAAATCAGAGTATTTTTAAAAGGTGTCAATCTTTGATGTTCAAACAGAGTCATGCAGAAAGTCAGCTTGTAGGTACAGTAAGTAATTAAGAGGGCAAATGGCATGTTGGTCTTCATTGTAAGGAGACTGGAAGAGAGGAGTAAGGATGCCTTGTTACAATTGTGCAGGGTTTTGGTGAGATCACACATAGGATACTGTGTGCAGGTTTGATCTCAATATTTAAGGAAGGAGAGACTTGAATCTTGCTGCACCAGGAGTTCACCAAATTAGTTCCTGGGTTGAGAGGGTCATCCTATGATGAGAGGCCTAATAAATTGGGCCCATATTTCTTGGAGTTTAGAAAAACGAGAGCTGATATTATTAAGATTTACAAGATTCTGAAGGGGCTTCAGTGAGAGATCATTTTCGCTGTGTGGGAATCTAGAACACAGAGCACAGCCTCAGAATAAGGGGCTCAGGACAAGACAAGGAGGAATTACTTCCCTCAAAGAGCTGTGAATCTTCAAAATTTTCTACCCCAGAAAACTGTGGATGCTCTATCATTACATAGATTTAATGTTGGGATCGACAGATTTTTGGTCTCTCAGGGAATTGAGGAATATGGAGAGTGGGTAAGAATGTGGAGTTAAACCCCAAGATCGGTCAAGATTGTGTTAAATGGTGAGAGCAGACTGGAGGGGGTGAATGGTCTCCTCCAGTATTATTTCCCGTGGTTTTGTGATGTAAGGCATCACCGAGATGGTGTTGGTGAAGTTGACGGAAGTGATGCGCAGGTGGAGCTAAGTGTCATCAAAACTCAGACAGAAGTCTAGGGATGGTTTCAGTGAATGGACATTATGTAGATGAGGGAGAGGGCAGGTTCAAGTCTGACAGTTGGTTATGTCTCAGGCTGTTGGAAGTATTTCCACTGATTAAAAATATTTTATTTGCCCTGATGTTTAGAGATGGTAAATTTTAATTTTTACATTTTTTCATGGGATGCGGGTATCACTGACCAGTTCAGCATTTAAAGTTTTAGCAAAGATTTGTAGCTCGGGTTGTAGGTGATATTGTTGACTTGCTTGCCGAGCTGGCTTGTTCTTGTTCAGACGTTTGTCACCATGCTAGGTGACATCATCAGTGGAGCCTCCAATAAAGTGATGTTGTTCTACTCTGCTTGGAATTTATACTGTCTGGTCTGTTATGATGAGTTGTGTCATTTTTGGTTTTGTTCTGTATGGGTTTGCATATGGGGTCCAATTCTATATGTTTGTTGATTGCATTACAGGCGGAGAACAATGCCTCTAGGAAGTCCCATGCATGTCTATGCTTGGCTTGGGCTACTTTGGTTACCTTGTCCTAGTTAAACTGATGGCCTTCATTGTCCGGGTGTACTGATATTAAGGAAAGTTCATCGTATCGTTTTGCTACTAGCTGATGTTCATGTGTTCTGATGGCTAGTTTCCTTCCTGTCTGTCCAATGTAATGTTTGTGGCAGTCTTTGCATGGTATTTTGTAAACTATTGTTGGTCCTGCATGTTGTGGGAATAGGGTCTTTAATCCTTGTAAATGTTTGTTGTAGTGTGACTGTGGGCTTGTGAACCATCATGGTTCCTAGTGGTCGTAGGAGTCTCGTTGTCAGTTCTGATATGTTCTTGATGTAGGGCGGTGTGGCCAGTGTGTTAGGGCGTACTGTGTTATCCTGTTGTTATCTATTTAGTAGGCACCTGCAAATGAAGTTGCGGGGATATCCGTTCATAGTGAAGATCTTGAATAGGCACTCTTCCTCTTTCCTGCGTAGTTCTGGCATGTTGCAGTAAGTGGTGGCCTGTTTAAATAGTGTCCCAAAGCAGCTTTGTTTGTGGACATTGCTGTGGAAATTGAGGATTTGGTCAGTGTGGGTTGCTTTCCTGTATACTGAGGTTTGGAACACCCCATTGGTCATATGTTCAACTCTGACATCCAGAAATGGAAGCTGATTGTTGTTTTCTTCTCTTGTGAATTTAGTCCCCGCGAATACATTCTTGATGAGGTGGTGGGTCTCTTCTAGTTTGGTGCGTTTAATAATGACAAATGTGCCGTCCACGTACTGGATCCACAGTTTAGGTTGAATGAGGGGGAGGGTAAGGTGTTCTAGGCTTTGTGTGACTGCCTCTGCGATGGGTGACCCCATGGGTGTGCCATTGATCTGTTTGTACACTTGACTATTAAAGGCAAAGTGTGCGGTGAGGCACAAGTCTAGTAGTTTGAGTATGTTGTCATCGCTGATGGAGCTGCTGGTCTGCATTCCTGCTTCCTCTAGAAATGTGGCCAGTGTTTCTTTGATTAATGGGATGTCAATTGATGTGAATAATGTTGTGACGTCAAAGGATAAATAATCTCATTGTCACTGATTTTTATATTCTTGAGGGTATTGAGGAATTCTTGGGTTGAATGGATGGAATGGGGTGATCCGTAGACTAAGTGTTTCAGTCTCTGTTGTAGGTCCTTGGCCAGTTTGTGTGAAGGTGTGCCCGGTAGGGAGACAATCAGTCTGAGGGGGATGTCTGGTTTGTGTCACCATAACGGACCAGGCAATATAAATTCCAAATGCAGTAGAACAACATCTCTTCATCAGAGGCCTCACTGGTGATGTTACCCAGCATGGTGACAAAATGTCTGAATGAAAACAAGCCAGCTCGGCGAGCAAGTCAACAACTTCAGTTCAACATTCATTGCCTGTCCCTAGTTAACTCTTGAGAAAGTGGTGGTGAGTCACCTTCTTGAAGTGCTGCAGTACATATGCTGTAGGTAGACTCACAATGCCATTGGATGGAATTCCAGGATTTTGATCCAGCAGCAGTGAAGGAATGGCGATATGTTTCCAAGTCAGGATGGTGAATGGACCAGAGGGGAACGTGTAGCTGGTGATGTTCCCATGTATCTGCCACCCTTGTCCTTCTGGAGGTTGGGTTTGTAGCATGTTTTGCACAAATGGAAAGGAAGATCTGTCACAGGGTATAAACAGTCAAGATTAAATGAAACAAGATTGCACATTGCAGGATCAAACAGAGGGGAATAGGAAATGTAAAGAAATAAAAGATGTGTCTAGAGAAGGTGTGAACGGCAGGATCCCGAATCATTGCCAAATTTATACGGTAGAAAAGGAAATAAGAAAAAAAACATGAGCGAGAAAAAAGAAATCCTAAGAAGAAACATAGAACATAATGGTAGCAGAGGTTACAATCTAAAATAGCTCAATGTTGAATTCAGAAATCTGTAAAATGCTTGTATTACGCTTCATTGGAAGAGTGTAGCAGGGAAAGGACAGAAAGGTCAATTTGAGACCAAGGTGGAGAATTAAAATAACAGTTAACTGAGGTTGGTGATCTGAATGGTGGTGTTCCACAAAGTGGTAACCCAGTCTGTGTTTGATTTCCCCGGTGTACAGGAGGTGACATAGTGGTAATGTCAGTAGTCTGCTAATCCAGAGACCCAGTCTAATGTCCTGGAAACATATGTTTGAATACCAGAATAGCAACTGGTGATATTTGACTTCAATAGAACTCTGGAATTGAAAGCTAGCCTAATGGTGACCATGTAACCAGCATCAATTGTCATAAAAATCCATCTGGTTCACTGATGTACTTTAGGGAAGGAAATCTGTTATCTTAATCTGGTCTGGCCTACGTGTCATTACAGATCCACAACAATTTGGTTGACACATAACTGCCCTCTGGGCAATTATTGAGAAATGATAAGCACTGGCTCAGCCAGCAACGCCCACATCTCATCGACAAACAGGAATAAAAGACACAGGAATTTGCCATTGAGCTTTCTGTAAAATATCAAATTGCCATACAGAAACATTTTTAATATTAACCTGCTCCCAGACAAAAGATGCATCAATTCACAGTCATCAAGTTTAGAGATCATTAGTCTATGATTCTTTCCTGCACAGATAGAGCCAATTGGTGAGGTCCAGAAGGACTGTCCCAAGGAACTGACGGACTTTGCCGACAACCCACTTTTTGCAGACTATCAATTCACATATGGCCTGAAGTCTGTTTCTGAAGTCTGTGTTTCTCCTCAGGACTCAGTAACAGAACTGTTCTAGCTACCGATGCTTAGATAGCACTGATCAGAAGGCAGACTGAGACTGAGACCTCAGCCTGTGTGCTGAGCCAGACTTATTTCAATCTCACCAAACAAAATTGTGATTTGCCTTTTTAAGCAGCTTGTGTGTGAGGATTGCAGGTTCAATCTGTGGTTCACACAGAGCCTGCCTTGCTGAATTTGAGAGGTGTGAGCACCAACCATCCCCCATCAAAAATAAACCCGTAAGAAACTGCAGAGGCCTGAGGGAGATGCAGTAAGTGTTGGATAGGCCCCAACAGTTACACAGATGTAGCAGTACCCCTCCTCCGTGGTACCCAGGCACCCACTGAGTGCTGTAAGCCAGTGGAATCAATCACTATAATGAATATGCAGCCTGCCATCCATGTACAGTCACCACAGGGGGTTAGAGAGGTGTAAAGCTGCCAACTGCAGTGCCTTCTGGGAATAAGTCCGCATGCTTTTGGGCTGTTTCTCTCTCTATAAGTAATGCTTAGTAATACAGCCAGTATCTGCCATATCACACACTACATTGCACAACTGCCTCAATCATTCACTTCCTCAAAGCAAAGTGCACTAAATAAAGTTTCACTATGAGGATGGGAGTTCCAGAACTTTAACCCAGCAGCAGTGAAGGAATGGCAATACATTTCCAAGTCAGAATGAGGTGTTGCATGGAAGGGGACTTGGTGGTATTCCCATGCCTTTTGCTAGATGAATAAAGATTCACAGTGTTCTTAACAGGTTTACAGGTCGTTCGAGGTAAGGCAGTGACACTGGTTATAAAAGCCATAGAAATTTCAAATCAAGCACTGGAGTTCATTCTTAGTTGGAGAAATCTTTTGGAAAATAAGAGAGGACACGTAACTGAGGTCTCAGTGGGGAGCACTTTGGAGCCAGTGATCATAATTCTATTAGTTCTAAAATAGTGATGGAAAAGGATAGACGTGATCTGAAAGTTAAAGTTCTAAATTGGAGGAATACCAATTTTGACAGCTTACGCAAGAACTTTCAAAAGCTGATTCACATGTAAAAGGATGGCTGGAAAGTGGGAGGCCTTCAAAACTGAGATAATGAGAGTCCAGAGGCAGTGTATTCCTGTTAGTGTGAAGGGCAAGGCTGGTGGGGGCTGGGAATGCTGGATGTCCAGAGAAATTGAGGCTCTAGTCAAGAAAAAGCAGGAGGCATATGGCAGGTACAGACAGCTGGGATTGAGTGAATTCCCCAAGGAGTATAAGGGCAGTAGGAGTATACTCAAGAGGGAAATCAGGAAGGCAAAAAGGGGACATGAGATAGCTTTGGCAAATAGGGTTAATGAAAATCCAAAGAGATTGTATAAATACATTAATGGCAAAAGATTAACTAGGGAGAGAATAGGACCCCTTAAAGATCAGCAAGGCCGTCTATGTGTGGAACTGCAGGAGATTGGTGAGATACTGAACGAGTATTTCATGTCAGTATTTACTGTGGAGAAGCTAGAGAACTTGGAGAAATAAATAGTGGTACCTTGAAAAGCGTCCATATTAGAGATATACAGATGAATCCCTGGGACCTGATCAAGAACTTTGTGAGAAGCTAGGGAAGGGATTGTTGAGATACTTATATCATCGATAGCCACTATAATGTGCCAGAAGACTGCAGGGTGGCTAATGTAGTGCCATTACTTAAGAAGGATGATAACGAAAAGCCTGGGAACTAAAGATCGGTGAGCCTGACATCAGTGGTGGGTAAGTTGTTGGAAGGGATTCTGAGGGACAGGATCTACATGAATTTGGAAAGGCAAGGACTGCTTAGAGATAGTCAACATGGATTTGTGAGTGGGAACTCATGGCTCACTAACTTGATCGAGTACTTTGAAGAAGTGACAAAGAAGATTGACGAAGGCAGTGAGGTGGACATTGTCTATAAGGAACTGTGCTGGGTCCACTGCTTTTTATCATTTATCTAAATGATCTGGATGTGAACATAGGAGAAATAGTTAGTGAGTTTGCAGACAACACCAAAGTTGGTTGTGTAGTGGGCAGTGAAAAAGGTTATCTCAGAGTACAATGGGACCTTGATTAGATGGGTTGATGGACTGAGGAGTGGTAGATGGAGTTTAATTTAAATAAGTGTGAGGTGTTGCATTTTGATAAGGCAAATCAGGGCAGGACTTATGCAGTAAATGGTAGGGCCCTGGGGAGTGTTGCCAAATACTGGGTGCAGGTTCACATCTCTTTGAAGGTGGAATCACAGATCAACGGAATAGTGAAGAAGGCAGTTGGTACACTTGCCTTTATTGGTCAGTGCATTGAGTATAGGAGTCTGGAGGACATGTTGCTGCTATACAGGACATTGGTTAGGCCACTTTTGGAATATTGCATTCTATTCTGGTCTCCCTGCTATAGGAAAGATATTGCTAGACTTGAAAGGGTTCAGAAAAGATGTACAAGGATGTTGCCGGGATTGGAGTTTTTGATCTATAGGGAGAGGCTGAATAGGCTGGGGCATTGGAAGCTGAAGGGTGACTTTGTCGAGATTTATAAAATCATGAGGGGCATGGAAAGGGTGAATAGCCAAGGTCTTTTTTGCCATGTAGGGGAGTCCAAAACTAGACGGCAGAGGTTTAAGGTTAGAGGGGAAAGATTTAAAAGGGACCTAAGCAACTTTCTCAGGCAGAGGGTGGTGCGTGTATGGAATGAGCTGCTAGAGAAGGTAGTGGAGGCTGGTAAAATAACAGCATTTAAAGAGCATCTGGATGGGTACATGAATGGGAAGGGTTTAGAGGGATATAGGCTAAATGTTGGCAAATGGGACTAAATTAATTTAGGATACCTGGTTGGCATGGACGAGTTGGATTGAAAGGTCTGCTTCTGTGCTGTACATCTCTATGACTCTATGATTCTAATTGAAAAACTATGATGTGCTGTAAAACTTTTGAAAACATGTAGTACTTTGAACTGGTGGTCATCTTGTCATTACAAGGATATAGTGGCACTGGAGCAGGTGCAAAAACTTCCAAGAACTGAGAAGTTGTAATGATTAGGAAAAGCTGAACAAGCTCAAGCTCTTTTCTTTAGAGGGTGAAGCTGAGAAAGGAACTGATAGATCTTTGAAATGGCAAAGATTTTTGATGGAGTAAATAGAAAAAAAATGTACCCACTGTGGGAGTTCAGAATTAAAGGCCATAAATATAGAATTCAGAAGAAAGGTCTTTTCCCAGAAACTGTGAGACTATGAAACCCCCTCTCACATGGAGCAACTCAGATCAGTCACACTGATCCTGTTAAGGGGAAGCTGGATAAACTTAGAACAGTTAAAGAAGGATATGTGGATAGAGGGGGAGATGAAGAGCGGTGACAGGAGACTCATGTGGAGATAAATACATGGACCTTTGGACAAGTAGTCTGCTTTTGTGTTACAAATTGATGGTGGAAGAGGCAGCTTTTAAGGAGTGACTTAAAGGAGGTAAGTAAATTCTAGAGGTTGAGAAATGTTATGGACATACTGAATTTCCTTAGCCTTCTGAGGAAGTAGAGGAGATGGTGTGCTTTCTTGACTGTAGCATTAATGTGGATAAACCAGGACAGATTGTTGGTGATATTTACTCCTATGAACTTGAAGCTCTTGACCATCTCCACTTCAGCATCATTGATACAGAGAGGGGTGCGTCCTCCACTCTGCTTCCTGAAGTCGATGACCAGCTCATTCATTTTGGTGACATTGAGTGAGAGATGTTGTCTTTACACCATGTCACTAAGCTCCCTATCTCTACTGTACTCTGTCTCATCGTTGTTTAAAGTCCAACCTATCGTGGTGGTGTCCTCAGCAAATTTGTATATGGGTTTAGAGTTGAATTTGGCCATATCATTAGTATATAAGGTGTATAGTAAGGGGTTGTGGGGCACTGGTATTGAGAATTATTGTGGAGGAGTTGTTGGACCCCAGTTTTACTGATTGTGGTCTGTGGGTCAGGAAGGGAATATCCAGTTGCAGAGGTGGGGGGCACAGAGTCCTAGGTCTTGGAATTTGGAGATGAGTTTGACTGAAATCACGGTATTGAATGCGGAGCTGAAGTCAATAAATAGGAGTCTGATGTGGGTGTCCTTGTCATCCAGATGTTTCAGGGATGAGTGTAGGGCCAGGGAGATTAATTCAGGATATCTATTGTGAACCTATTGTGACAGTAGGTGAGTTGTAGGAGGCCAAGGCAATCTGGGAGGTTGGAGTTGATGTGAACCATTACTAACCTCTCGAAGCACTTCATGATGATGGATGTCAGAACCACTGGGTGGTAGTCATTAAGTCACACAGTCTGACTTTCCTTTGGCACTGAGATGATAGTGGTTTTCTTGAAGCAGGTGGGAACCTCAGACCGAGTAAGGAGGGGTTAAAGAAGTCTGCAAATACTACCGCTAGCCGGTCCATGCGGGATCTGAGTGCATGGCCGGGGACTCCATCTGGGCCAGTCACTTTCCGTGAGTTCACTCTCAAGAAGGCCAATCTAATGTCTCTGGCAGTGACTGTGAGTGTAGGTGCACCCAAAGCTGTTGGGGCTGGTGACGTCATTTCACTGACCTTCTGTTCAAAACGAACGTAAAATGCATTGAACTCATCAAGGAGGGTGCATTGTTGGCAGCAATTCTACTCGACTTTGCTTTGTAGCCTGTTATATTGTGTAAGCCTTGCCCCAGTTTAAATGTGTTTGTGTGGTCAGTCTGGGACTTTAGTTTAGTCTGGTATTGTCTGTTAGCATCTCTGGTGACTTCGCGAAAGTCGTACCTAGATTTCCTGTATCTCTTGGGGTCACAAACTTGAGCACCTCAGACCTGTATTTCAGCTGGTCTTCTGGTTCATCCATGGTTTCTGGTTTGGGAATACTTGGATTGACTTCTTTGGCATGCAATCCCCTACACACTTACTGATGGAGTCTGCAGTGATGGTGGCAGGTACATTTAGGTTGGCTGCTGAGCCCTTGAAAATGGACCAATCCACCGACTTCCAAGCAGTCACTCACATAGGAGCTTGTCCGTTACTTCAGGTCAGCATTGTACAATTTCTGTACCAAATTCTCACGCTTCAGTTTCTGCTTGTAGGCCAGGAGAAGGAGCATAGTGTTATGGTCTGATTTATGAAAATGCGGGTGAAGGGTGGAACGGTAGGTGTCTTTGATGATTGTTTAGGAATGGTCCAGTATGTTTGAGCCTCTGGTGGGACAGGAGACGAGTTGGTGGTATCTTAGTAGCACACACTTGAGGTCCGCCTGATTGAAGTCACCAACTATGATGAGCAAGGCCTCAGGGTATTCTGTCTCAAGGGTCTTTGTAGTGGTTTATGTTTCACTTTCAAATGAGGCAGGATGCAAACTGCTGTCAGGATAGCAGGGGAAAACCCCTGCACCTTACTGTTAGATATTCTGGGTCTGGGGAGCAGTCACTCGCCAGGGTCATCACATCTGAGCACCGGGAGACCCCTCTGCCCTTTGCCTTGCCCGAGGATGCTGTGTGGTCCTTCTGGTGGATTGAGAAACCCTTAGGCCCTGTCAGGTGAAGCAGGAGTGAACAATGTCTCTGTAAAACAGAGCCCACAGCAGTATCTCAATTCTCTTTGGGAGGTGAGTCAGGTGAGTCTGACTGGCACTCAGTTGAAGGAAGGGATTCAGTCCTACTACACCCACCTTCTTTCTTAATGTTTTTACCTCAACTGAATCTGAATCCTGCTTTTATTCCATTAATGTCATTGTATAAAATCAGTTTATGCTCATATAATTGAAATGCTTGAACTTATAACTATGTCTCATTATTTAATTCATTGCTGTCAGATGTGTGAGCTTTTTAATCGGATATATAAGTATCTATCTGATATGTAGGATGATTATTGGGTAGATCAGGATCTTCCTGGACATATAGTGTGCCTATTAGTAATTTTGGGCATATGGGGTGTCTAACAGGTATATGGGGTGTTTAATGTGCATATGAGGTGTTTACTGTATATAAGGGGGGTGTTTACAGAGTATCTGGGGTTTTTATTGAATGTATAGATGTCTGTCACTACTAGAATGATTATATTCGCCAACAAACATATGACTTTATTTTCAGCTGACAGCCCCACTCCATTATTGGTCATAATGCACAGTGACTAACAACTGATATAAAATAATTAATTGATAAATATCGACACCTGCAGAATTTCAAAAGCAAAGGAATTTTTCTCATTCACATTCCTGAACAAGCAACTGATTGTAATTTGATGTTTTGGAACTAAACATCCCTCCAGAAGCAGGTATCATGTTGGACCTGAGATTCTTTTCTTATCATTCAATGGATGAAGTGATTCTGATTGTTGAAATATCAGAATTAGTATGCAGTCAGTGCACGGTGGACTGGTACAGGGGAGAGCTTTGGCAGTACACAGATGGGCTCCTGCGCCAACTCACAGCCATGGCTGAATCTTACAGCTCCCCGGCAGGACACAAGCTGAATGTAAAGAGTGTCATTTCTCTGGGTAGTCTTAGTTACAGCAATGTGTGTAATGCTGGGGAGAGCTGTAGCACCGAGATGCCTGTGCTGCGTCTTAGCTGATTGTCAGTGCTCAATTCCACGGTGGTTCCAGGATAATACCAGTCTGAGTGCGATTAAAACTTCAAAAAGGATCCTGTATAAGTCTCCAATTATGGACTGAGCTAAAATGGATGGCATATATTTTTCTGAGGATGTGGCTCTCAGTATTTGACCCTTGAATTGATTCACCCCTTCATCAGAGGAATCCAAGGACTTTCACCACATTAGCAATTGTACTTCCAGCTCTTAATTAGGAAGGAGTGAGCAGGGACTGCTAGGCATCAGTCAAATAAAGTTTCAGATCTAACCCCATGCTGTCCTTGTCCTGAGATTGTTTGATGGGGACAGTGTCAAGTAAGCTTTGCATTCAGTTTAAAAGAGTAGAGGGAGCTGTATTCTGTATCTAATCCCATGCTGTCCCTGTCAGTTGTTGGGACCTCCCAGAAGTTGCTGAGATCAGATGGTGCTGCTTGGTCCCAGTAGAAGCTGCTTTCTGTTGGGTGAAGGGCTGGATCGCACACACAATCTGCTTCATCTCATGCCAGCTAAAGCAACTTTATGTAAATAGAAATGAAACTGCTATGAATTAGAATTCTATGGAGCACCAAACAAGCAGCAGAGGATGTGAGGATGATGCAGGAGAATGCTTTCTCCCTCTCTGCCTGACCTTGGATAGAAAACAGAAAAATCCAAGACACAGTCACCTGGAGACTGCCTCTCTCACAGAACTGAAAATCTATCAAATATTTATTTCAAACCTTTCCTGCAGTTTGTTTGCTGAAAGATATGCAGATGAGGGCAAGGCATATTCTGTGTGGAGCATGCAGACCACAGCCTGTTTGATGAGCAAAATTTAGTCACTGTATAGTGTTATGACAATTTGGCATATTTAGATCATTTTTACTGAACAGAAGATGTTTTAGCATTAGTAGAAGAAACACTGATTCTGTACAGATGCAGAGTGAATGCCCCTTATTCTGCTGAATAAATATTGACTGTGTACAGTTACACAGTGAGTGACCCTTACACTGCTGAATAAACACTGACTCTGTACAGTTACACAGTGAGTGACCCTCATCCTGCTGAATAAACACTGACTCCGTACAGTTACACAGAGAGTGACCCTTACCCTGAATAAACACTGACCCTGTACAGTTAGACAGTGAGTGATCCTTACCCTGAATAAACACTGACCCTGTACAGTTACACAGAGAGTGACCTTTACCCTGCTGAATAAACACTGATTCTGTACAGTTACACAGTGAGTGACCCTTACCCTGCTGAATAAACACTGACTCTGTACAGTTACACAGTGAGTGACCTTTACCCTGAATAAACACTGACTCTGTACAGTTACACAGTGAGTGACCCTTACCCTGCTGAATAAACACTGATTCTGTGCAGTTACACAGTGAGCAACCCTTAGCCTGTTTAAACAGATTTGGATCCATCAGCACTACCTCTACTGATGTTCCTGAATATTTGGGCTGTGTGGCTGAATGTAATTTGGAATAGCTGCTGAATAACAAAAATAAACCTCTCCACTTAAAGAGAATAATCCTTATCCTGGCAGTCGGAGCAGCTTGAGACTCAGTTACAAGTGCTAAGAACACGTTCCAGTATCAGCTCGTTCATTGTACTCGCTATTTTACCTTTTGATGTAGGGACTGTTCTCTGGGATGCCTTGACTTTGTGTCTTGGCTCGTGTTTCATTCGGCTCCTAGTGCCCCTCTCGCAGGAGCAGTGTGCCGTCAGAATGAGTTGCTCACTCCACCAGACAATGCTTCAAAAGCGAAGCAAGAGCCAGAGGTAGGAAGGAAGTAATTCTGGAAACAAAAATTGGAAGTGAGCAGAGATATATGCAGGGGAAGGAAGAAGTCCAAGTAGGGGTGAAGCATTAGATTCTGGTGGATGGAGAGGGTGAGATTTGTACAGTGGAAGGGTGTGAAAAGTGCAGGGGAGGGGGATTATGATATGGATGGGGGTGAGAAATTGAGGGAATCTGATAGAGTGGTGAGATATGGGCTGGGGACAGTGTTTGTAATGTTGTGTATATTCACTATTATTTTGAAATGGACCTAGACAAAGGGGTAATGATTATTGTAACTAATTTCACTAATGCCACTGTGATTTAGGGATTATGTGTCCAAATCTGGAACCAAATGAGACATTAAACTCACAGACTGCAGTGGCTGCTTGATTCTCTAAACCCTCATTTATAGACATTTTTCCCACTTTTGCATCCTGTTTGAAGCCACAGCAATTGTTTACATCCAGCTCTCATCCTGCCCAGTCTCAATGGCTTAATGGACATTCCACTTTCACATCCTCTGAAAACGAAGCTCTGTACTTTTACATGTTAACATTTGCTGCATGTGTCTGAGATGATTCTCGAATTCATTGTTTCTTACTCTTTGACCTGTGATGCAGAATCTGTTCATAAAATGCTAGTTTCACACCTCCTCAATTCTAGAGCTGGAGCATGATGCCGTACTGATGCTATTTCAGATTAAGATATACAATATTAACGTATGTCAGGAATAAATGAGTATCGCGTGGGGCTTAATCTGTTTTTCTAATATGAACACAAGCAGAGTGTTAGAGGAATTATACCGACAGCTGCTGTTTTTTATACCATTGTACTTGTCCATGGTAGGCAGCCCCCACTCTCTAATCTCCTGCATTCAGCTAACCGCAGGCTGTGCTGCCAAGCTGCCAGTCCTTGGCGTCACACCTTACTGCCTTTAAAGATTACTCCACAGAGAGCCAGGGAAATGGCAATTTCACATGATGCAGGCTGGCAGCATTTGGGAACAGAAAGTTAGAACTGGTGCCAAGATATTCCCCAGAGAGCAAGAAAGAGAGAGAGAGAGAGAGAGAGAAAGAAAGAGACAGACATACAGAGATGGAGAGACAGCATGAGAGGGAGAGGGGACTGAAGATCTGCATGGTCACAGGGAAACAGAATCTGCAATTCAAGTCTGGGGAACAGGGCAATTAATAGATAGGTTAATGACTGGCTGTTGTGTACTTGGAGCTGGGTTGAGCTCTGAGACAAGCATGCAAACTAGAGGCATGTTTCTTATTGAATGCAGTAGAATGCACTATGTAAATGAGATGGTTATTACACCAATGTTCATCAAGCTGAGCTGAGAAGACATTAATAGCCTGATGAATATGCATGTGAATTTGTTAATTAAGTTAATTATTCTGCTGAAATGCATTTGTCTTCCAAGGACATTTTCCCAATGATTTCTACAAGCTTCAGCCATTAGTCATGCTATCTATTATCTGAAATGAGTTCAGCATTAGTTGTGAGGGGAACAAAAGTTCTGATTTTTGATAAGAAAAGTTCCAAAGTTTTTCTTATGTTTGGTTTTTATTCAGTGCAGCTTGAACAGTCAGGAGCAAATTCCTGATAGGAAAAGTGGGAGGAAGCTTTTTTTTCCCCTGCTCTGACTTTTCTCCAACACATTAATTAATTACTGCAGCCAATTAATTGTACCTGAGCGAACGAATGAAGCTCTAATTGCCATGCATTGCTTGTAAGCACATGAAACCTGCTGGAGTGAAAAGGCAGGAAACTTGTATAGCAGTGAGGGGAGGGGGGAGGAAAAAGGATCACTGAGAGTGATGAAGATGGGGAGAAATGGGAGGTAAGACGGAGGGAGAGGGGGAAACAATGGAGATAATGAGGAAAAATAGGAATGAGAAAGAGGGATAGATATGGCAAAGGAAGTGAGAGAACAGCAGAAGACAAAATGAAAAGGAGTAAGAAAGACAAAAGAGTGATACAGGGATCGATAGAGAAGATTTTCAGACACTGATACTTTCATTATTTTCATGCTTTGTACAGTTAATAACTGATTAGACACCTGAACTGCATTGTTTATGTCGAACTATTTCCTTACTTTCAATCAGTCCAATGGAGATTTAGTTTTGATTATTGTCTATATGCAACCATGAAGGTCACTCAATTGTTGAATTTGATGCTGATTAAAGTTACAGAAAATTATTTCTGTTTTAGACTCCCAGAATTCTGCCACCATTGATAGGTGACGAAGTAGATCTCACAGCAGTCATTGTGACCTCCCTGAGTGTGGGATACAGGGAGAGGGACATTAGTTTTTTTTATGGATGAGTGCTGCCTAAGCGTTTTCATGTGGAAACTTTACAGGAAGCAGATGTTTCGTGTATGGGCTACAGGCTGAAAGAATGAGAGTCTAACTCTGCAGCAGCTATTGAGCTGATCGGTAAATGTACATATTGGACTCGGTATTCACTCATCAGCCAATGAAAGACTCTAAATGATTTCCATCTTGATGACATGGCCCTGACCATGGAGAACGAGAACAAGCTGGACACCATGAGAAACCTGCTTACCAACAATTTAACAAATAATTGCTTCAGTAACTTATTTTTGCAACATGCACTGAAACATTTTACAAAATTTACTGACATCGGATTGACTAGAAATAAGTAGAAAAGTGCTGAATTCAGTAGATGTGTCTCTGCCTAAGAGGAAGGCAGCTTAATACTTGGGTGCAAATGCTTCATGATGTCTGATAAATGGTGTGATTTAAGGAGCTTAATTCCTGCTTTTTTCCAGAAGTTTTTATTTTATATTTTAAATTAACTTCTTTTTTCTCTGCTAGAATCCAATTTCAGGGCTCTGCAGGAGTTGGATTCACAGTGAGTGATCCACTGTGTGAGATGTCACGTGGCATGGCTGGGTCACCCCAATAAACTGAGTGACTATTTTGTAGAATCAAACCAAAATGTAAATTACAATGCATTGCAAAGTAAACTATTCAACACAAGAAATATGAAGACAATTAAAGAGTTTAAAACTGGATAAACACTTTTAATGAATTAGTATCACAGCCTGCAAACATCTTCATAGTTGAGCAGACATTCCAAATAGAGGACCAACAAACTCCCTGATCTAGTCCAGAAATTCTCCATGGAGAAGCGCATTATTTAAATTGAGTTTGAGACTCAAAAATTGGCTCAAAAACATCAGATCACAGACTCTGCCTCCATTTCTTTCGTACAGCAGATGCTCACAACTATTCTCCTTCTCCCCATTAAAAATGCATTGGAACTGTAGTGATTGGAATGAGGTCCAATCAGGGAGCCCTGGCTGACAGGTATAAAAAGGAGAGTCAAGGGTTCTGTGATAACAAGGTGTAGAGCTGGATGAACACAGCAGGCCAAGCAGTATCAGAAGAGCAGGAAAGCTGACGTTTCGGGTCGAGACCCTTCTTCAGAAATGGGGGAGGGGAAGGGGATTCTGAAATAAATAGGGAGAGAGGAGGAGGCGGAAAGAAGATGGATAGAGGAGAAGATAGGTGGAGAGGAGACAGACAGGTCAAAGAGGCGGGGTTGGAGCCAGTAAAGGTGAATGTAGATGGGGAGTTAGGGAGGGGATAGGTCGGTCCAGGGAGGATGGACAGGTCAAGGAGGCGGGATGAGGTTAGTGGGTTGGAGATGGGGTTGGGGCTTGAGGTGGGAGGAAGGGATAGGTGGGAGGAAGGACAGGTTAGGGAGGCGGGGACGAGCTGGGCTGGTTTTGGGATGCGGTCAGGGGAGAGGAGATTTTGAAGCTTGTGAAGTCAAGGTTTCTGTTCATTCTGCCAGCCAGCTCTGAGCTAGCTGGCTCAGTGTCATGTACTATCCACGTGTAAATAAAGGGTGACTTAGTGACAGGATATCAGCCTTCGTGGAGTTATTTCAGTGGTGATGAGAGTGGGATTAATGATGTGATTATGCAAAAGCAACTACGAGCTGAAGCCCAATAGGCACTATAACTGGCTTTGTCATTACAAAATGCAGCAAGTGGAGCATATGAGTTGCAGGGTATTCTGATGGATATGAACACCCTCACCAGGCCAATTTAGCTTGGGGAACTCCACTTGAGTGAAGGCAATTGCATAGTCTCACTCAGGACATATCCTGAACAGGGGGACTCTAGGTCAGCCCACAGCAAAACCCCAAAACAAAGCCAAGCCTTGACTAAACAGTTAAAATTTTCTCGAGGATCCGGGCTGGCAGGCCATTGTAGTTGCTGCTGTTATATGGACTTGAGACAGAAAAAGAGTCCCACTAGACCTGAATTTGAGTAAGAGAACTCATAGGCTGGTATCCAGGAGCGTGCACACTGTGGAAAGTTGGTTTGTTGCTTAGCAACATCCAAATCAGAACCAATCAAAATAAACATCTGGTTAAATGATCACCCAGTACTAATGGAGGTCAGGACCATTGTGACTGTATCAGTGATTGTGGAACCTGTCTTTACCAAAATTTGCTCTGGACTCTGACCCTTAAACTTACACAAGACCTCAGCCAGACTGAGAACCTATACTGGGGAACCTTTACAGATTAAGAGTACCACTTTGGTTCCGGTCTCTTATGAGAAACAAATGGTTCAGTTACCATTGATTGCAGTAAAAGTCTCAGGCCCAAGCATGTTGGGGCAAAATTGGTTGAGAAAGATTAAACTTGATTGGCTCAACATTTTCAATTAGAAAATAGCTGCCTGAGTGATGTCCTAATTAAATACACGGACGTTTAACAGGAAGGTCCAGGGACTATCATAGTGGCCAAGGTATGCTATAATTAATACCCATAGGGGTTTGTACCAATATATGAGACTGCCTTTTAGCGTATCATTAGCCTGTACAATTTTCCTGCGGACCATGGAGAACATTTTACAAGGTCTACCCCAGGTTGCCATTTATCTGGATGATGTGCTAATAACCAGGAAGACCAATAAAGAGCATTTATAGAACTTAGACTTAGTGCTTAAATGTTTCTTCAAGGCGGTGTATGCCTTAGGAGGGGAAAGTGTGTGTTCCAGGCACCCCAAGTGACCTGCTTGGGTTACAGAGTCAACAAGACCAGGTTACACCCACTGGAGGGTAAGGTGAGGGCAATTAAAGGTGCCTCAGCTCACAAGTCTGTACCAGAGCTTAGGTCTTTCCTTGGGTTGGTAAATTATATGGAAAATTTATACATAACCTGGCTTCCATCCTGGCGCCCTTACATCTGCTATTGAAAAGGGGTCAGCCGTGGAAACAAGATGTAGCCTTTAGGGAAGTGAAAAAGCAGCTATTGTCATCTAAGGTTTTGGCACACTGTGATCCCAAGTGAGATGTGGTGCTGACATGTGATGCCTCTGCGTACAGTATCGGGTTAGTGTTGGCTCACTGATGGCCCAGCAGATAGGAATACCCAATGGTATATGCTTCCCGGACTTTGGCCGATGCCGACCAATGATAGCCCAGATAGAGAAGGAAGGTTTGGTGGATGTAAATTTGTAATAGTAACAGACCACAAACCCCTGCTAGGGCTACTTAAAGAGGGCAGGGCTGTGCTGCCTATAGCTTCAGGATGAATTCAGCGGTGGGCTCTCATTCTGAGTGCGTATGATGACAAGTTGAAACACAGTGCGGGAGGCCAAGTGGTGAATGCATTGAGCCATTTCCCACTGGCAGATATACCACTGGTGGTATCGCCACTGCAGAGCCCATTCCGGTTTTAAACTTTCCGGATGCCCTTCCAGTCACTGCTGACACTATCAGACTGTGGACATAAAAAGATCCTGTCCTGGCAAAACTAAAACAACTGCTGATGATGGGGGAAACAAAAGGATCATCACAACCAGAACTGAAACCTTTCTGGATCCAGCGAGACCAGATCGCCATGGAGAACAGCATATTACTATAGGGAGCAAGAATGATTGGCCTGAATCAGGGTCACTGCCAGATACTGGCTGAACTCTACCTGGGTCATTCAGGGGTTTCCAAATGAAGATGTTGGTGAGAAGTTATGTCTAGTGGCCAGGATTCGATACCAACAAAGCCATGTTGGTGGGACAGTGCCCAGAGCGCCAACAAGGACAAAAATTACTGCCAGCAGCTCCCCCGCATTCGTGGGAATGGCTGGGTAAACCCTGGACTCTCTGAAGGACAGCTTCATAATATCCACCATCCAATGATCTGGTGGAAAGAGCAATCCAAACTCTGAAGGCAAGATTAAAGAAACAGCCTACAGCTTCACTTGATACCAAACTGTCCCAGTTCCTATTTGATTATAGGGCCATCTCTCATGCAACTAAAGGGACAGCTCTAGAAGAGTTGTTAATGGGGAGAAGTTAAGTCTGGTTAAGTCTGATCTTCCCGGATCTTGGGGAGGAGGGTGAAACAGCATCAGAAATGCCAGGGCCAGACACAAGACTCCACTAAGTGAGAGAGACAGTTTACTTTCGGAGACAAAGTTTGGTGTCGGAACCAGGGGAATGGCCCTGCTTGGGTAAGAGGTAAGGTTGATGCAAGGTCAGGTCTAGTCATGTATAAATATCAGGTAGGTGCGATACTACTGGACCATATGAAAGCTGCAAATTCACAAACAGTGCGGGAGCAGAACGTGCCCGGCTCCTCAACTGCCTTTCCAACTGATCTGGAACCCATGCGCTCTCCCTCTCCATCCAGCGTTGAAGACACCTCAGAACCTGAGATGGACACAGCAGGTGTCACTGCCTCAATGCCTTTGCCGCCTGAAAATGAGAATGAATTTCTTCCGAAACGCTCCGGGTGCAAGAGGCAAGCTACCATGCGTTATACACCACCTCTATCAGAGGCCAAGTCAGAGGAACCTGACCCAGTGCTAAATGCCCAGGAGGAGCTATATAAAACAATACAGGAGCTATATAAGCTATACCCTCAGCCTCAGAGGGGGAGGGATGTAGTGATTGTAAAGAGGTCAGCCAAGTGGGCATCAAAGAATAGGAGTTCCCTGATTGGGGCTGTTATTCTGGCCCAATCAGGGAGCTTTGGCTGACAGATAAGAACAGAAGTGTCAAACATCCTATTCACTCTGAGAGCTGGCTCTGAGGGAGCTGGATCAGTGTAAAGGACTCTCTGCGTGTAAATAAAGGGTGACTTAGTGACAGGAACTAGAGCCATTATCTGGAACTCCTAATGGTAGTGCAGGAGACAGTCTAACAAGTGCAAGTGCTGTATTCTAAACTTATGAGCTCTATTCCTTCATTTATAAACACATCAGTTACCATTTCTGCCCAAGATTTGCAGTCAGACAAAATTAAGGTTTGGATTGATAAGTAGCAAGTAGCATTCATGCCACACACAAGTGCCAGACAATTGTCATCTCCAACAGGAGAGAATCTAAGCATCGCTCCTTCACATTCAATGGCATTACCATTACTGAATCCCCCACTATCAATATCCTAGAGATTACCATTAACCAGAAACTGAACTGAGCTAGTCACATGAACACAGTGGCTACAAGGGCAGGTCAGAAGCTGGGAATACTGAGACGAACAACTCACTTCCTAATTCCCCAAAGCCTGTCCACCATCTACCAGACACAATTCAGGAATTTGATGGAATACTCCCCACTTGCATGGATGGATACAACTCCAATAACACTCAAGAAGCTTAACACCATCCAGGACAAAGCAACCCAATATATTCACACCACATTCACCACCTTCAACATTCACTCCCACTATCACCAATGCTCAGTAGCACCAGTGTGTGCCTTTTGCAAGATGCACCGCAGTAACTCACTAAGATTCCTTCAACAGCACCTTCCAAACCTACCAACCTCAATCATCTAGAAGGACAAGGGTAGCAGTTACATGGGACTGCTCCCTCCAAGTTCCCCTGCACGCCATTCACTGACTGGAAAATATGTTGCTGTTCCTTCATTATTGCTGGGTCAAGCTCCTGGGACTCTGTCCTTCACATCATTCTCCACCATGTAGACTGCAGTGGTTCAAGCAGGCAGCTCACCACCACCTTCTCAAAGGCAATTAGGGTTGGGCAAGAAATGTTGGCCGAGATAGCAATGTCCATGTCTCATGAATGAATAGAAAAAAATATTCAGACATATTAATTTGTGAGGAAAGCATTTTGAAAACTCAGCAACAGCCAATTAAATCCTGGAATTATGAACAATGCCTCTTTGTCTTTTGACTTAAAAGGCTTAAGGGCAAATCACTTTGTTTTGGAGAAAATTCCTTCTTAATCAGAAGCTGACAGCAAATGGGCACTTTCTGGCAGGTCACTGAGAAAATCTGCCTTCTGACGCAGTCAAGATCAGAGAGACAATGCAGCTAAAGGCCGGAGCTGCCATCCTTTCACTCAAGAACCTGTTCCCTCCCTGTTATAAATCATCAGAGAACAAACATATTAACTTGCATCTTTCATGGCTAATATTTGAGAGTCAGATGGAAGGTGTAAGGACCCCTGGTCACAGAACACATTACTGGGGCAACGGGGGCTTGGTAAATAGTTTGAGGGAATAAGCAGGAGACTGGGGGGATGGGCAACAAGCTTGAGGATTGGGTGGGATGAAACTCCAGCTGTTTGAAATATTGTCGGAATGGTAAGCTTAAGTAGGGAAAATGCAGAATATTTTATTAGTGCCTGTTGCATGAGCATCCATCATTGGTATTGTTGGATGGTGTGGTACTTAGGTTTTCCAACATCCTTTATGAAGCTTGTCTTACTTGAAGGGACAAAGCATCAATTCATAACTGATATTCCCAAAAGACTGTGAAAAATTAATTACATATTGTTAAAGATGATGTGAGCATTCCCCATCATTGCTAACATCACACTTCATTGATTCGAGACCCAAAATCAAACTCAATCATATTCAAATAATCAATAAACATGCAGTTACAAACCATTGTTTGTCAATATTGAGCTATCATCCTTCTCACTGGTCTGTTTCTTGAACATAATTATTCCCAGAAATAACTACAGGAATTCAGATCTGTACGTTAAAGATTTGATTTTCCAAGCTAATGAATTTGCCTAAATTCAAGAATATATTGGGTTGCTTTCTTCTGGATGGTGTTAAGCTTCTTGAGTGTTATTGGAGTTGTATCCATCCATGCAAGTGGGGAGTATTCCATCAAATTCCTGAATTGTGTCTGGTAGATGGTGGATGGGTATTGTCCTGGATTATGAGTGAGGTTTTGATTTGGTTGGATCCTATCAGAGGCAGACTGACTGACAGTGGACCCATACCTTCACAATCTGGTTATCTGAATATCTTCAGGTCCACATAATCCACATGATATAAAGAAACAGCTGAAGTCACTGGATCCAGCAAAGGCTATAGGGTCTGACAACATTCCAACAATAGTCCTGACACTTGTGCTCGAGAACTTGCCGCTTCCCTGGCCAAGCTGTTCCAGTACAACTACAATACTGATATCTACCGACAATGTGGAAAATTGCCCAGGTATATCCTGCACACAAAAAGCAAGACAAATCCAATCCGGCCAGTTACCGCCCCATCAGTCTACACTCAATCATCAGTAAGGTGATGGAAGCACCAACAGTGCTATCACACAGCATCTGCTCAGCAATAACTTGCTCAGTGACGCCCAGTTTGGGTTCCGCCAGGGCCACTCAGCTCCTGACCTCATCACAGCCTTGGTTCTTGGACAAATGAGCTGAATTCCAGAGGTGAGTGTGACAGCCCTTGATATCAAGGCTGCTTTCAACCGAGTGTGGCATCAGGGATCCCTGGCCAAACTGAAGCTAATGGGAATCAGGTGGAAAACTCTCCACTGGTTGGAGTCATACCTGGCACATAGGAAGATGGTTGTGGTTGATGGAGGTCAGTCATTCAGCTCCAGAACATCTCTGCAGGAGTTCCTCAGAGTAGTGTCCTAGGTTCAACCATCTTCAGCTGCTTCATCAATGGCCTTTCTTCCATCATAAGGTCAGAAGTGAGGATGTTCACCGATGATTGCACAATGTTCAGCACCATTTATGACTCCTCAGATACTGAAGCAGTCCATGTTTAAATGAAACAAGATTTGGACAACATCCGGGTATGAGCTGACAAGTGGCAAGTAACATAGACACCACACAAATGCCATCACCCATAAGCGACAACCTAACCACGACTCCTTGACATTCAATGGTGTTACCATCACTGGACTGGACTCACCATGTAAATACAGTGGCTGCAAGAGCTAGGAATGCTGCAACAGGTAACTCACATCCATAATCCCAAAATCTGTCCACAATCTACAAGGCACAAATCAGAGGTGTGTTGGAATACTCCCCACTTATCTGGATGAGCTTGACACTATCCAGAACAAAGCAGCCTAGTACATTAGCACCCCTACTCCACCTTTAAACTTTCACTCCCTCTACCACTAATGCTCAGTAGCAGCAGTGTGTAACATCTACAAGATGCAATGCAGTAACTCCCAAAGGCTTTTCTGAAAGCACCTTCAAAACCCATGGCACTATTGTCCAGAAGGACAAGGGCAGCAGATACATGGGAACACCATCCCTGCAAGTTCCTCTCCATGGTACTCACCATCCTGACTTGGAAATATATCGCCGTCCTTCAGTGTCTCTGGGTCAAAATCCTGGAACTCCCTCTCTAAGGGCATTGTCGATGCCCCTACATCTCACACTGCAGCTGTTCAAGTGGCAGCTGACCATCACCTGCTCCAGGGGCAATTATGGAGGACCATAAATGCTGGTCCAGCCAACAACATCCACATCTCATGAAAGAGTCAAAAAAATGCAAAGTCACAGACTCTCCATCCATTGACTACATATACATTTCCGACTGCCTCGGGAAAGCAACCAACATAATCAAAGATCCCTTCTCCCCCAGTTATACTCTCTTCAATCCTCTTCTGTTGGGCAGAAGATACAAAAGTTTGAATACATGTATAAACAGATTCAAGAACAGCTTCTTCCCCACTGTTATTAGACTTCTGCAGGGACCTCTCAAATGTTAATTCTTATCTCTCTCTCTGTACCTTCTCTGCGGCCGTAACACTGTATTTTCCACGCTGTTCTGCTACCCTGATGTACTTTGTATGGTACAATCTGCCTGTCGGGCATACAAAACAACACTTTTCACTGTATCTCTGCGACAACAATAAATCTATCAATCAATATACATGAGCTATGAAACCGTTACGTGATATGTTTCTCATTTTTCTGCTGTGTATTGTACGTGTAGAGGAATTGACACTGAGACACACACAGAGCATTTGATTCCAGATGGGAGTGACTTGCTCCTTTTAATTGCTGGAATCTGTCGGCTGCCCTGGGATTTGGTGTAATAGTGAGTAGCAGACAGAGTCATCGAAGATACTGCAGTATTGCAGCCAGTAGTGGTCTGTCCTGGTCTGTGGGAGAGACTGGAGTGTACATTTACTCACTGAGTTCAATGTTACTCTACCAGAACTGGTCCAAAGCACATTTCCATGTTCCAGCCAGTCTGCCTGGTATGTTTTACGTGCAATCAAATTAAATTGGTGCAACTGGCCAATCGGTGTAGGCTGTAATCCAGCTGTTTTATTTAGCAGTCTAATCATTGCCAGCAGGAAAAGCCCAGGTACTGAGAGACGGCAGGGGTTTTATTGCTCAGCAATGATTAGCCCTGGCATTGAGGTCAAAGCAGTCTGACTTCAATCAGATCACATGGCAGTGGACTGGGCTGAAAGGCTTTTGCAACTTCGGAACATATCCTCAGCATGTGATTCAGTTAAATTAGTTTGGAATTTAAAACATTTTCAAGATGCCTCATATCATCCAAATTCTGTCTCTTTAAGACTGCAATACTTACAGCCATTTCCCATCAGAGCTTGGGAAGCACAGAACTGTGGGAAAAGCTGGGCGAGAGCCAGCTCCTGTCTCTAGGTAACAATAAACCAAGAGAGAAAGAGAGAGAGAAAAAGCAGCTGTTAACCAGCATTCCCCACCCAACCCCCAACCCTGTACCATCTGAGCCAGAGAACACACTCACATTCACACACTTATCACACTCACACAGTTATACTTACATCACATTCACAGACACACACACACACTCTCACAGAAATGTGTACACACACACATACACATTCCAGATACCAGATGAGAAGGACTGTTCTTGAGATTGAAGTCGCATCTGACCAAGTGTGGCATTGAGGGACCCGAGCAGTCAATGGGAATCGGGGGAGAACTCACTGCTATTTGGTGTCATACCTGGCACAAAGATACAGTTGTGGTTGTTGGAGGTCAGTCATCTCAGCTCCAGGACATCTCTGCAGGAGTTCCTCAGGATGGTGTCCCTGGCCCAACCATCTTTAACTGCTTCATCAACAACCTTTCCCCCATCATAAGGGCAGAAGTGGGTTGTTCACTGATGAAGAGAGATAACAAGGTGTAGAGCTGGATGAACACAGCAGGCCAAGCAGCATCAGAGGAGCAGGAAGGCTGACGTTTCGGGTCTAGACCCTTCTTCTTCACTGATGAAGCTTTTTTATTTGCTTATAACATGTGTGCATTGCTGGCTAGGCTTGCATTTATTGCCCAGTTCTAATTGATCAGGAGCACTTAATAGTCATAAGAACATGAGAAATAGGAGCAGGACATATATAGAGGAGGCAATGGCTTATGGTATTATCACTAGACTATTAATCCAGAGACCCCAGCTAATGTTCTGGGGACCTGGGTTTGAATCCTGCCATGGCAGATTGTGGAATTTGAATTCAATGAAAATCTGGAATTAAGAGTCTAGTGATGATCATGAAATTCATCTGATTCACTAATGTCCTTCAGGGAACGAAATCTGCTGTCCTTACCTGGTCTGGCCTACATGTGACTCCAGATCCACAACAATGTGATTGACCCCTAACTGCCCTCTGAGCAACTAGGGATGGGCAATTAATTCTGGCCTAGCCGGCAATGACCACATCCTGTGAATGAGTCAAGAAAAGGATGAGACTACTCAACTATTCAAGTCCGTCCTGAGCTTCAGTAACACCATAGCTGATCTGCCCCATGCTTCAATTCTTCTTTCATTCCAGGCCCTCTAGTTCTCAACTCCCTGATATTTTAAGAATCTATGTCCTTTTTAAACACTTTCAGTGATCTAGCCTCCACACCGGTCTAGGGGTAAAGAATTCCAGACATTTGCTACCCTCAGGGAGAAGAAATTCATTTGAACCTTAAATGAGTGTTCCTTTATTCTATAACTATATCCCCAAGTTTGAGATTCCGCCACTAGCAGAAACATCATCTAAATTACTACCCTATGAAGCCCCCTGAGAATCTTTTATTTTTAATAAGATCACCCCTCTAAACTTATAAATAAAGGCCTAAATTGCTTAGCTTCACTTGATAAATTAACCCCTTCATCCCTTTTGAACTGTGTCCAATGCCAGTATATCCTTTCTTAAATATGGGGACCAAACTGTATATGGTACTCCAGGTGCAGCCTCACCAACACCCTGTATAGCTCCAAAAAAACTTCCTTATTTTTCAAATTCAACCTCCAATAATAAAATCAAAAATTCCATTTGCCTTCTGAATGATTTGCTGCAGCTGCGTGCTGCCTTTCTGTATTTGATGTACACGAACACCTAATCTCCTCTGTACTGCATATTTTTGTAGTCTCTCACCATTTAAATAATAACTTGCCATACCAAAGTTCATGACCTCACACTTTCCAACATTAAGCTCCATCTGCCAAGGTTTTACCCACTCACTCAACACATTTACGTCCTCTTACAGCTTCCTCATATCCACATCACAACATGTCCTCGCATCAATTTTTGTATCATCAGCAAATTTGAATGCATTACATTCTGCCCTGTCGTCCAGGTCAGTAAAATAAATAGTAAATAATTGGCTGATCCTGTGGTGTTCCACTAATTATATCTTTTCACCCTGAAAAGTATCCATAAATTCCAACTCTGTCTCCTTTGTATTAACCAATTCACAATCAATGCGAATAGTTAACTTCCAATAATGTGAGCTCCTATCTTGTGCAATAAACTTTCACCTTACTGAATACCTTCTGAAAATCCAAACGCACTCCATTTACTGATTCCCCTTTATCAACTCTGCTTTGTTATACCTTCAAAGAACTCTAGCAAATTTGTCAAATGTGATTTACCTTTCACAATCCCATGTTGACTCTGTTTGACCGTGTTAATACTTTCTAAATATCCTGCCATTTCTTTCTTAATAATCATCCCTAGCATTTTCCCAATGACAAATGTTCAGCTAACTGGCCTATAGTTTCCTGGTTTCCATCTCCTTCCCTCTTGAACAGTTTTCTAATACACTGGGATCCTCCTGGA
The DNA here is from genome assembly GCF_021869965.1 of Rhincodon typus. Taxonomy (NCBI): domain Eukaryota; kingdom Metazoa; phylum Chordata; class Chondrichthyes; order Orectolobiformes; family Rhincodontidae; genus Rhincodon; species Rhincodon typus. The sequence continues at coordinate 37,760,216 of NC_063361.1, forward strand.
ATTCAGTGAATTCTGGAATATTTCAACTAATGCCTCTACTCCCTCTGCAACCATTTTCTTTAAAACCCTTAGATGGAGACAATCAGGTCCTGGTGAACCATTTGTCTTTAATCCCATTAGTTTGTCAAATACTTTGTCCCTTGCAATAGAGATTGTTACAAAATCTTTCCTCCCACCAGAAACTTGGTTGTCTAATATCTTTGACATTATTCTCATGTCTTCCTCCATGAAGCCTGATGCAAACTGTTGTTTTAAGTTCTGCCACTTTCCTGTTCTCCATCATTAATTCCTGAGTTGCATCCTTCAAGGAACTCACACTTACTTTAGTTATTTTTTTCTATAATCTTAGAAGCTCTTAGAGTCATACAGCATGGAAACAAATCCTTCGGTGCAATTAATCCATGCCAAACATAATCCCAAACTAAGCTAGTCCCACCTGCCTGCTCCTGGCCCATATGCTTCCAAACCTTTCCTATTCATTTACTTATCCAAATGACTTTTAAACATTGTAATTGTACCCACATCCACCACTTCCTCAGGAAGTTCATTCCACATGTGAACCACCCTCCGGTTTTTGTTTTTATATTTCTCAATCCGTCCTTTTTATGCCCAGAATAAAGTTTCCTGAGTGTCTTGAAATATCTGCTTAAATATCTGCTACTACAGATCCAAAGATCTTCCCCTTAGTCTATTTTCCCACTTTCTCACTTTAGAAAACACTTTCATCATATCTCTGTAACTGCCCTTATTTAAGCTGAGGTCATTGGTGTGACAGTCAAGCTGCTGTCCCTGAAACTGAATTTGAAATTCTACCATGTTATGATTGCTACTCCCTAGAGGATCCTCACTACAAGATCTCTCATTGTTCACGTTGTGGGGTTATGTAACGTACTTTTCTAAGAGAAAATCCCTGATGCACTCTACAAACATGTCTCCCATGTCACCCTTGTTCATTTGGTTTTGTCCCGTTACTCTGCAGATTAAAATCACCCATGACAATTATAGTGGCCTTCTTACATGCCTCCATTATTTCCTGATTTATACTTTGACGCAGAGTGAGACAACTCTTTGGGGACCTACAGATGACTCCCATCCATGACGTCATTCACTTGCTATTCCTTATTTCCACCCAAAGTGATTTCACATCATGATCGACTGCACCTACATTACCGCTCACTGCTGCATCGATCCGGCCCTTTATTTACAAAGTTACCCCACCCCCCATTCCTTTTTACCTATTCGTCTGGAACGTCAAATACCCTGGAATATTGAGTTCTATGTAATAGCTATCAAGCCATATTCATTTGTTTCTATTTGTGCTGTCAAATAATCTATCCTGTTACAAATGCTGCCTGCATTCAATAAAGAGCCCTAAACACTGGTGTTTTACAAGTATGACTTATTCGGGTTCTCGTTTCTGCTGCTCTCTTTTGCATATATTTTCTACCATTTTCTCTCACATTTTGACTATCTTTCTTCTCCTCACTAGCCTGCACCTCTTCTCTCTCATTTCTTTTACATTTATTGAAACTTCCCACACTAATTAGGTTAAAGCCTATTGGTTTAGCTCAGTTGGCTGGGCAGCTGGTTTGTAATGGAGAGTAGGGACTAACAGTATGGGTTCAATTCCTGTATCTGGTGAGGTTACCTCCTTCTCATCTTCACCTGAGGTGGGGTGACCCTCACGTTGAACCACCACCAGTTCTTTCTTTCTCTCATAAATGAGAGAGCAGTTCTACGTCTGGTAAGACTTTTGGGGTGGCATGGTGGCTCAGCGATTAGTACTGCTGCCTCATGGCAATAGAGACCCAGGTTTGATTCCAGCCTCAAGCGACTGTCTGTGCGGAGCTTGCACATTCTTGCTGTGTCTGCGTGGGTTTCCTCCCGCAGTCCAAAGATGTGCAGGTTAGGTGGATTAATGGATTTTATTGTCTTGTGTACTAAAGTACTGTGAAAAGCTCTGTTTACAAGTGTTACAGGCAGATCACAGCAAGCAAAGGACGTACAGATCAAAAAGACTTAAAGGCATACAGGTTACATTGCAGGTTACATTATTTGAGGCTACAGTCCATTCAACAGTCTAATAATAGCAGGAAAGAAGCTGTTCCTGTACCTGCTTGTGAATGTGTTCAGGCTTCTATATCTTCTGCCTGGCGGAAGAGCATGTAGGAGATCATTACCGGGGTGCGATGGGTCTTTGATGATGTTGGTAACATTGCCACAGCAGCAAGCTGTGTAAATGGAGTCCGTGGATGGAAGGTTGGCTTCCGTGATGATCTGGGCTGTGCACACCACTTTCTGCAGTTTCTTACTGTCCTGGGCAGAGCAGTTGCCATTCCAGGCCATTATGCGCGAGGAAAATATGCTTTCAATGGTGCACCTGTAGAAGTTGGTGAGGGACGTTATGGACATTTCCTGAGCTGCCTGAGGAAGAAGAGGCCTTGTTGTGCTTTCTTCACAGTTGCATTTATGTGGAAAGTCCAGGACAGGTCGTTGGTTATCGTCACTCTGAGGAACTTGATGCTCTTCACTCTCTCAACCTCAGCTTCGTTGATGTAGATGGGGGTGTGTTCTCTTCCTTTCTTTCTGAAGTCGATGATCAGTTCTTTAGTTTTGCCGACATTGACCATGCTAAATTGCCTGTAGTGTCCAAGGATGTGTAGGTTAGATGGATTAGCCTTGGGAAACGCAGGGTTACAAAAATAAGGCAGAAGGATGTGATGGGTCTGGGTGGGATCATCTTCAGAGAGTTGGTGTGGACCTGTTGGGCCAAATGACCTGTTTCCACACTGTAGGGAATCAATTCTGTTCTATTTACAACCCTAGTTATAGGATTTACCAGGACTTTGGTCCCAGAAAGGTTCAAATGAAGCCCATCCCAGCAGAAAACGCCACTCTCCCCAGTGGTGGTATTAGCACCTCATGAATCAGAACCCATTGCTCCCCACCAATCTTTGGGCCATGCATTTACCTCTCTAATTTAATTAACCTTCTGCCAATTTGAAGGAAATGGGGTTACCTTTCCTTTCAACAAAAAGTCTTTAAATCTCTCATCTCCCCAATTCACCTCTCCTGCATTCGCAGCAGTATTTATCTTCAGTATCACACTTGTCAAACTATAATTTGATCTTTAACCTTTTCCTTTTGAATTCCTTGGACTCATTCTTACAAACAATACATCCCATAGACTTCCATCTCAACTTTCAGAATTTTGGATGAAAGTGTCTCAGTTATATGAGCCATGACTCCCACATCCACCCTCAGCATCTTCCTTTTTAGGTTGGAAAAGAATTCCCGGAGCACTCTCAGCTGTCCCTTCTTTACCTTGGCTACTTGCCTCCCTTTTACTCTGTCACTTTCTACTCTTCCCAGGTTTATGGGGGTGATAGGAAAGACAGTTTAGTTTTTTTATGAATCAGCTCATAATCATGAGCCATTCCTGCTGCCTGTCTAGCTGTTGTAACCCTCTGGTTTTCAACATGGGTCTGGAGTGATGTGTATAGTTGAGTCACAAAAATGTTAGTATGTAGGCACAGCAAGTAATCAAAATGACAAATGAAAGTGGGATGGAATACAATAGTGGGGAAGTTTTGTTACAACTGGTTAAACTGTGCAGTGTACAATGATCTTTTTAGTTATGAAGGGATATATTTGCATCGGAAGCAGTTCAGAAGGCTCGCTCAATTGATTTTTGGGATGAAGTTTGTCTCATGCGGAAGGGTTGAGCAAGTAGGGTTTACACTCATTGGAGATTAGAAAAATGAGAGATCTTTTTGAAGCATAAGATTCTGAGGTGGATGGACAGGGTGGGCACTGACAGGATGTTTCCCCTCATGGAGGAATCTAGAATATTGGGCACAGTTTAAAAATGAAGGTTTCTCACTTGAGATGGAAATGAAGAGAAGAACGTTCTCTCTCAGGAGGTTGACACTCCGTAGAATTCTCTCCTCTGGAAAGCAAGTTGGCCGTTGAATACATTCAAAACTGAGTTTGACACACATTGATAAGTGGCAAATAACATTTGCGACACACAAGTGTCAGGCGGTGACCATCTCCAATAATAGATCATTGGAAATAACCACTGCCCCTTGACGTTGCCCCATCACTGAATTCCCTACTATCAATATCCTGGAGGTTACCATTGATCAGAAACTGAACTGGACCCAGCCATATAGAAGCTATGGCTACAAGAGCAGGTTAACGACTAGGAATCTTGCAGCAAGTAACTCACCTTCTAACTCCCAAAGCCCGTCCACCATCTACAAGGCACAGGTCAGGAGTATGATGGAATACTTCTCACTTGCCTGGATGGGTGCATCTCCAACAACACTCAATAAGCTTAACACCACCCAGAACAAAGCTGCCTACTTGATTAACATTACATTCCCAAACATCCACTTTTCCACTACCGACACTCAGTAGTAGCAGTGTATAACATCTTCCAGATTTGCTGCAGAAACTTGCCAAAGATCCTCCAACAGCACCTTCCAAATCTATCATCTCTAGCACGTAGAAGGCAGTAAATGTAATCGAACACCATCACCTGCATGACCCCCACCTTACGACGGAATATTCTGACTTGAAAATAAGTCACTGTTTGTTCAGTGTCATTGAGTCAAAATCCAGGAGCTGCATCCGTAACAGCATTGTGAGTGGCTGTACACCCCAAGGCTGCAGCAGCTCTTCACTGCCCTCTCGGGGCAATTGGGGATGGACAATAGATACTGGCCCAACCAGTGATGCCTGCATCTTTGAATGAATAAAAATAAACTCAATTATAAAATTGGTAGAAAGTGTATGAAGCAGCAAGATAAATAAAACGGTACAATTTTCAAAGGTATGGTAACAAGGCAAAATGGATCTTTAGTTTTATTAATTGAGGAATAAAGTCAGAATCAAGGAGGATATGCTTAACCTTTGTAAACTCTGGTTTGGCCTCAGCTGGAATGTCTGATGTGGGGCACTGCACTTTCGAAAGGTACGTGAAGGCCTTTGAGAGGGTGGAGAGGAGACAAACTCGAATAATTCCAGGGATGAGAGACGTCACTTACATCGAGAAGTAGTGAGGCTGAAATTGTTCTCCTGAAAAGAGAGAAGGTGAAGGGAATATTTAATAGAGTTGTTCAAAAATTTGTAGGATTTTGATAGAGTAAATAAGGTGAAATGATTTTCTGTGGTAAAACAATCAGTAACCAGGGAACACAGATTAAAGGTGATTGGCAAAGGAATGAGAAGAAGCCTGAGGAAACACTATTTTACACCAGTTACTGACATCTGGAAGCTGCTTGAATGGTCGGTGAAAACAGGTTCACCAATAACTTTCAAAATGGGACTTGCATCAATATCTGAAGGCCATGAGTGTGGAGAAGGGACTAATCGGAAAACTATTTCAAAGGGTCATGGTGGGCCATGAGGCCTTTTTATGTGCTGTAAGATTCCATGATTTATAAACCAGTGTTAACAGTCAGTCCTATCCCATCTCCTTCTGCATGAAACATGTGAAGCCAAACATCTCTTAGTTATTAAAATGGAGCACAAAACTGAATTGTTGTAAAAATAAATTACTAATCTCCTTTAGGAAAAAGATTTCCCTGACCCTGATTCAAATGCTACACTATTGGGCTTGGGTGTGATACTGGAATGTGAGTAAATTATTCCCTGTGAACCGATGTCTGTAAGGATGGAAGAGAGATGGAATGCTCAGTAGATGAAGAGTTTAGTTCTCATCACTCTGTATTCCTGTTGGAGCAGACATTTCATCTTTTGCTGAAGAAAACTGAGAGATTCATCTCACCGTCACTGAATTCAAACCAAGCTGGTCTCAATCTGCAAAACTGAACAGGTTCCTCACACTGCACTGATTTGAACCAGTAAACACACAGTTCCTGCAATGGGAATGAAGCCTTGGCTTTTCATCTTTGTGACATCCCATACCATCTCAGCACTATGCCAATTGGCATGGACAACAAGCTACAACTGAAGTGTATGAGCTGACAGTTCTCAGTTTACAAGCCAGGAAGTGTGAGAGATCCAGAAATACAATGAGAAGGTGTTAACCCATTCACAGGCGAGGACCATTCCAGCTTTCTCTCACACAGTAGCAGGACATGAGCTGTCCAGGCTACACGTGACACTTCTGATCATCTCTAGTCTAGCATTAGGTTCTGATTAATCACAGCGAGTAACTCATCTCCTGACTCTCCAAAGCCGCTCCATCATCTACAAGGCACAAGTCAGGAGTGTGATGGAATACTCCCCACTTGCCTGGATGGGTGCAGCTCCAACAACACTCAAGGAGCTGGATACAATCCAGGACAAAGCAGCCTGCTTGATTGCTATTACATTCACAAACATTCATTCCCTCCACCACCGAGGCTCAGTAGCAGCAGTGTGTACTATCTACAAGATACACTGCAGACATTCACCAAGGTTCCTTAGACAGCACCTTCCAAACCCTTGACCACTTCCATCTAAAAGGATAAGGGCAGCAGTTACCAACCCCTGCAAGCTCCCCTCCAAGTCACTCACCATTTATTTTATTCATTCATGGGATGAGGGCATTGCTACCCATCCTTAATTGCTCAGAGGGCAGTTACGAGTCAACCACATTGCAGTGGGTCTGGAGTCACATGTAGTCCAGACCAGGTAAGGATGGCAGTTTCCTTCCTTACAAGACATTAGTGAACCAGATGGGTTTTTCCAACAATCGACAATTGATTCATGGTCATCATTAGACTCTTAATTCAGATACTTATTGAATTCAAATACCACCATCTGCCATGGCAGGATTTGAATCCAGGTCCCCAGAACATTACCTAGGTCTCTGGATTAATAGTCTAGCGATAATTCCACTAGGCCATTGCCTCCCCTTTCCTGATTTGGAAATATATTGCCATTCCTTCACTGCTGCTGGGTGAAAATCCTGGACCTCCCTCCCTAAAGGGCATTGAGGGTCACCATACAGCACATGAACTGCAATGGTTCAAGAAGGCAGCTCATCACTTCTTTCCCAAGGGCAGCTAGGGACAGGCAATAAACGCTGGTCCAGCCAGAGATACCCACATTCCATGTATGAATAAAATACAGCAATTTACATATTTACTAGTTGGATACTCAATAAATAATTTTAATTGATATGTTTCAGTAATGATTCCCAAAGTAGTATTCAGACTGCATCAAGGTTGAAGGGCCTAATCCATTCAGTTCTTTGGATTTGGGAGTCAATGAGTCTGATGAAAGAGCTAATGATGTTAACAGTTAAAGTTGGCAGTTTCAAAAGAATGAGCCTAATGCAAAAGAAAATACTTTCTGGGAGAATGTGACAGTTAGCAGACAGATAGCAACATCAGCCATGATTAATTCATTTATTCAGTCATGGGATGTGGGAGTTATTTGCTGGTCGCTATTTATTGCCCATCCCTAACTGCCCTTGAGAAGGTGTGGGTGAGCTGCCTTCTTAAACTGCTGCAGTGTATATGCTGTAGGTGGATCGACAATGCCTGTTAGGGAGGGAATTCCAGGATTTTGACCCAGTGACACCGAAGAATGACAATATGTTTCCAGGTCAGGATGGCGAGTAGCTTGGAGGGAAATTTGCAGGGGGTGGTGTTCCCATCTACCTGCTGTCCTTGTCCTTCTCAATGGGTGGTTTGGAAGGTGCTGTTTTGACTGATCCTCGGGCACTTCCAAACAGATTCTTAACAAGAGTTGAAAAGTACTCATTGGTGCTGGTAATCCAATGTTGTAATTGGTCCACTCTGACACAACCCTGGGGTGGTATCCATTTGTGAATTGTGAGCTGTAGCAAGTTCCGTAAAAATGAACAGAGTTTATTCTATGTGCCAAGCATCTAAACCATAATATTTTCTTTATTTGTTCACAGGAAGTAGATATCATTGGCTAAGCCAATATTTATTGCTAATGCCTTATTGGCCCTGGAGAACATGATGTCCAAAGGACATTGTCGCAATATCCTCCCATTTCCAGGTGGCGCATCCTGGACAGACCCACCTGACATTTACCTACACTCCCACTGGAACCCCTGTGGGACAGGGTAGAACCAGAATCAAACTGACAGTCAGTTTGGCAATGTCAGTCTGAGAACAGCAGATTTTGAATTGGAAAATTAGGAAGTCAGTTCAGTGCATCCACCAGCAGCATCTAACTGAACAAAACTCATCAGTGGGTTTGAGGTTCCTTCTCATGTGGATGATAGCGAGAGCTGTGGGGTGTATGAACTAACTGACCATGGCACCCTGGTGCATGGAGCTTCTCGAGAAGGTGAAATAAGGAGGAATGTAATTATAGTAAGGGACAGTATAATGAGGAAGAGCAAAATAAGAAACAGAATCTCAAAGGTCATAATCTCTGCATTATTTCCTGGACCATGTGTAATTTGGCATAGACCAAATTAGATTACAGAGATGAATGTATGGCTCAAAGACTAGTGTGGGAGAATGAGGTCCGGTCATGGGGAACTGGAATCAATCCCAGAGAAAGGGGAATCTGTACTGATGCAACAATCTCCACCTGAACTGTTCTGGGGCCAGGATTCCTGCCAACTGGATATTTAGGGAAGTAGAGAGGTTATTAAACTAAATAGTGGGGCAAGGGATCAAATTCGGAAAGCTGTGGTAAATCAAAGAGTAGAATCAAGGTCAAAATGAAAGTTATTAATATGGGAAATGATAAACAGCCTGTGACAGGAAGGGGTAGAGAATAGGAATCTAAGACTCAACCAATAGAAAAGACTAGAATTTGCAAAACAGTTAAATAGATAAAACTAAAGTCCCTGTATCTGAATGCAGACAGCATTTGAAACAAAATAGATAAAATGAGAGCACAATGCTAATGAATAAGTACAATATGATAGCTCTTACAAAGACACGGCTACAGGATGATATTGATTGGGACTTGAATTTTAAAGGTTACATGACATTTAGGAATAACTGGAAACCAGCAAAAGGTGGAGGTGTGACTCTGTTGGTTAATGATAGTGTTAATCACAATACAGGGGTGGGATGACATAATTTGGGAAACTAAGAGAAGGAAACAGTTTAGGTAGAAATGAGAAATGATAAAGGCGAGAAGTCACATGTGGGGATTATGAACAGACCCCCTAACAGTAACCACATGGTAGGATGGGGCATAAAATAAAAAACATCAAGAGCTTTTCTGAAAGACACAGAGATAATTGTGAAAGATTTTAATCTGCATATCGACTCAAAAAGTCAGATAGGTAAGGATAGCCCAGGCGAGGAATTTGTAGAATGTTTCTTAGTACAGTGTATTCTAGAGATGAGGGAACAGGTTATACCAGAGCTAGAATTGTACAACGAGATAGATTTAATTAATGAACTCATAATGAAGGTGTCCTGTGGTAGCGGTGACCATAATACAATTGAATTTGAGGGAGACAGGGATAGGACCAAGTTTGTATGTTTAAATTTCTTTTTTGGTAATTATGTGGGTAGGAAAGGAGAGCTCGCTAAGGTGAACTGGCAAAATAGGTTAAGGGATAGATCAATGGAGAAGCAGTGGCAGACATTTAAGAGATATTTCAGAAAATGCAGAAAAGCTACATTCCAACAAGAAAGAATAATTTAGGGTAAAGACCCACCCACCTAATACCAATCTGAAAGATAAAGTATGAAATTGTGCAAAGGCAGGAGGAATATCAGCAGATTGGACAGAATATAAAAAAAGGCAAAGAATGACCTACAAATTAATAATGAGGGGAAAATTACAGTATGAGGGAAAGCTAACCAGAAATGTAAAAACAGATAGTGAGAGTTTCTCTAAATACTTGGGATGAGATAAGTTAACAGAGTGAATGTTAAGAAAGAATATATAAAAAATTATTAAGCATTTATGGAAAACAAGATTGGAGAATTAATAATGGAAAATAAGGAAATGGCAGATGAATTGAACAAGTATTTTGAATCACTGCAAAGGATATAAGTAACATTCCAGAAACAATGATAAATCAGGAAATTGAATGGAGGGAGGAGCTCAGGTAAACCACAATCACCAGACAAGTGATACTGAGTAAAACAGTTGGAGCGGTGACTGTCAGATGCCCAGATTGTAATGTATGTCATCCTACTGTCACAAAAGAAATGGCTTCAGAGAAAGTTGTTGCGTTGATTTTGATTTTCCATGGCTCTGGGCAAAGTTGACCTGTTGTTTTCCTCCTCTTCCTCAGATAGCTAACTAACGTAGGGTCCCTCTCCAGATGAGGCTCAGCACCTCAAGTATTGTTTCAGGTTGCAACTGATTTATTGGGTCACAATTGGGAACCGCTGGTGACCTTCCATGGGTAGAGGCATGGTGTGATGAGCAGCATCAGCCAAATTTGATGTTGGAATCCCTTTGATCTGAGATTTACTGTAAATCTAAAAAATCAATAACAGCTACAGAAATCATGATGGCTGATTGGGAATTTTTAAAACATTGATTCAGGGGATGTGTGTGTCTCTGGCTGGACCAGCATGATTTGCCTGTTTCTTGGTGCCCTTGAGAAGGTGGAAATGAACTGCCTTCTTTAATGTTGCAGTCCATTTCATACAGGGACACCTTAGCGAGGACGTTCCTGGATTTTGACCGAGCTGCTCACCGAGAGAAAGATGTTTTTGTGGCAGAGCTCTGACTTAATGGAAGTCCTTGGAGTTGACAAATGCTCCAGAGTGATCTATGCCTTCTGGATTCAGGGAAAATGGGAATGCGTTCCAAGATGTCAGCTGATATCAGAACATAACAGGAAAAGCAGACCAGGAAATCATTGGTTAACAAGCAATCCAGACTAGACTTCACCTTTCATACAATCAGAAATATATGAGGAAGAATATCTAAATATCTAGTGTGAAAGGAGACTGAGGGGGAGGATGATGATATTGGACACCAGGCATCAGGAGGCTGGGATTGCTAGCAGCTGATATGCCAACTCCTGAATCTTATAAAATAGCCTTTCCATTGGCTTCTGGAGCCTGTGCCCCACTGCAGGCTGACTGGACAGGAAGGGAGTGGATGAGGGAAGGAGAGAGATTGAGGGAGGGAGGGGGGATTCAAGAGGATTCAGGGTCAGGATTTGGAGAGGGGAGAACAGGAGCTGACAGATTTCTCTGTCAATTCTTTCTTACATTGGCTGAAACAATACTTTGATTGATGGAAAACTCATGAAGCAACTGGACCCCACGGCCCAATCCCAACTCCAAATTCATCCCCTGTTCCTATTCTGCAAGCTCATTGTCTGTTACTCATCCCCAAAGGCCATTAATTAAAACCAGATCCAATTAAACGGCAGGTGAAAATGTGCTATTTCCGCTCCTTTCCTTGGCTCAGCTGTGAGAGTTTAGGCCTGAATCTGAGCCAAACCTCCTTCTCCAATCTGCTGCACCACACACTCTGGGTTTAGTTATTAAATTTCATCAGCTGGGCCCCTCTTACTTGGAATCTGAGCGTCTCAGATACAGGGAGAATCAGAATCAAACGGCGAGGCAAACAGGAGAAAACTGGTCATCCCATCTGGGTGAAGCGGAGCTGCCAACCTGGACAATGAATCCAGGCAGAGGATTTGGCCACTGAGTTTAGGAACCAGAGCATGGTTAGAAATTCAAAGAAATACTTTCAATCCATGGGAATTTGAATCTGAGAGAGCATGGACTTTCAGGGTCAGAGAAAGGGTGTCAGCACAATGCATAGCAGCTACAAATCTTAATAAGGAACCAGCACAAAAATGAAGATTCAAAACAAATGATGGGAGAAAGATGGGAAAGGGCAAACTGGGGAGGTGAGGAAAGGAGAGGGAGGGGGAGAGGGACTGAGGAAACAGGAGGGAGAGGCAGAAAGGGAGACAAGATGGGAAGTGGAGAAAATGCTTTGAACTGCTTCCATGGATTTCCCTAACCCCAGTGTTACAAGGGCAAGTTCCCCCAATCTGTACAATTACACACAGGATACCTGAAACCATTCAGCTCCCGTGTGAAAAGGGATGAATTAGTTCCCTTCCTTTATTCAGCCCCTCCCTCAGTTGGTTAAAACTAAATTAATTTTAAAAGGATCCCTTTCCCTGTGACATCTTTCTTCCAGACCCCAGTGAACTTATTCTTTCAAGGAACCCAATTTATTGAATTAGCAGAAAGAGAGAGTTTATTAATTACTAAACATGAGACGTGGTATCACACAGAGTACAAAAAAGAGGTGGGTCCAAAAGGTAAAGTTTTTAAAAAAGACACAGATCAGTCACTGCACTGGTCTGTGAAGAACAGATAGCTAAACAGTGCAGCTGCGATGATGCTGGTACCATTGACATTGGTCAGAGTGAGGCTGTTTTTTATTTGCTTTCTTTACTTGCTGTGCAGGGGTGTTTAAATGGCTATTCTAAGTTCTGTGACACTCTCAGTACACTAGTCCACACACTAAGATATCAGGCCATGAACACACTCTGACTTAAGTCACAGTCTGTTTTTCAACTCTTGTTGTGTATTCCTGAAAAACACAAATATTCTACAAGATGTGTGTAAGAAGCAAGACTTGCCTACTCATAGGGGACATGGTGACATAGCAGCGATGCCACTGGGCTAATAATCCAGAACCCTAGGCTAGTATTCTGGGGACATGAACTGAATCCAACTACAGCAGATGGTGAAATTTGAATTCAATAAAAAATCTTGTAATGTAAGGAGTGTGATGAGAAATACCAAAGCCAGTTGCTGGAAGTTAAATGAGAGACTGATTTCAGTCATAGGAATGTCTAAAGAATATTCAGAAAAGGAGACATCAAGAAAGCAATAGGTATTAAAATTGTATTGGGAGCAGATAGAGAATGTATTCTCTTAGAATGATAGTTCTTGTCCGAATAGTGACAAAAAGAATCAGATCAATGGATGTTCTGAATATTTTATCTCAAAATGGAGCGATTCCCTATGCTTCCCTTATAAATCAAGGAAACAAACTGATAAGGATATCAAGAGTCACTAGAGTATGTATGTCACTGATGCTGATTGATGATACTATTAGGGTTAATAAAGAAGAAAATATTAATTGCAGGAATTCATGGACATTATAAACCAGTTGCAAGATACAAAGCTGTATTGAAGAGTGACTCAGTAAATGAAGAAGTTAAAATAGGAGCAGTGAAACAAATTCCTCTTGAAGGAATTGATATTATTTTGGGAAATTATCTGATAGGTTCAAGAATATTGGCTTCACCAAGGATGGTGGAGCAATCAGGGCTTATAAAGTAACCTGAAAGGTTACAGCAGGAACGTCCTGAATTGTTTCCTGACTTGGTTGTGACTAGATCTCAGGCCTGCAAAATTAGACCGGAAAGGAATCTTTCTCTGGGGAACCACTAACAGTACTGCAGACAGAATAAAAAATCAGTGTGTGTCATGTTAACATATTAAAGAGATAGTATGACAGGAACAATGGTCAGGAGAAAAGGGTACTTACAGCATTAAAAGAAGTAGGGAGTGAAATATCAGAACAATTGGAAAATGACTCAACAATTTATAATTCTAAAGTTAACTGTCCACAATAATACAGGGATGCTTAAAATGTTAGAAGCATCATGTTTTATCTGCCATGATACAAGTTGACTTATGAAGGCTACTACAGAATTATAAGCCAATCTATGAAATCAGGCCAGGAAGACCATCTGTTCACAATGTTAATGAGGGGGATACATCACCTATAAGACAGCATTCTTACAGACTTAATCCAGAGAGATTAGTTCAGGTGACGGAAGAGATTAAGTTCATGACAGACAATTATATTGATATTATTGAACTGAGTCAAAGTAGCTGGAGCTCACCTACCGTAATGGTGCCAAACTGAAAAGATCACAAAGATTCTGTATTGACTATCACAAAGTCAATGTCATAGCAAACACAAACTCATATCCTATTCCAATGTTGGAGGATTGCATTTGAATGAATTGGATACACACTATTTGTCATAAAATTGACTTTCTAAAGGGATATGGGCAAGTTCTATTGATTTATACAACCAAAGAAATATCAGCTTTGGTAACACTAGATGGACTTTATCAATGTAATGTCATATTGTTTGGATGGAAAAAGGCATCAGCAACATTTCAAGAATTAACCAATAAAGTCATTTTGTAACTGTGTTGTTTAAACTGACAATTTGGTTGTTTTTAGCCAAACCTAGAGAGAAAATTTACACTATTCAACTTAACTGTTTGATCAACTACAAAAAAAGGTTATAAGTCTGGATAAGAATGAACTTGCCAAAGTAGAAGTGACCTATTTGGCCCACATTGTGGAGCAAGGCCCATGTAGCTCCTAGAGAAGTGAGAGTAAGGGCTGTTTTGTACTTTCTTTATGCCTAATGCAAGATGTGAAATTTTGTGATATGTTGGCATGAACGGATTTGATTATACTTTTCTCAAAACATCAGCACTGTCATTGCACCTTTAACAAATTCGTTGAAGGCAGAAATGTTAACAAAGAAAGTCAGTGTTGCCGTTGACAACCTGAAAGTTGCGCTGAAAACGAGACCAATTTTAGCTACACTGAATTATATGAAGACATTCAAAACAGCTGATGCCAGAGACATTCATTTTTACTGTTTTACTGCAAGATGATGAGATGGGAATCGAATGGCCTGTCAATTATTTTTCAGAGAAACTGATTGCATGTGCAGCAAAAATAGTCAACAATTGAGGAGGCATTGAGTTTGTGTTGGCTCTACATCATTTTGAAATATACATCAGCACAATATGGAAGAAACTCTTATTTATAGAGACCACAATACTTTGATTTTCATAGAAAATGTTATCTCGGTGGAGTCTCCAATTGTATAATTTGGAAAATTATTCATGAGCTGAGAAAAGAAAATGTCATTGTAAATACCATATCAAGAGCACACCATAGCTTCAGGTTAACTCTGTGTGTTTAATGTCAAAATATTATTACTGTTAATATGACATAGAAATAGAGTTAAGGTCATTTTTGATGTTGGATTTTGTGCTAGTGGCATTTGGGTTTTGGTCTGTCTGTTCAATAATTAATTCAATAGTTTTTAAAACTAGTATGAGGGGGAAGTTCTTGAGATATTGATGGGGATTTGTTTACATTGGGAGAGTTTTACAAGCAGACAGAGTAAACATTGAGGAGCATTAGCTTGCTTTCTATTTAGAAAGATTAAGAATTTTCTTTTTTGTTTAAGAGGGAGAAAAGTTCATAGCTTGGAAGGCTTTAGTTTTTTTTTTCAATTCACAGAGGTTCTAGTGGAAGTTAGATATGTGAAACCATTCCTCCTAAACAAAAATAGTAGAGAACTGTAAGGATTTTATTTTGAAAGATCCAGACCAGAAGTGTTTGGTTAGAATCCTGAAGAGTTATTTAAAATGGAGAAAGTCTCTGCTCAGTTGTGTGACAAATCACAGAAGAGGCCAACAAATTCACAAGACTAGGAAAAGTGGTTAGGTTAAACCCATAGAAACAAAAGAGAAGTGAATTTTCTGAGTTTGAGTACTGCAAAGCAATAGCTATTGGGAGATATCAGATTGCATTTTTATTGCGTGTTTCAAAATCTTTCAAGTTACATTATATGTAAATAGATTGGTTTATTCTATTTTATCTTTTCGTGTAATAAAAAAAAACTGCTATTTTATTGTTAGAACCGATTCTGGAGCCTTGCTAAATTGTGTTTTACTTAAAGACCACCTTAAAAGATATGTGATCTCTGGAAGCCAGATTTCATTCTGGCATGACTTTTCCAGTCATAATGTCAGCTGGGATCATAATAATTGGAATTTTAAAAAAGCTAGGCTAATGCTGACAATGTATCCATTGTTGATTATCATAAAAACCTATCTCGTTCACTGATATCCTCTACAGAATGAAATCTGCCATCCTTTCCTGGTCTGGCCTACATGAGACTCCAGACCCACAGCAATATGGTTGGTTGTTAGCTGCATCCTGGGCAAATAGGGATGCGCAATAAATGCCAGTCCAGCCAGCAACACCCACATCCCATGAATGAATGTATAATAAAAGGCCATTGTTATCTTTTCCTGTCACATTCCTCTCTCTGCTTGAGGTTTCCCTGACACTATACAGGGGTGACATTCCATGGGCCTCACATGGGACTTTACCAGGCAGCAACTGAATTTACATCTGCAGTCACATTTTGGTTAACTTCTTTTTAAATAAACACGTTTTGGTGTTGAATGGTAACAAAGTTTTGAACCAAAATTGTCTTAGTGGTAGGACACAGTGGGTGGTGACAGAGCTTGTTGTGTGGCAGGAGGCAAGAGCCCAGTGGCGTAGGATGGGGATCAGCGCTCGGACCCTTATTGTTCATGATATTGATAAATGATGTAGATGAGAATGTAGGGAGGAGGATGATAAGCAGGTTTGTAGATGACACAAAGACAGATCAGATGGTTGACCTAAGGAAGGTCTTAGGTTCCAGGATGGTATAGATGGGTTGATCAAATGGGCAGATTAGTGGTATATGGAATTTAACTCTGATAAGTGTGAGGTGATGCAGTTTGGAAGAAGTATCAAGACAAGGGAGTACTCAATGAAAGGCAGGACACTAAGAAGCTTAGAGGAACAGAGGGATCTTAGAGTTTTTGCCCACAAATTCCTGAAGTTTGCAAGACAGTCAATAGGGTAATTATGAAGGCATACCAGATGCTTGCCTTTATCAGTCAGAGCATAAAGTATATGAGCAGGGAGGTTATGTTGCAACTTTACAGGACTTTGTTTAGGCCACAGCTGGAGTACTGTGTGCAGTTCTGGTCACTTCACTATAGGAAGGATGTGATTGCACTGGAGAGGGTGCAGAGGAGATTCATCAGGATGTTGCCTGGGATGAAGCAGTTTAGCTACGAAGAGAGGCTGGATAAGCTCGGGTTGTTTTCCTAAGGGCACAAACTGAGAGGGGACTTGATTGAGGTACCAGATTATGGGGGCAGGGACAGAGTGGATAGAAAGCAGCTGTTTCCCTTAGTTGAATGGTCAATAACAAGGGGCAAAATTTTAATGTTAAAGGCAGGAGGTTTAGAAGGGATTCAAGGAAAAGAATTTTCACTCAGACTGTGTTGGGGGTCTGGAATGCACTGTCTGAGAACCCTCTGAACCTTTAAAAAGTATGTGGTTGAACACTTTAAATGTCATAACATTCAAGGCTATGGCTTTACTGTGGGAAAGTGGGACTAGTGTAGATTTAGAGTAGTTTGGTTGGTGCAGACCTAATGGGCCAAAGGGCCTCTCCTGTACTGTATAATTCTATGAAAGGAAATCTGCCTTCCTTACCCAGTCTGGCCTACATGTGACTCCAGTCTTGCACCAACCTGGATGACTCTGAGCTGCCCACTGAGATCCTCAGTTATATCAAACCTGTTACCAACAATTCATTAACAAGGAGGAAATGAGACATCATGTAACAAGGCCTGGGCAATAAGTCCCATTGCCAGTGACACTCAGAGACCAAGACTGAATTCAAATAGATGCTGGCTCTGGCTGGGGAGAGTCACGTGGAATTGGGGTTACTACATGAAAGGCTTCCTGGGGTGCATGAACATGTTCTTCAGAGAATCTACACGCACACATGCACAGTGACACACAGACAAACTCGCTGTCTCTCACACATGCAGGTAAGTCACAGATACACACATATTCATGCAAATGTAGAGTCACACAGATACAAACACATAATACACACACTCTGTCAGGCAGTCACTCACCCTCTTTCTCTCACAGTCAGACTCTCATATCTCTCGCATCCGCCACCAACTCTCAAACAGGTATTCACTCTCACAGTCCCTCACATGGGGAGGTGATGATGTGGGTATGTGGTTACTGGTACAATGCTCTGGGAATCCAGGTTCAAATCCTATAAATTCGATTTTAAAATTCTGGAATTAAAAGTTTAATGGTGACAATTGAACTATCTTTTGTCATAAAAACCCATCGAGGTCACTAATATCCTTAGAGATGTATACTGCCAGCTTCATTTGGTCTGGCCTATGTGTAACTCCCTACCCACAGCAATGTGGTCAACTCAACTTCCCTCTGAAATAAATGACAAAGTGCTCAGTTGTATCAAAACCGTAACAAAGTTAGATGGAAGTCATGAAACTGGACTGCTATCAACCCAGGCACTGGAAACGACAACAGCAAACACAAGCCTGTCAACCCTGCAAAGCATTCCTGTGAACATTCGAGGCCTAGTGCCAAAACTGGGAGAGCTGTCTCACAGACTAGTCAAGTGTCAAGATGACAGAGTCATACTCTCAGAATCATACTTTACAGACAATGTCCCAGACACCATCATTGCCATCCCTGGATACATCCAGTCACAGCAGCAGCATAGATCCACCATAGGTGGTGACCTTGGCTAATGAATTAGTGCTCCTCCATTTTGATCACTAGTGGGAGGAAGCACTAAGTGCGAAATGGGCACAGAATATATTCTGGCTGGGAGACCGAAATGACCATCATCAAGATTGGCTCGGACACAGATAGTTGAGTTCTAAAGGACATAGTTGCTAGACTAGGTCTGTTGCAGATGGTGAGAGAACCAACAAGAGGGAACAAACATACGTGACCTAAGCTGCCTGCCACAGGTGCATCTGTCCACGACAATTTTGCTTGGAATGACCACCATATAGTCCTTGTGGAGACAATGTTCTATTTTAACATTACAGATATCTTCCATTGTATTATGTGGCACTATCACCATGCTAAATGGTATACATTTTGAACATATGGTCCATTAATCGCAACAGAATCATCCTCCAACACAAATGATGATGGTTGCAGTTGTTGGAGGTCAGTCACCTCAGCTCTAGGACATCTGTGCAGGAGTTCTTCAGGGTAATGTCTTCTGCGCAACCATCTTGAGCTGCCTCATCAATAACCTTCCCTCCATCATAAGATCAGAAGTGGGATGTTCACTGATGATCGCACAATATTCAGCACCATTCATGACTTCTCAGATAATGAAGCAGTCAAGTGTCCAAATGCGACAAGATCTGGGCAATATCCAGGCTTGGGCTAAAAAGTGGCAAGTAACGGCCATCTCCAACCAGAGAATCTAACCACCACAAAATGACATCAATGCTATTATGATCACTGGTCCCAACTATCAACATCCTTGAGCTACCATTGACCAGAAACTAGCCATATAAATACTGTGGTTGCAATAATAGATCAGAAGCTAGGAATCCTGCAGTTATCAACTGAACCTCCCAACTTCCCAAAGTCTGTCCACCATCTAGAAGGACAAGGACAGCAGATACCTGGGAGCACCACAACCTTCAAGTTCCCCTCCAAGCCACTCACTATCTTGACTTGAAAATGTATTATCATTTCTTCAGCATTGCTGGGTCAAAATCCTGAAATTAGGCAGGGTCTACCTACAGCATATGGGCTGCAGCGATTCAAGAAGGCAGCTCACACCGCCTTCTCACCGGCAAATTCACATCTTGTGAAAGAATTATAAAATAACACCGATTCACACAGAGAAGAACACATACATACCCATTTTCTCACTCACCGTAACTAACATACACTCTGTCTACATCATCAGGCTCCCCTCCATGCAAATTTCTGCACCAGTGAATCCCCTCGACCAACAATCCAATGAAGCATAGAATCTTGCGGAAAACTGATTCATGAAACCTTTAGGATCTAATGGTCCTGTTTGCACAGTACCAAGGGAGTTAAACTCCAAACTACTACCTGTGCATCTGACACATTTCATATTTTAACTATCCTTTGTGAAAACATAAATCCATTTGTCACGTTTCACTGTCTGTGCCTCTAGTTACTTATTACCCAACAAATGCTCATTTTATTTTCTTAAGTTTAACATTTAATTTCATACACCCTATTTTATGCTGAGCCTTTACTGGGAACATTCTCATATTGGAGCAAGTGGAAAAGATAAATTCCCAGGAAAGGTACATTGAGGAGCTTGCGCCATTTAGCTGATTGCAGCCAACACTGCCCTCTGCTGTTCACACACTGCTGAGCTCTCCTTTAACCAGCTGTTAATGAAATTTTACACTGATGCCTGGATCTGAACTAAGGGAGTTCATGCTTCAGGTTAGCGCCATCCTGCAAATTGCTCACTCAATGTTCACTCTCACTCCTAATTGGCTGTGCAAGCTAGTCTCAGATGAAAAGCAAAACTATCTTGTAACTTTATACAAGGTTAAACAGCACCTGTCACAGAAAGAAAGATTAAAGTTTAGGCTGAGGGACACCAACAAAATCATAGAACTTTAAAATCCCATTGTCCACTCTCCCATGGCCCTGTTAATGCAAAACTAATTTGCCCGCATCTCTTCTGTGTTGCCCTTGTCACTTTGTGTTCCACAGCAGAGCTTTATGTACAGTGTGATTGGTTATCCATAGCTTTGTGCAAATAGCATAGTGATACAGCTCGGAAACAGACCCTTTGGGTCAACTCGTCCATGCCAAACAGGTATCCCAAACTTAACTAGTTCCATTTGCCTGTCTTTGGCCCATATCCCTCCAAAGCTTTCCTATTCATGCACCCATCCTTTTAAATGTTGTAATTGGACCCACCTCTATCACTTCCTCTGGGAGCTCATTTCATACATGCACCACCCTCTGAGTGAAAATGTTGACCTGCTACAAAAGAACATGTTCTGAAATGCAATGTTCACTGCGCCCCCACTCTCCCTGGCAGCCTCTACACACTGATATATCCCCTCCCCGTCAACTTCTCTTTCACCGGGCATTTGGGCACCCACTCCTCCCTGTTCCAGTCTTTCAGATTCAAATTGGTCTCAATGTCAACTCTTTTTCTCTCTACACAGATACTGCCATACCTGCTGAACTTCTCCAGTGTATGCTGTTTTTAATGCCCCCTTCTCCTATTGGCTGCCCCACAAGCTGATGAAAGGCATTCAAAACATTTTGAGTGCTGACAGTTCAGTGAAACAACCAAAATTAGTGCATGGTCAGAATGTGAGGTGCTGCTGCTGGTAATAGTTGATATTGATTGCATTGCTGGATGTAGGCAAGGCCAGTGATAAAATATGAAATCACCAGAAGATTAATAAAAGATAATTAAACAGACAGATATCTTTCTTTTACTGATTCCTAAGAAATTGGAAACAAGTCCGGTCATTTCTAGGTCCAATGTTGTCTCACTGCCAGGAAACATAATCAGTTGTTGCAAAAACCCATCTGATTCACTACTGCCCTTTAAAGAGAGAAATCAGCTGTCCCTAATTGGTCATGTGAATCCAGACCCATAGCTACAAGCTTAACTATTACTGACATGTAACAAACACTGGCTCAGCCAGTGACACCCACATGACATAATAAAAAATAAACCCAGTGACCACCTACACCCAACCCAAATCCAAGCAGGGCCAGGGCGACGCTGTTCCTCATGGGAAGGATAAATAATCGCGATGGCACGGTGGCTCAGAGATCAGCCTTGCTGACTCACGGCACCAGGGACTTAGGTTTGATTCCACCCTTGGGCGACTGTCTGTGTGGAGTTTGCACATTCTCCCTGTGTCTGTGTGGGTTTCCTCCCACAATCCAAAGATGTGCACACTGGGTGGATTGGCCGTGTTAAATTGCCCAGGCGTGCAGGCTAGGTGAATTAGCCATGGGAAATGCAGGGATTGAGGTATGGGGGAGGGTTTGGATCTGGGTGGGATGCTCTTTGGAGAGTGGGTGTGGACTTGACGGGCTGAATGGCCTGCTTCAACACTGTAGAGGATTCTATAATGAACAGCCATTTTTCCAGTTAGGGCTAGGAAGCAAACAGCCTTGTAATGGACACAGCCCAACTGTTCAGATCTTAAACTGATCATCCCAGATCCATAGACTGACCAATCCAGACCACAGACTGACTGTCACAGATTAACAATTCCTGATCACAGTGACCAGGTCAGACCATAGACTGACCGCAAAGATCCCAGAGTTGAGAGTGTGATTCATGCTTTTTCCTCGGTCTGATTTTTATCAATGCCAAAGGGTCACTGCTCAATACTTCCAAGATTTGAGTTGATGTCAATTTAGGAATTGAAAATAGGCCGAGCAGAGTTTGCTCTTAATGACAGAAGCACACAACAGGTACCCCAAGAGAATCAGTCAGCAGCTGGATTTATTATTTTTTTATTAAAGTAAAATTTACTAAAAGCTGAAAAAAATTCAGTAACCTTATCCTCAGAACAATAATTTGTTACTATAGCAACTAAACCATGTCTTGATGTGGAGCTCACCCAGACAGATGATGTTAAAGGGTAGCTACTACACGGAAATGCCACATCACTCTAAATGTGTAGGTCCCAGGGAGATCCCCACAAGCTTCCCATTGCTGTCACCACGAGGCCAGTGACATTCTGTGCAGAGGCTACCCACAGGGAGCTGGTGGCTAGGGGCTATGGGCAGCTCATGCAATTCAAGTCACACAAGAGATGGTCCAACACAAAATCCACAGCTTGAAAGCACAGAGAGATTGGAAATGAAAGATAATTCTCATTACAACATTTAGGATTATGTGGCAATTTAGCAGGAAGTGAAATGGTAAAATATTTAAAAAAAAGTGAATAAAGAACTTAGGAAAAACAATGATGGGATCGGGGCTGAATCCATGAGAAGAATGGAGATCAATCAGAAAGAACGGAAGGAGCACTGAGTGACGCCGATTGGGAAGTGCAGCAACATTTGGGTCATTGACTGAATCTGCTCAAAGGTAAAGGAATTCACACCTTAAGCCAGGTGAGAACATTGTTCAGGTTTAATTGCAGCTTTGCTGAGATGCTTGTAACTTAGAAAATAACACAACATAAAGTGGCTTCACTGAGGCTCAGGTACAGAGAAATGAGGAGGAAATGGTCCGGGCTTTGAAACCTTTATAATAAACAGATGATACAAGCCAGCCTGCCAAGCAGATTCCAGTGTACTTCTCTGACAGTAGGCTTGTCAATAATCTTTCCACTTTAGGGATTACTCTACATATTATACTTTGGGCTTTATTTTAAGCCCATTGCAATTCCACAGACTTCCCACAACCCGTTTTGTTGCATCGTGACATGCCAACATGGCTAGAGAATTGTTCCCTCTTACAGTTTCCTTTCAATATTGTCCTATAGTCTTCAAAGACTTCAAATGTTTGCAAATTGATTATATAGATCATGGGGAACCTCCCCAACAGTGTAATGTTACAGTGAAAGATTCCTCACCCTAAGATAAAGGGCCTCCAGTTCACACACTGCAGATGGCTTATGAGCCAAATCATCCCCTGTGGTCAGTCCTCACCCTGCCAGCAATGGATGTGGGCGAGTGGATTTCTTCAACCCTGTCAAAGGTGATCACAGTCGCTTCTCTTCACGGATATGATAGTAACACAGCATTAAAGGTGAGTCCCAACGTTAGTATGGTACACCCCTTCCTCTGCCACCTCTGGTTGGTATTCTGCCATGTACCCTGTTATACCCTGAGCCCCGTGATGGTGCATTCCAGCTCAGTCCAGTCATGGTGCTGCTGGGCACAGCACTTCCCGGCATTGGGCTGCTGTAGCTGTAGTTTGGTGGTTTGGCGTCTGCAGGCATGCTTGTGCTATTGTTACCTTCTGTACCAGTTACCAGAGCTGGTAAAGTAACCCTGGTAAAGTTAAACCGGTGATCCTGATCTGCTGTAAACTGCATCGCACCCATGTCCTGGTACGTAGTGGACTCTCCAAACTCACTCAGTGAACTGGACAATGTCCTGGATTGGGTCAGCTGTTTGGAAGTGCTGGCACACATGGCAGATTTGCTGTCCAGTAGTGCGTGCCCAGTCATCTCCGAGTCTCTCCTTTCACTTGTACTGACATTATTCCTGAACCCGTCTGTACCATAGCTGTTAGTTAAATGTGAGCTGCCATATTCTGGCACTCTGTTAAGTCTGTCGTTCTCCTGTGAGTCCTCTTTGTTCAGCAACTGCAGCAAAGCAGCTTTCACTCCTGCATTCGGGTCCTTGGTAGAGGGGCTTCCTCTAAGGTTAATTCGACAATCGGTATCACCCAAGGTGGGTGGGGGGCCAGGTGGCTCTGGCGGTCGCTGGTCTGGAGGAAGAATTCGAGTTTGACTTACTGCAGGAGGCGGCGCAGGAACTTTTATATCCAGTTTAGTGAGGGCAGCACCATCTAGATAAAAAATACAAGGTAGTGGTTACTGCCAATATTAATGCTCCTCATTGGCCTTTTTCACCATCTCTCACTACAAATATATAAAAAGGAGGAACAGGAGTAGGCATTTGGCCCCTCAAGCCTGCTCTTCCATTCAATAAGATCACGGCTAAACTGTTTGTGTTCTGAATTCCATTCTCCCAACCACCCCAATTAACCTTAGACTGGCTAACAAGATTCTATCTACTTCTGACTTAAAAATATTCAATGACCTCCAGCCATTTTCTGAGCTCCAAAGTCATAACATCAGAGAAAAAAGTTCCTCTCATCTCCGTCCTGAAAGGACAGCCACTAAATTTAAACTGTGATTGACTTTCATGGTCACTGGACCAATACTCCAGCCGATGCTCATCATTCACGCCTCAATTCATGGGTAAAGTCAGGCTATTCAACTGCAAGAATCATCACAGCTTAGCTAAAGCCTCTCCTGACTTGCCCATCTTCAGAGTGAAGGGACAGCGATAAGATGCGATGGGCACTGACAGATCAGATTTAGTGTTAAAAACATTGAAATGGAACCTTTTATGCTTAAAAACGGATTACACTGGCCAGGAAGCAGTGAGGTTGAAGGTTCCCCTACAGAGAATATTAAAAGCACCACCTCAAGTGGAGATGGGCATAAAGAAATAATGGAAATTATTTCTATATGGCAACAGCAAGGCATCTAAAAGTTGAAATATAATGGAAAATGTATATAACTCAGTAGGACTACAGTTTGAGACTTTGTCCAGTTTGGGCTCCATGCGCAGGAAGGATGATCAGTGTAGATTAAAGAGGATGCTGTCAGGTTCAGGAGTTATAAATTGAAGACAGACTTGAGAAAATGGGACTTGGTCATTAGGACACAGGATTAGAACATGATTTGATAGAGACATTTAATCAAATGACATTATGGGATAGAGGAAGTAAAAAGAGTGTTTCATTGGTTGAAACTTAGGGACAGGAGTAGAAATACAAAGTTAGAGTGAGAGACTTGGGATGGAGAAGAGACAAAGGTATGAGACTGTGAAACATGCAACTGAAGTGACTAATGAAAAAGTGTCAACAGGATAAATGGGTGGCTGAAGGGATGGAAATGAAAGCATGTTGCATCAGGGTAGAAAGATGGGATTAGGATACTGCTTGTGGAAGAGACTGGGTTGGATAGACTTGATGCTTCCATGTGTAAACCTCTGCACATTTCTCCCCTTCATTAAATTTGATCCCCTGAAACCTACTGAGAGCTTGTTCTCACTGTGGTTGAAATTACTAAGGACAGCCCAAAGATTGAAGCAAGAACATTCTATCATTTAGCTCAAATACACTGGAACCGCCACAGCTTCTTTATCACTGATTGCTAGGGCCTAGTAATCAAAATTCTGGATCCCCTCCCTAATATCATTCTGGGGGTACCTAGAATAAATGGATTGCAGCAATTCAAGAACTCCCACCTTCTTGGAACAACTAGTGATAGACAATAAATACTGGCCCAGCCAACAAAGCCCATGTCTCCTGAACAAATATAAAAGTTAAATTTGAATCTTGTGGCGCTACTACAAACATAGCAGCAACTTTACAACTTTATGGACACTAATCTGTTGACAAGGAATTGTGACAAACATGGAACAAGTTAGGTGTTAGGAAAGGGTGCAGGATATGCTGTTGTTTACTGTTATAATGGGTTGATACCTCAGGCTGTTTACCAGTGGAGTGTGCCATCAATCAGAATGGCAACCCAGAGGCTGCATGGACTATTGTGTCTGTGTCGGCCCTCTAAAGGAAACATTCACCCTCCTGCCTTCACCCTACAGTGCCCACGCTTTCTTCCTTTTCAAATAATCATTCCATTCCCTCTTGACTGTCTTGAATAAACTTACCTCCAACACACTAAGTAGTGCATTTCAGATTCCAACAATTGCTGCATGAAAAAAGTTGTTGCCATTGCTTCTTTTACCAATTACCTAAAATCTAAGCCCTCTGGTTCTTCATCCTTCCACCAATGGAAACAGTTTCTCTCTTGTTACTTTGTCTAGACCTCTCATGATTTTGAATCTCTCTATTCCAGGCAGGATTTTCATAACTTGTCCAGGTTGTCTATGCAACTGAAGTTCCTTCTCCCTGGGACCATACTCATGAAGCTTTTCTGCATACTCAAAAGCCCTCACATCCTTCGTAAAGTATGGTAACCTCTATTAATAAAGTGTAGGAGGATACTGTGTACTTTATTGAACACTCTCAACTTATCCTGCCCACCTTCAATAATTTATGCACAAATACAC
This sequence comes from Rhincodon typus, assembly GCF_021869965.1. Taxonomy (NCBI): domain Eukaryota; kingdom Metazoa; phylum Chordata; class Chondrichthyes; order Orectolobiformes; family Rhincodontidae; genus Rhincodon; species Rhincodon typus. The sequence continues at coordinate 37,786,675 of NC_063361.1, forward strand.
ACAGGTCCTCTGTTCCTACACCCCCTTTAAAACCACACTCTTTGTATTCTACTGAGTCTCAACATTCCTTCTACCAAAATTAATCACGTCTCTGTATTAAATTTCATCTGCCACTTATCTGCCCATTCCACAAGCAAGATTCACCAGTGGAGAAAGATGAGCTACATAATTTGTGAAGTAACAAAGCGATGAGAAACACTGATAGAGAGTGGTAATTACCTGCGGCGTCAGTAGTGATAGTGGGAGTTTGCAGCTGCTGTGGTCCATCACTCGCTTTGATGCCATTGGTTTCTTCAGGCACTGTAGCGGGTTCCTGAGATTTAACCAGCTGACTAAGTAAAACAGTCAACAAGTTCTGTGTGTCGCTCTGGGTGTCAGCCTCCTGAGATATGGACTGAGATGGCTGGGTGGATGTCACCTGTGGTAGGGCAGCAAGGACCTGTGGAAGGGGAGCTGATATTGGCGTTAAGGGTGTTGCTGCAGATGGAGCTGGTGCTGCTGTTGGAGGAGGCTGGTTGGATGGTATAGAGGGAGATGTATGTTGGGTCACTACGGGAAGCTGAGCATCCTGCTGCTGACTGGTGGCCTCAGCCAGAGCCACCAGTGATTGGCTAAGGACGTTCCACTGCTGCTGTGTCTCTGGGTTAGTACTAACGTTCAATGCTTGTGCCAGCTGGGTGAGGCTGAGATTAGTCTGTGTCTGCAGCAGGTTGAGCAGCACTGCTAACTCATTCTGGTTTAGTTGTTGTGCTGCGTCTCTGATGCCTACAGAAAACAAAGTGAAAGGTTCAAAACTCTCACTGATCACAAGTTACATTTGTCAGACTTTACCATCACTACCTACATTTTTAAAATAAGGTGTATTCTGTTTAGCAACGTGCAACAGATTTTGCAGTTAATCCCATTTTTAAGGAGTAATTAATAACTGATGAACAGGCTTTATTAATGAGTCATGGAATCTCAATGCTCATTTTCACAAAGCTTATGTTATTTTGAAATGGTAAGGCAGAGTGTGAGAATGTTTTTTGATTATTACGAGTGTTTTAGTTCCTTGGTTGCTGAATCACAATCAATGTTTGTGAAATGAATACAGGCTCGGGAATTAACTGTGTGAAAATCATTTCAACTTAAGTGAGTGCATGAACTAAAATTCATCCATCAATAATTTTCAAATGGATTACACTGATTGGCCATTTCTATCCCTATCAATATGAATAGTCTGTATCAAAGAAAATAAAAACATAAATCACCTTATGATTTTCTCACTTGAACTGCCCATAACTCTAAGCCTCTTTGGGCATACCCAACAGCTAACATTCCCACCCAGCTCTGTATCTTCAGCAAATTTGGATACATTAATCTTTGTTTTCTTCACTAATAATTTCCACTTCATTAATATAGTTCGCCAATAGCTGAGATCCAAGCATTGATGCCTGTGCCACCCCATTAGTTACAGCTGGCTAACTTGAACTGCCCTATTCACCCTTACTCTTTATGGCTATCGTTTAATCAATCCTCTTTCCATGTTAATATATTAAACGGTAACCTCAACTCCATCAGCCCTTATTTTAGGTATTATCTTTTTATGAGGAACCTTACAAAATGCTTTTTGGAAATCTAAACTTAGTACAACCACTGGCTCCCCTTTATATGTTATAGTCTACACATCTGTTATAATTCGCCAAGCCCAAATTTACGATGGAAACTGTCTATGGAAACACCACAGAAACGCTGCTGGGCATCAAGACACGTATTCACATTCAGGTAAAAATATCGGCTTATGAGTTTACATTGTTAGAAAATAATTTGATGATTAATCAGTTAGAAACACAGAAATGTAGAAGAATTAGGAACATGTCAAAAATCACATGACACCAGGTTATAGTCCAACAGGTTTATTTGAAAACACTAGCTTTCAGAACGTTGCTCCTTCGTTAGGTATGGTGAGAGAGGAGGTATCAGGATACAGAATTTATAAATAAAAGATCAAAGGATCATATAACTAATGCGAATGTATTGAATAAACCTAAAATGGCTGGCTGACTCCCTCCTGTTAAATCTTTAATCAGTTAGAAAGGAAATGCAGGTTTCAACTGATTAAAATGCAAATCCCAAAATTTCTTTCAGTCTTTGCCTCGAAATAACCAAAGGTTTTATACAAGGCCTCATCCCTAAAATGCATTGTCTGATCTGAGATGTCACCTCTTATATACACTGATAAAACCTTTTACTTATAAATTCTGTGTCCTGATACCTCTTCTCTCACTACACCTGAGGAAGGAGCAACCTTCTGAAAGCTAGCGTTTTCAAATAAACCTTTTGGACTATAACTTGGTGTCGTGTGATTTTTGACCTTGTCCAACCCAGTCCAACACTGGCACTTCCACATCACAATTAGGAGCAGGAGCAGGCCAGTAGCCTTGGAGCTTACGCTGCCATTCAATATGATCATGGCTGATCATCCATCTCAGTAGGTGGGAGGATGGAAAAGCACAGCAGGTCAGACAGCATCCAAGGAGCAGGAAAGTCAATGTTTCGGGTTGAAACCATTCAGTCCTGACAAAGGGTTTCGATCCGAAACACTGACCTTCCTGCTCCTTGGATGCTGTCTGACTTGCTATGCTTTTCCAGCCTCACACCTATAGACTTCACGCCTACAGACTCTGGCTTTCAGCATCTGCAGTTCTTATTGTCTCCTGATCATCCACCTGTTCCCGTGTTCTCGCCTAACCCTTTGATTCTGTTAGCCCTAAGAACTATACCTAACTCCTTTTTGAAAACATTCAATGTGTTGGCCTCAACCGCATTCTGTGGCAGTGAATTTCACAGGCTCCCTGCTCTGAGTTAAGAAATTTCTTCTCATCTCAGTCCTAAATAGCCTACCCCATATTCTTAGGCTGTGACCCCTAGTTCCAGACTTCACGGTCATTGGGAACATCCTTCCTGCATCTACCCTATTAGATTTGTTTAGATTTCTAGGAGATCCGTCTCCATTCTTCAGGGTTCAGTGAATATAGTCCGAACTGATCCAATCTCTCTTCATACATCAGTCCTGCCATCCCACGAATCAAGTCTGGTAGAACTTTGTGGCACTCCCACTATAGCCAGAACATCCCTGCAAGCAATATTGCACGTGTGGTCTCACCAAGGCCATGTACAATTGCAGCGAGAGATACCTGTTCCTGTACTCAAATCCTTTCGCTATGAAGGCCAACATACCATTTTCCTTCTTTACCGCCTACTGCACCTACATGCTTACTTTCAGTGATAGTAGGAACTGCAGATGCTGGAGAATTTGAGATAACAAGGTGTAGAGCTGGATGAACACAGCAGGCCAAGCAGCATCAGAGGAGCAGGAAAGCTGACGTTTCGGGCCTAGACCCTTCTTCAGAAAAATTTTCTGAAGAAGGGTC
>NC_063361.1:37800087-37843413 GCF_021869965.1 Rhincodon typus
GAAATGTCGACTTTCCCGCTCCTCTGATGCTGCCTGACCTGCTGTGTTCCTCCAGCTCCCCACTGCATTGATTGGTCAGGAGCAACGTTGGCCAATTAAAGACTAAAAATGGGAATATTGTCTGGGGAAATGGCAGACACGCTGATAATTACTTTGCCTTAATATTTATAGTAGAAAAGGAGGATAATTTGTCAAAGTCTCAAGGAAAGTAATAGTGCATCGGGGACAGGGACTGAACAAAATTAACATAAGTTAAAATATCGATAATGAGGAAATTAATGAAACTAAAGAATGGCAAATGTCCTGGACCTGATGGTTTCCATTTGAGGGTGGTAGGGGAGCACATTGTAGATGCCCCAAATATAATCTTTCAGAATAAGAAAACTAAAGAACTGCAGATGCCATAAATCAGAAACAAAAATGGAAGTTTCCGGAAAAGCTCAGCAGTTCTAACAGCATCTGTGAAGAAAAATCAGAGTTAATGTTTCAGGTGAGGTCACCAGACACGAAATGTCAGCTCTGACTTGTCTTCACAGATGCTGCCAGACCTGCTGAGCTTTTCCAACAACTTCTGTTTATGTATAATCTTTCAGAGTTCCCTAGTTACAGTAGCCGTCCCTTTGGAATGGAAAATTGTAGATGTCACTTCACTTTTTAAGAAGGGTGAAAGAGGAAAACCAAGGAATGATACATCAGTAGCCTAACATTTGTGGCGGGAAAATTGTTGGAGTCATAATCAAAAATAGGGTAACTGAAAACATTGAACATTTTCAGTTACTCAGGGAAAGCCAGCATGGATTCATGATAGGTGCAGGCATGACAAACCTCGCTGAATTTTTTGAAGAGGTGATTAAGGTAATGGACAGGGGAAAGTCTACGGATGTTTGTTTATATGGATTTCCAGAAGGCATCTGATAAAGTCCCACAGACACTAATAGACACCATTAACTAAGGTAGAAGCCCATGGAATTGAAGGCAATTACTGACATGGTCAGAAAAAAGTTGAGTGGCAGAAGAGAGAGTAGGTAGATACTCAAATTAGCAGTATGTGATCAGTAGTGTTCCACAACCATCTGTGTTAGAACATCAATTATTCACATTATTTATTAACAACTTTGAAAATGGCATAGAAAGTCGTTTATCCAAATCTGCTGATAACAATGTTAGGTGGCATTATAGACAATGTAGATGAAAGCATAAAAGCGGTATTGATAGATTAGGTGAATGGGCAGAACTGTGTCAGATGGAATTCAATGTAAACTAGTGTGAGGTTATCCATTTTGGACCAAAAGAGGCTGGATCAGGGTCCTTTCTAGATGGTATTAAGTTAAATACAGTGGACATCCGAAGAGATTTGGGGGTTCAGGTACACAGATCTTTAAAATCCATGAACAAGTACAGAAAATAATCAAGGAAGCTGATGGTATACTGGCCGTTATATCTAGAGGACTGGAGTATAGCGACACATATGGTATACTGCAGTTATACGAAACCACGGTTAGACCCCCTTGAAGTACTGTGAGCAGATCTGGGCTTCGCATCTTAGGAAGGATATAATAACCTTGGAGGGAGTACAATGTAGGTTTACAATAGGAGTAAAGTTGTGAGGAGAAATTATACAAATTAGGCTGTTTTGTCTAGAGTTTAAAAGATTAATAGGTAATCTGATCAAAGTCATCAAGATATTAACAGGACAAGGAAGAGTAGATAATGATTAACTATTTCCACTGATTGGGGATTTTAGAACTAGGGGGCGTAGTGTCACAATTAAGCCCAAAACATTCAGCAGCGATGTTAGGAAGCGCTTCAACATACAAAAGGTCGTAGATGTTTGGAATCAGCTGTCAATTTTAAATCTGAAATAGATACTTTTTGTCATGCAAAGGTATTAAGGAATATGGGCCAAAGGCAGGTATAAGGAGTGAGACCACAGGTCAGTCATGATCTCACTGAATGGCAAAACAGGCTTGAGGGCTGAATGGCCTACTCCTGTTCCTATGTTCCTTTCTAAGCAACAAACTGAAATATTCTGAACAAAAACAATTAAGATTTGTGTGCCAGTGACATGTTTAATCCTCAGTACCACAAACATTCCACTTACCCACAGCTCCAAACATCAATGGCTGGTGAGTATCTCTCTTCCCCCAGCAGCAGCTCTGGTGGACGATACCAGAGTGTGATGACTTTGTTAGTGTATGGACGGCTAGGAGACAAAGTGGAGCATGTCACTGAACAAAGCAGCAAGTTCTACATTAATGCCGACGCCACAATGTCCAAAGCACAAAAAGACCACTGTGCAATGCTCATCACCAGAAATGGATTATAATTTGAGCACAACCAGGACACAATCGAGTGTAACCTGAGTGCAAACTGAATGTAACTGGAGCACTGCGCTGTCCGGGAGCTATAGGTGGTGTATTAGTCACATCCACTAAATGCTCCAGTCAGGCTTTTTAGTGTCAAAATTCAGGTGGCAGGCAAGAACCCTGGATTTCACAGTTTTAACAAGGAGAAGTTTTAATTTCTAACAGACTCAGAGTATTTGCTGTTTCTCATGAAGTTTCGCTGAGTGCCTCACTTGCAAGGTTACTCCTTGCGCCTGCATTGCTCCTTTGCTTGCAGACACTCCACACTATTTCCCTGTGGAGTATGTGTGTTTTGGAATGAAGCAGGTGTTACTGTAAATCTGCCTGAATCAATCCCAATGTTTAGTTTACAGGGACTGGCTAAATCACAGAGGTTACATCTTTTATAAATAGGTCAGTGTACAGCAATTATCACACCCTATTCTATGTCATCTGCAGAGGCCCAGATCCTAACTTTAGCTTTTTGTCCTTCAAAGAACAAGCAAAGGTTTTTCTCCACACAACTTCAAGCACAAATGTGGTGCTAGTGAGGTAAGAACAGGAGGATATGGCAGATGAATGCTTGGCTGAAGAATTGGTGCAAGGGGCAGGGATTCAAATTCTTAGATCATTGGGGTCTTTTCTGGGGCAGAGGTGACCTGTTCAAGAGGGACAGGTTCCACCTAAACTGGAGGGGGACCGATATCCTGGCAGGCAGATTTGCTAGTGCTACAAAGGAGGGTTTAAACTAGATTGGCAGGCGGGTGGGATCCTCAACAGCATGGAAGCAAGTGCAAGGCTGGAAGGATATACAGTAATCAAAAATAGCAAGTTGAAGAGACAGGTCAATCTGGAATAGAACAGGGAGCGAGGAATGCCTGTTGGATTAAACTGCATTTATTTCAATGCAAGAGGGCTGACAGGTAAGGCCAATGAACTCAGGGTGTGGATAGGTATGTGGGACTGGGATATTATAGCCATTACAGAAACATGGCTAAGGGAGGGACAGGACTGGCAGCTTAAGGTGCCAGGGTACAGGTGCTTTAGGCCGGACAGAGGCGGAGGAAAGAGGGGACGGGGAGTTGCATTTTTGATTAAAAGGAGTATCACAGCAGTAGTCAGAGATGAAATAACTGAGAGATCATCTAGTGAGGCTTTATGGCTGGAGCTAAGAAATAAAAAGGGGATGGTGATGTTATTAGGGTTGTACTATAGGCCCCCAAATAGTTAACGAGAATTAGAGGAACAAATATGCAGGGAGATTGGGGAGACTTGCAGGAGCAATAGGGTTGTCATAGTAGGTGATTTTAATTGTCCTAATATAGACTGGGACTGCCATAGTGTTAAGGGCTTAGATGGGGTGGAATTTGTTAAGGGTGTTCAGGAAAGTTTCCTGAAGCAGTATAGAGGGTCCTACTTGGGAAGGGGCAAAACACGACCTACTCTTGGGAAATAGGGAAGAACAGGTGACTGAGGTGAGAGTGGGGGAGCACTTTGAGATCAGCGACCACAGTTCTATCAATTTTAAAATAGTTATGGAGAGGGACAAAACTGGTCCACAGGTTTAAATTCTAAATTGGGGCAAGACGAATTTTGATGGAATTAGACAGGAGCTTGCAGGGGTTGATTGGAGTAGTTTGTTTGCAGGCAAAGGGACCTCCGGCAAGTGGGAGGCCTTTAAACGAGTGATAGCTAGAGTTCAAGGTCTTTATGTTCCTGTGAGGATGAATGACAAGGTTGGCACGTGTAGGGAACTCTGGATGACAAGAGATTTAAGGTTTTGACCAGAAAAAAGAGGCATGGCTCAGGTACAGGCTGCTGGGATCAAGAGAACTACTGGAGGTATATAGGGGATATAGGAGTTTACTGAAGAAGGAAATCAGGAGGGTGAAAAGTGGGCACGAGATAGCTTTGGCTGAGAAGATTAGGGTGAATCTAGAGAGATTCTTTAAGTGTATTAAGGAAAAAGAATAACTAGAGAGAGAATAAGACCCCTCAAGGACCAAAGTGGACTTGTATGTGTGGAACTGCAGGAGATGGGCGAGATCCTCAATGAATATTTCTTCTCTGTGTTAACCATGGAGAAAGACAAGACAAGTTGGGAACTTGGGGAAGTTAGTGGCGATATCTTGGGGACAGTCCATATCACAGTAGAGGTGGTTTTGGACATATTAGAATGTATGAAGATGGATAAATTTCTTGGTCCTGACCAGATATATCCAAGAACCCTGCAACAGGCTAGAGAAGAAATTGCGGGGACCCTGGCTGATATATTTGCATCATCATTAGCCATGGGTGAAGCCCCAGAAGACTGGAGGGTATAGAACATGGTGCCCTTATACAAAAAGGGCTGCAAAGAAAAACCTGGGAACTATAAACCAGTAAGCCTAACATCTGTGGTAGGTAAGTTACTTGAGAAGGTTCTGAGGGATAAGATATACATGCATTTGGAAAGACAGGATTTGATTAGGAGTTTTGTGTGTAGAAGATCATGCCTCACAAATTTGTTAAGAGTTCTTTGACGAAGTGACCACGAGGTTGATGAGGTCTATATGGATTTCAGTAAGGCCTTTGATAAGGTTCCACATGGTAGGCTGCCCTAGAAGGTTAGATCGCATGGAAATCTGGAAGAGATGGCAAATTGGATACACAATTGGCGCTATGGCAGAGAGTAATAGTAGAAGGATGCTTGTCTGACTGGAGGCCTGTGACTAGTGGTGTGCCTCAGGAATCGGTGCTGGGCCCATTGGTGTTTGTTATCTATATCAATGATTTTGATGAGAATGTACAAGGCATGATTAGTAAGTTTGCAGATGACACTAAAATGGGCAGTATCATGGACAGTGAGGAAGATTATCAGAAATTGCAACAGGATCTTGATCAGCTGGGGAAATGGGCCTAGAAATGGCAAATGGACTTTAATACAGATACTATGAGGTGTTGCATTTTGGAAAGTCAAATCAAGGTAGGAGTTTCATGGTGAATGGTAGGGCCTTAAGGAGCGTAGTGGAACAGAGGGACCTTGGAGTTCAGGTGCATGGTTCTCTGAAAGTGGAATCACAGGTAGACAGTGCAGTAAAGAAGGCTTTTAATACACTGGCCTTCATCAGTCAGGGCATTGAGTATAGAAATTGGGAAGTTATGTTGCAGTTGTGCAGGACGTTAGTGAAGTCACACTTGGAATATTGTGTACAGTTTTGGTCACCTTGCAATAGGAAGGATGTTATTAAACTTCAAAGAGTGCAGAAGAAATTTACAAGGATGTTGCCAGGACTCAAGGGACTGAGTTATAAGGAGAGATTGGACAAGCTAGGGCTTTCTTCTTTAGAGCATAGGAGACTGAGAGGGGGATCGTATAGAAGCATATAAGATCATGAGAGGTATGGATATGGTGAATGCACTCAATCTTTTCCCCAGGGTTGGGGAATTGAGGACTAGAGAGCATCAATTTAAGCTAAGAGGGGAAAGAATAAATGGGAACATGAGGGACAACATTTTTGCACAGAGAGTGATACATTTATGGAATGAGTTGCCAGAGGAAGTGCTTGAGGTGGGTACATTAACAACATTTAAAAGGCATTTGGACAAATACATGGATAGGAAAGGTTTAGAAGGATATGGGCGAAGTCCAGGGAAATGGGGTTAGCGTGGTTGGACATTTTGGGCAGCATGGACCAGTTTGGGTCAAAGGGCCTGTCTCTGTGCTGTAGGACTCTATGACTCACAAATGATACAAGGAACCATGGAAGACAATTTTCCAAAATCCAAGTTTTCTGTTCGTTCATGTAGGTGTAGGTGTCACTGGCCATGCCAGCACTCTGGCGAAGATGGTGATGAGTCATAATCTTAAACTGCAGTAGTCCTTGTGTAGAGACACCACAGTGCTGTCAGGAAAAGAGTTCCAAGATTTTGAAATTGTAAAAGAATAGCAAATATTCTTCCGAGTCAGGATGATGAGTACTTTGGAGGGGAATGTGCAGGTGATGCTGTTCCCATGTATCTGCTTCCCTTGTCCTCCTAATGGCAAAGGTTGCAGGTATGGAAAGACAGCAGGGTGTACCATAAATAAGATACAATGCAAGAACTCATCGAAGCTCCTTTGACAGCGCCTCTGGAACTCTCTCCCTAACAGTGAGCCAATACTAAATGGATTGCAGCGGTTCGTGAAGGCAATTTACCACCACTTTGTCAAGGATAATTAGAGACAGGCAACAGATGCCGGCCCCAGTCAGTGATGCCTATATTCCCTGGTGAATAAAAAACATCCTGTGTCCTCACATACTAACAACCAGACATCCACATATTTGTCCCTAGTCTCTCATAAACTATGATTCCACAATTTTTTTTTATTATTCATTTATGGGATGTGGGCATTGCTGATTGGGCCAGTATTTATTGCCTGTCATTAGTTGCCCTTGAAAAGGTGGCGATGAGCTGCCTTCTTGAACCATCGCAGTTCATGTGCTGTAGGCTGACCCACAATACCATTAGGGAGAGAATTCCAGGATTTTGATCCAGCGACAGTGAAGGAATAGTGATACATTTCCAAGTCAGGATGGTGAGTGGCTTGGAAGGAAACTTGCAGGTGGTGCTATACCCAGGTATCTGCTGCCCTTGTCCTTCTAGATGGAAGTGGTCACGGGTTTGGAAGGTGCTGTCTGAGGATCTTTGGTGAATTGCTGCAGTGCATCTTGCAGATAGTATGCACTGCTGCTTCTGAGCATTGGTAGAGGGAGTGCATGCTTGTGGATGTGGTTCCAATCAAGTGGGCTGCTTTGTCCTGGATAGTGTCAAGCTTCCTGAGTGTTGTTGGAGCTGCACCCTTCCAAGCAAGTGTGGAGCATTCCACAATACCCCTGACTTTTGCCTCATAGATGGTGGACAGGCTCAGGGAGTCAGCAGATGAGTTATTAGCCACAGCATTTCTAACCTTTGACCTGCTCTTGTAGCCACTGTGGTTATGTGGCAAGTCCAACTGAGTTTCTGGTCAATGGTAACCCAAAGGATATCGATAGTGGAGGATTCAGTGATGGTAACACCACTGAAAGTAAAGGGACGGTGGTTACATTGTCTCTTATTAGAGATGGTCATTGCCTGGCATTTGTGTGGCGTGAATGTTACTTGCCACTTGTCAGCCCAAGCCTGGCATCTGAACATGAATTACCTCAGTCCTAATGAGTCACAAATGCACAATGTTCAACAGCAATCACGATCAAGCATTCCTTCTAACCTTATAACGGAGGGAAGGTCATTGATAAAGCAGATTAAGATGGTTGAGCCTAGGACACTAACCTGTGGAACTCCTGCAGAGATGTCCTGGAGCTGAGATAACTGATCTCCAACAATGTCAGAAGTCAAACGACACCAGGTTATAGTCTAACAGGCTTATTTGAAATCGCAAGCTTTTGAAATGTTGCCCCTTCACCTGACGAAGGGACAACACTCTGAAAGCTTGTGACTTCAAATAAACCTACTGGACTATAACCTGGTGTCATCTGACTGCTGACCTTGTCCACCCCAGTCCAACACCTGCAATTCCACATCATGACCTCCAACAACCACATCCATTTTCTTATGGGTCACGTATGACTAACAAGCAGAGAGGTTGCCCTCAATACCCACTGATTCTCGATTTGCCAGGAATCCTTGATCCCACACTGGGTCAAATGCAGTCTTGATGTCAAGGGCTGTCACTCTCACCTCAGCTCCAGAATTCAGCTCTTTAATCTATGTTTGAACCAAGGCCGTATTGAGATCAGGAGCTAGGTGGCCCTGGCAGAACCTAAACTGGGCATCACTGAGCAGGATATTGTTGAGCAGCTGCTGCTTGATAGTTCCCTTAACTGGGAGTATACATACACTGAGTGAGTATTACGCCATTTCTGAAACATACCTCTCCTCCGAGTTGTACAATCGTGCCAAACCAAAATCCGCCAACTTGATCTGTCCGCTGGATAAAAGGAACAACCAGTGAGACAGCAGTTCCACAGAAAATCTCCCCAATAAATAAAACCACCATCCTAAACTAACCATCCCACCCCAGAATAATCACCCTGGATGAAGTAAACAATCAACAAGATAATTGCAAGTCCCCGCACTTACCCTCTCACCACCCCCACCAAAATAAAACTTTCCCACCAATCAACATCTTGCTACTAACAACACAATGCCGCCCTCTATTTTCTCCTCATGTACCTACCTGTTGTTGAGGAGAATGTTGGAGCATTTAATGTCACGATGCAGAAAGTTCTTTTTATGACAGTAATCTAGTCCATCCATCAACTGCCGCATGAAGGATTTGATGTGGTCATCAGTGAAATGCACCAGCCCCGACTCCAGTAAACCCATCAAATCGTGATCCATGTACTCAAAGACCAGGTAGAAAGCTCCTGATAGATATGTTATGGAGACAACACAAGCAAGAAAATGGTTACTGTCATCATTTACTCAGAACAGGGAAGCATGCCAGAAAGTTACTTGCATAACTTAGCTTGGATTCTCAAATATTTACTCAAGTTTTAAAATGCAGACTATTAATTGTTAGCTTGGCTCAGTTGGAATCACTCATTTCTATAGGTCCATTATTAAAGATTTAAGTATCATTCCTTGTCTTGAGACTATGATCTATGTTAACACCACAATGCAGTACTAAGAATTCCCATTCTGGCTAGTGTCAATTGTTCAGATCACAACAGTAACCCTCAGCTCAGCTACATACTGAGTCACTGACAACAGCAAATCAGGGGTTCTCCCAGTATTGCCTCAATGCCATTGGAAATGGAGCTCACTCTTTTCGTGCTGCTGGTGGAGTCCTTCAATTACACCAAAAAGGAGATATTTTGGATTAATTAGTCACAAATCTGAGAATGAGTTAAACGTTTCCTAATTTCCACAGGTTGAATTTAATGGGAAATTGTAGACCTCCCCACCTCAAGTTAAAAGATCAGTTCGGTTTGTGGGGGGTTACAATGTACTGACAGCCCACCTCAAATATGGCCAGATCATCCAAGCGACCACTGAGATGTTGAGGTGGGATTTTCGTCCCTCAGAAACTCAAGTCTTGTCTCAGATTGCTGATAGCTGTCAGTGGGCCTGGGCTCTCCTCCAGTGTCACAATGATGCCACCTGCAAACTGGAGGAGCAGCACCTCATATTCCACATCGAGAGCCAAAGCCTGATGGCTTAAACATGGATTTCACCAGTTTTAAAATCTCCCCACCCCCGGCCTCATCCCATGTCCAACCTTCCCTCTCATTCCTGCCTCCTTGACCTGACACAACCTAGCCATCTTCTCTCCGACCTATCTGCCCCTCCCACCTCACTGACCAATCCCCACCACTTCCTCCCTGCACTCACCTATCACCATCCCACCTACCTGCCCAGCCTCACCCTTCCTCTCTCTGTTTATTTCTGAGCTCCCTTCCCCCTCACCATTTCTGAAGAGGGGTTCTGACCCGAAACGTCAACTTTCCTGCTCCCCTGATGCTGTCTGGCCTGCTGTGTTCCTCCAGCTCCACAATGTGTTATGGTTGGCTACTTTGCCTGGGGTTCTCTTGCTGGTGGTGGTTGGATCCTGGCAGTGACTAGATGAGGGTCTTAAGTGGGCATTCACTTTTAACAAAGATTTTCTCTCTCTCTTTCATGGAAAAACTTGGTGGACTTTGTGGGGCTTGTACTATTATATGGATGTGCTTCACTTATTTTCATATGAGTACATTTTTACAATACTGGAAAGACTTTAGCAATTAAGTTTAAAATTGACCTGATATAAATGTCAGAGTAAAGAACATTATAATTATTTTATTATTTGACAGGATATTTATGACAAATATAATTGAGCACCTCACAGATGTGGACAATATCCAGGCTTGAGCTGACAAGTGGAAAGTGACTTTCGCGCCACACAAATGCCAGGCTATGGCCATCACCAACAAGAGACAATCTAACCACCACCCCTTGACATTCAACAGTGTTACCGTCACTGAATCCCCCACTATCAACATCCTAGGGGTTATCATTGACCAGAAACTCGACTGGACTCACCACATAAACACAGTGGCTACAAGAGCAAGTCAGAGGCTAGGAATGCTTTGGGGAGTAACTCAGCTCCTGACTCCCCAAAGCCTGTCCATCTAAAAGACACAAGTCAGGAGTGTGATGGAATACTCCCCACTTGCCTGGATGAGTGCAGCCCCAACAACACTCAAGAAGGTTGACACCATCCAAGACAAAGCAGCCCGCTTGATTGGTATCACATCCACAAGCATCCACTCCCTCCACCACCGACGCTCAGTAACAACAGTGTCTACTATGCACTGCAGAAATTCACCAAAGATCCTCAAGCAGCGCCTTCCAAACCCACGACCACTTCCATCTAGAAGGACAAGGGCAGCAGACATCTGGGAACACCACCACCTTCAAGCCACTCACCATCCTGACTTGAAAATATATCGCCGTTCCTTCACTGTTGCTGGGTCAAAATCCTGGAACTCCCTCCCTAATGGCATTGTGAGTCAACCTATAACATGTGGACTGCAGTGGATGAAGAAGGCAGCTCACTACCACTTTCTCAAGAGCACCTGGGGATGGGCAATAAATGCTGGCCAGGCAGCTATACCCACATCCCACAAATGAATAGAAAAAAAACACAGCAATATTCTCTTTGCATGATTCAATCATAATGTAGCCTTTGGCAAAGATGTGACATTTAAAATAAGCTTCAATGTGATTAAGATAATTCATTAGAAGATTGTTGAACAGACAATCTGATGGGAAAACAATATGATCAGAGTGTAGTCAATAACCCTGTAAGAAGATATGGATGTGTTAAGATACAAGACCATCAAAACCACGATAACGGCTGTAAGCTGGAGTGCCAGCACAAATTGATTGTTATCAAGATCAGTTGAAGTGTAAGTGAACTGCCGACTGTTTTTGTTTATTTCTCTTTTGAAATTGAGTACCTGGTCATCTTTTTGATAGCATTTCCATTCAGGTGATTATAATTGGAAATGATTAAAGTTTAGCTCATCGCATCTTATTGGAGTATCTTGAACATCACAAATAATTCTGTGATGAATGTAACATAATATGTTACAATGCAACTTCTATAAAATTACTACTGAAAAAATAGCTTTTTGCTATTTTCTGTTATTGTGAGGCTGTTGAAGAATAAAAGGATGTTCTTTCTTGCCTGCTTCCTTCAATGAATTTGAATTTTGATCTTCTTTGGCATATTACTGTACTAGCAATGCGAAAGTAGACGTGTAGTCATATGTAACATGAAAAAGTCCTGCATCCTTTGTCTTCACTAATAACCAGCTATACTGTTTACAAGCTGCCATGACTGCTTTTTACAACCCACAAATACATTGGGCCCAGGTCCCCACAGTCCAGGCACTATTGGCAAGTTCTTTCACAGTCATAGGCTCAAAAAAACACTGTCACTGCTCCAACAGGTCACATACTTTTCAAAGGAGTTGTAACTAATCAGCGTAAGTGGCCTTAAATAGAAAGCATCATAAATGATCAAAACTGGAAACTTAACGCAAGTGGGAATGTGGTGCAGCTCCTATTAGAAAGAGCTGCACCTTTTTGCTACCACAACTAGATACACAAGTCGGACAATCAAAGCTGTGCCTTTCAATAAATCATGGCTGATCTGCTTGAACTTCAAATGCTCCATTCTCACCTACACCGGTAAGCTTCGATTCCACGGCCTAACAAGAATTTATCTAACTCCTCCTTAAAAACATTCAATAATTTCACCTTTGTTGCCTTCTGAGGCAGAGCTTCAAAGTAACAAAACCCTCGAAAAAGAATCTCGACTTTGTCCTAAGTCCCCCCCGCCACCCCCCAGTTCTTGACAGACCTGCAAGAGGAAACATCCATTCCACATCTGCCTTGTCAAGACCATTCGAGTCCTTATATACTTCAATCAAGTCACACGTCACTCTTCTAAACAAGTCCAATCCAATTAATCTTTCCCCACAAGATGACTTGCTCATTCCAGGTATCAAGCTAATAAACCTCCTTTGAACCACCTCCAATACATTTACATTCTTTCTTTAATAAGGAGACCAGAACTGTACACAATACTCCAGATGTGGTCTCAGCAATGTCCTACATAACTACAGCATAATAGATCCTTTTAATCAACCTGGGCAGACATATTATGACACAACTCAGGAGCAGGTGGGACTCCAACCCAGATCTCCTGGGTCATACGTAGGGAAACATTTTTTCATGCTTTTGTATGTACACTTTTTATAGTTATTTTAATTTGGACATGTATGACACACATCTGGGGCAGGTGGGACTTGAACCTGCACCTTCTGGCTCAGAGGTAGGGACGCTACCATTGCGCCAAAAGTGCTCTTAAAATTGAACTTTCTTTCAAAGTTACTTGGCCTTCCATATTTGTTTACAGACATTTTTAATCAACCGATTCAGCATTAAAATGCAACTATGGAACAGGAGGGATTTGACGAGGTTGTTGACTTGCTCGCCGAGCTGGCTTGTTTTTGTTCAGACGTTTCATCACCATGCTAGGTAACATCATCAGTGGAGCCTCCGATGATGCAATGTTGTTCTACTCCGCTTGGAATTTATACTGTCTGGTCCGTTATGGTGAGTACTGTCATTTCCGGTTTTGATCTGTATGGGTTTATATATGGGGTCCAATTCTATATGTTTGTTGATTGAAGTATGGGTGGAGAACCATGCTTCTAGGAATTCCCGTGTGTGTCTATATTTGGCTTGGGCTACTATGGTTACTTTGTCCCAGTTAAACTGATGGCCTTCATTGTCTGAATGTACAGATATTAAGGAGAGTTTATCGTGCCATTTTTATCTGTACATATCTGTATCTGTACATTCAGACAATGAAGGCCATCAGTTGTCCCAGCTAAGCGACCATTAATTTTTTTTAAACTTACATGACAACGCCTCAGGGCTCATCAGGGATCTAAAATCGTGGGGACCTCTCACATACTAAGTTACCACAGGGTCCTAATTATACTTATAGATGAACAAACCATTGCCACTAAAGCATTACATCCTTATATTCATGTTCAATTTCTCTCATAATATAGGTTAGCATTCCACTGGCCTTCTCAACTAATTGCTGTACTTGAATACTAACTTCTACTGACTTGTGCACTAGAATACTTAGGGGTTTCTACTTCTGGAAATTCTGCATTTGTTCTCCATTTAAATTATAGTCTGCTTTTTAGACTCATAGTCATAAAGATGTACAGCATGGAAACAAACCCTTCGGTCCAACTTGTCCATGCCGACCAGATTTCCTAAATTAATTACCCCATTTGCCAGCATTTGGTCCATGTCCCTCTAAACCCTTCCTAGTTATGTACCTATCCAGATACCTTTTAAATATTGTAATTGTACCAGCCTCCACCACTTCATCTGGTAGCTTGTTCCATTCCCTAGATTTCTATAACCTCCTTAATGACCGACTCGAACGTCTTCACTACAGCAGACATCAAGTTAATGGTGTATAGTTTCCTCCCTCCCTTCCGAAATAGAGGGGCTCTTTTTGCTCCTTTTCAATATGGTACAGGCAAATATTTAATCTACCTATGAATTAACTTAAGAAATTAATTATAAGACTGAAATGATAAGATTGGTCAATTAAATAAAGACTGATTAAATAAATAAATTATCTATGAATGACAGTGCAGGGAATTGGCCTTAACAGCAGCACATGGACGTTCACGGACAGCTCTGCAATCCTGGACATTCACACCTACGGTAAGTCACTACGTCTCGAGCAACTTCAGTTCAAAGCTGGATGCGAGGGCAAACAATTCAGGATATCAGAGCGGGGTAAGGGTTACTGAACAGTTTGATCCACAGCTCAGGTACAGCCCTTCATTTTGGTGGCGTTAAAGGTCTGTTTGTGGTCAAGGACAGAACAGTGTGACTGCATATTAAGTGGTAACATGCAATGCTGGAGGAGTCTCAACTTTTGTCATTATCCAACAGACGAAAGGTTCTTGCTATCTATGTGAGTGAGAGTAAAGTCAGCAGGGTGGATGAGCAAACTGTACACAACATCATGATACATGAGGCCATTCAAGTTGGGATCAAAAAGATGCCGTGATAATGGACAGTAGGTTAAGGATTTTTCCTTGCACCTGGGGAAAACTATGAAACAGGAGGGAAGAATTCAGTAGATCCTATCCATGTAATAACCAACAACATAAACAGAAGAAAGAATGAGATTCTATTGAGGGCACCTGAGGAGCTACAACCCATATTAAAACAGAAGCACAATGATAACGATCCACGTACTGCATTTCTAGAACAGGAATCACTCAGACCATTGTGAATCTTTAGAATTCTCTACCCCAGAGAGCTCAGAATATTCAACTGTTCAGTATATTTAAGACTGAAATTGACAGATTTTCGTTTGTTAAAAAATCAAGGAAAAGTGGGCTTTGGTCAAGCATGATCTTATAAAATGATGGAACAGGATCCGAGAATTGGATAATGCTGATCTTGTAAATCAGGAACAAAAACAGAAGTTGTTGGAAAAGCTCAGCAGGTCCGGCAGTATCTGCGATTAAAAAAAAGCAATCAGAGTTAACATTTTGGGTCCAGAGTTCCGAGGGTCACATTAACTCTGATCTTTTTTTTCACAGATGCTGCCAGACCTGCTGAGCGTTTCCAGCAACTTCTGTTTTTTTCCAAGAATCAGGTGACCTACTCCTCCTATTTCTTATGTTTAAGCTAAAGAGTAAGAAATTGGGTTAACTGCATTGCAAGTAATTAAGAAATAAAAAATCAATAATCAATATTTTTTGGTTACATGCGTATCCTTTGAAGTATCAGTCCATGTTCACCTCTATCATACCTTTATCTTTTTTGAAGTCCAGTGCATCTTGTTTGTCAGTCACAATTTCCTTCATGTTGACCACGCTGGTATGATTGAGCTGACGAAGGATCTTGATCTCTCGAATGGCTGTAATGGGAAATCCCTCCTTTTCATTATCCAGTCGGACTTTTTTAAGGGCAACCATCTCACCTACCAGAAAAGAAAGTTTCCATTATCTGACTAGCAAGAATAATCTTTAATGTCGTGCTTGCCAACCTTTTACCCACTGTGACCCCATTTTGAAGCTCGGAGATTGTTGCTACTCTTAAGTGAGAACACAGTGGTCAATCTAGCACAGGTAAAATGCATTGTATTGAAGAATACTGTGGATCGTGAATAAATTAGATCAGAAATGGCTGACGGGTGATTTAATTGACGTGTACAAAACAATGAGGTGTTAGGATGGAGTGAACATGAAGGCTTGTTTCCCATGGACCAGATGCTGGAAAATGGGATTGGAATAGGCAGCTAATTTATTCAGCCCACACAGACATGATGAGATGAAAGGCTCTTCTGTGCTCTAACTGTACTGTGGTTCAAACAGGCACATAATTATAACATCAGTTGTAAATGCCTGGTTAATTGTATTTTTATGTTCGTTCATATCACTTTTAAGAGAAAGAGAAACAGGAGGTGGATATTAACCGTCTGACCACGTTTAGATAACGAGAGGGCTCTTGTGGCATTGTGATAATGTCCCTACCTCTCAGCCTAGAAGCCCAAGTTCAAGTCTCACCTGCTCCAGAGGTGGGTCATTATATCTCTGAACAGGGCAATTCAAAAAGAAACAATTTTTATAAGGAGCGTCTGTGACACTGAGGAGGTATGAGTGGGGTAAGACTGAGGAAGCCAAAAAGCTCTCTCTACAAAAAAATACAAAGTGTTGCCTCAATTTCAATCCCACTGACTGCTTCGAATGTATTAATATCTGCTCCAATGCAAATATGCCTACAGATGCAGTGGGAGCCAACTTCCTATTTCCAGACATGGAGTGATGTAGTCACAAGCACCAACTTCCTGTCCCTGTGCAGCGGCGTGAGGTGCAGATGTTCTACGAAAAGTAATCGCAAAAGTATAGGCTAGATGACTCTGAATGTCGCATCAGGCTTGCAGCAACAAGCAACTGGCCGTGGATAACATAAACGATGATTGTATCACCAATGAGATGTTATTTCCTACCAGCAAACACAAAAGACTAAATCTCAAATCTTGGAATATTGAAATCAAAAACATGCCCATGAAACATAATGCTCTGTGACTCTGGGTTATGAAAAAGCACTGGTTTTTGAAGCATCAATTACCTGTGTCCTTATCCTTAGCTTTGTAAACTTGCCCATACGTTCCTTCACCAGTGATTCCAATTATGTCGAATTTATCCACACATCGCTTGCCCCAGTCACTCTCAGTCTCCTTTTTCTCACCATAGCGAGGACAACAGATCCTTTAAAAAAAGTTAAACGTGTGAGAGGCAACAGAAACTAACCAAACCCTCGCATGAAAGCTGTACGTTCAACATTATTCCCACTGCATTTCACGATACTCTATTTACTTTCACTAGGTTACAATCTCATACACACTGACTCCCAACAGGATACGGGTCCCACACACATGCTGACTCTCACTGGGAACAATCCTACACACACTGTCACTCAGGAGAGTACAGCCCCACACACACTGATTCTCACTGGGGTATGGCCACACACACACTGACTCTCACTGGGGTACAGTCCCCGCACACACTGACTCTCACTGGGGTACAGTCCCCGCACACACTGACTCTCACTGGGGTACAGTCCCCGCACACACTGACTCTCACTGGGGTACAGTCCCCGCACATACACTGACTCTCACTGGTGTACAGTCCCCGCACACACTGACTCTCACTGGGGTATGGCCCTGCACACACACTGACTCTCACTGGGGTACGGCCACACACACACTGACTCTCACTAGGTGGCAGGACCAGTGATTTTCAAGGCCAGACCCTGGAGGTTGTATTGAGGATATTCAAGACACGTTGCAATAGAATTGAACTGTTTTCTGCAGTTGGATGACTGCAGTTGATAGGAAAGGGATGAAGAAGTCAGGATGCAGATGTGACATTTCTCCAATCATACAGCATTTCTGAAATCCGCTCCTGGCAACCAGCCTCCAATATTTTTGCTAGGTGCTACACAGATCAGGCCAGTATCACAGTTGGATTCACAGCAACAGTCTCCTTGCAGTCCATGTCATAGTGACCTTCATGTTTGAACCCAAAAGAATCCAACTGTTGGCTGCTCAAGCAATAAATTCTAGAGCTTTCCTTCAGCAAACACAGTAGACATTAAGCCCATGTTTAACTGAGATATTTAAACAAATTGTTAGTTTCTCCAACATTCTTACTTGGGCCTTTTTTTAAGGATCGGTTGAGATGGAGGTGGTGTCTTCTGCTCAGGGGAAGCTGGAGGTGAGGGATCTGTTCCAGGAAGTTCCGGTGGGAGTGGGAGGTCTGCTAGTAAATGCCGTGTTCTTTGGTCTCTGTCTTTCTTGGTAGATTTTACAGGTTGGATCTCCTTCGGACTGAAACAGAAACAGTATTACAGCAGCGAAAACCATGGTGGGTTGGCGATGGGAAGGCAGCAACAAGGTACGGAAGAGATTGTGGAGGATTAGGTAGCACAGGATATTTCAGGAGTGTCAGGTGTTGGTAAGGGTGTTTCAGAGAGTGCCTTTCACCCTCTGGGCTGCTACTGCCTCATTAAATGAGGTAATCCTTGATAGGGAAAAATAATTTTTAAAAATGTTTTGGATCATTTGTGATCATCTTGCATGATGGCTGAAACAAAGGAAAACACATTAACTTTAATCCATTGTACTATAAAAAAGATCTCAAAACATACAGGCAATAGCATCTTATTACTATAACAAATAATTCCTAAACCATTTCAGGTAATCAATGGTACCCTTGCTCCTTGTTCTCTGTAATAAACCCAGGTTCTCTGTCTCTGCTTGTGTTAGTCTTCCTCTCTGTTTGTGTTACATAGAAAACAGGGCCAGAAGTCAGTCATTTGGCCCCTCAAGACTACTTTACCTTTCTACTAGATGATAACTGATCATCACCTTAATGCCATTTTCCTGCACTATTCCCAGATCCCTTGATTTTTTTGGTATCTAAGAATTTATTAATCTTTGTCTTGAACATTCTCAATGACTGAGCCATCACAATATTCTGAGATAGATTTCCCAAAGATTCACCACCTCTGAATGAGGAAATTCCTGTTCAGCTCAGTCTGAAACGGTCCCTTGGTACTAGATCCAAGAAAGGCAAACCTCCTTCCTTCATTATCCTGTAGAGCCCAAAAAGAATTCCAACTTTCATTCGTCTAAAGTCTAGAGACAGTACAGGTCCAGTCACTTCAATCTCTCCTGATAAGACAATCGTACCACTGCAGGGATTAGTTTGATGAACCTTTGCTGCAGTGACTCTAAGACAAGTATATCCTTCCTTAGGTAATGAGACCAAAACTGTAGACAGAATTCCGCATACATTCTCACCAAGACTCTGTACAGTTGCAGCAAGACAACTTTACTCCCATACTCAACTCCTCTAGTAATAAAGCTCGACATTCTATTTGCCTTCCTAATTGTTTGTTGTAACTGCATGTTAGCTTTCAGTGACTCATGAACAAGAACACATGCAGTTTATCTCCCTTGGCTTGTCATACGCAGTTTTTCTTTGCCTGTATTATGTCGTCTTTTCTTCTAAGTGACAGCATCTACTTGGGACATTTGCTCCACGTACAAGTCTTGACAACGCACATTGGTCTGAAAGAGCAAAGCACCACTGTGAAGAAGGTCAAAAATCACATGACACCAGGTTATAATCCAATTTATTTGAAAATGCGAGCTTTCGGGGGCTCAGCTCCTTCCTCAGGCGTTGTGTGAGAGACAGGCTATAAGACATGGAATTTATAAGTGGAAAGATAACAACTCTAAAACTGGCCACCTCTTGTTGAATGTTTAATCAGTTAGGAAGGAGACTACTGATTGAAATGCAAAATCCAGTTGCCTTTCAAGGCATTGTCCTGAGACAATTAAAGGTTTTATCAATATATACAGGAGGTGACTTCTCAGGTCAGACAAAGCATTTTAGGTGTGGGGTTTTGCTTAGAATCAAAGTTGTAAACTGGGGTCAGGTTTTTTTTGAGCAAAACAGAATGTATCTGCAACTACACAAACATCTTGGATGAAATAATTCGTGTGTGTCTGTGCATGTGTGTGTGTGAGAGAGAGAGAGAGTGAGTTTGTGCGTGCATGTGTGTGCGTGCGTGCGCTCAAGAGAGAGAGCATGAGGGAGTGTGTGTGTGTGAGACAGAAAGGTCTGTGTAAGTGTGAGAGTGTGACAGTGTGTGTGTGGGTGTGCGTGAGAGAGTATATCGTGTGGTAGGGTCACCTGTAATGCGACATGAACCCCGTTCAAGATCACAATTGAGGCCATCCTCATGGGTATGGAACTTGGCAATCAGCCTCTGTTCAATGATTTTGTGTTGTAGTGTATCTCGAAGTCCACTTTGGAGGACGCACACCCAAAGATTGGAGGCTAAACGTCCTTGATCCTTGAAGTGTTCCCTCACTGGGAGGGAACACCCCTGTCCGGTGATTGTTGCACGGTGTCCATTCATCCGTTGTCATAGCATCTGCATAGTCTCACCAATATACCATGTCTCAGGGCATCCATGCCTGCAGCATATGAGATAGACAACATTGATTGAGTCACATGAGTGTCTGCAGTGTACGTGGTGGGTGGTGTTCCCACATGCAACGGTAGTGTCCATGGCGATGATCTGACATGTCTTGCAGAGGTTGCCATAGCAGGGTTGTGTGGTGTTGTGGTTGTGTTGTCCTGAAGGCTGGGTAGTTTGCTGCTCAGAGGAGAGGGAATGCCCTCATAAGAATGGGATATGATGCTCAACTCATTGATCTCCATTCATGCAACAGCAAAAAGACCTCCCCATAAGATACAACCGATATGATACCTTCATCATCCAGTACTTCCCCAGAGCAGAGAAACTACGCCATGTTCTTCGCAGCCTTCAACACATTATTGACGACAATGAGCATCTCGCCAAGATCTTCCCTATGCCTCCACTTCTTACCTTCAAACAACCATTAAACCTTAAACACACCATTGTTCACAGCAAATTACCCAGCCTTCAGGACGACATCAACCACAACACTATACAACCCTGTCATGGCAACCTCTGCATGATGTGTCAGATCATCGCCATGGACACTACCATCATATGTGGGAACGCCATCCATCACGTACACGGCAGACACTCATGTGACTCGGTCAATGTTGTCTAACTCATACGATGCAGGCAAGGATGCCCTGAGACATGGTATATTGGTGAGACCATGCAGATGCTATGACAACGGATGAATGGACACCGCGCAACGATCACCAGACAAGGGTGTTCCCTCCCAGTGGCGGGAGGCTTCAAGGATCAAGGACATTTAGCCTCCAATCTTCGGGTATGCGTCCTCCAAGGTGGGCTTCGAGATACATTACAACGCAAAATCACTGAGCAGAGGCTGATTGCCAAGTTCCATACCCATGAGGATGGCCTCAATTGTGATCTTGGCTTCATGTCGCATTACAGGTGACCCCACCACACTATATATTCCCTCATACACCCATGCACACAAACACTCTCACTTTCACAGACCTCTCTCTCTCTCTCACACACACACACACACACACACACACACACACACACACACACACCCTTACACTCTCTCTCTCAAGAGTGTGCATGCGCGCATATACGCGCACACTCACTCTCTTTCTCGCGCACACACACACACATGAATTATTTCATCCAAGACGTTTGTGTAGTCGCAGATACATTGTTTTGCTCAAAAAAAACCTGACCCCAGTTTAAAACATAGATTCTAAGCAAGACTCCACACCTAAAATGTTTTGTCTGACCTGAGAAGTCACCTCCTGTATATATTGATAAAACCTTTAATTATCTCAGGACAATGTCTTGAAAGGCAACTGGATTTTGCATTTCAATCCGTAGCCTCCTTCCTAACTGATTAAACATTCAACAAGAGGTGGCCAGTTTTAGAGTTGTTACTTTTCCACTTATAAATTCTGTGTCTCATAGCCTCTCTCTCACACTACACCTGAGGAAGGAGCTGAGCTCCGAAAGCTCGCATTTTCAAATAAACCTGTTGGATTATAATCTGGTGTCTTATGATTTCTGACCTTGTCCACCTCAGTCCAACACCGACATCTCCACATCGCAGCTGTGAACAAGTACAAGGAGCAACTAATCACAGCTACACACAATCACCTTCTGCATTTACGTACGATTAAACATGAATAAAAGAGTAATTGTGCCCTCCAACGAATTTGGTGCTGTTTCGATATATAGTTTTTACACATCCATTTCCCTTAAGAACTCAGAGTTTTATTTACAAAGTTAAATCCTCCTTTCATAAACACACAAGCAATTTTGGGACCAATGGATACACCCTTTCCTGGCGGACAGATGATTTCTGCTCTCTCATATCTCAGTATGCGATCAGTTGTGGCTGTTCGTTGTCTGTTCTGGACCTGTTTGCTGATTTCAGACTGCTCATTATAAACTGACTGACCAGTCTACTGGGTTCATGCTGATAAATACCTAACTCCTTCTAGAAATATTTCTAAGGCGGACAGAGGATGAATCACAAATTAATTTAGTATTTCAGGTCTAGGTCAGAGGTGTACCTTCCACATTAGGTCAATTTATAACAAAAACAGAAATTGCTGGAAAAGTTCAGCAGGTCTGGGAGCATGTATGGAGAGAAATCACAGTTAACGTTTCAGGTCTAGTGACCCTTCCTCAGAACTCAGAAGGTCATCTTGTGCTTTACTTTGAGACAATTCAAAGTGCACTGGAGCATCTCGAAAGTGTTGACTAGTTCCTCAGGTGAGGTTAGGTCATAATGGAGACCAATCAATGCCACATCAGCAGTGCAACCATCCTGACCAATCTTCAAATGATTACAATGTGGTTGTGACCTGATGAGGAGGCAAAGCAAATATAAACCTGCATAACCACAGAATTATCTTGTAATTTTAATCTGGAATGATCAGTGTTTGTGAGATCCTTCACAAAGCTGATACAGAAGCTATGCACTATACCGGATGTGTGTACAGGTCATTCCTAAACTGTGTGCATCTTAATCTTGGAATGCAGGTCCATTCCTGAATTGTATAGATCATCCTGGAGTATTTTTTTCCTCCCAGAAAATAACATATTTTTGCAGTTCTAGTGACAGACACAGAGTGGGAAACTACCTTGGAATGCAGGTCCATTCCGATGACAACATTCAATATTTTAGAACAAAAACCACTTCTTGATCTGACTCTGGCAGGAACATTTAATCTAACACAGATTTCTTACCTTTCTATATCATCTTCCCCAGGAAGGAGTGGAGGCAATGGCAGTGGTGGCAATGTTGAAGTCAGTAAGGGCATTACTGAGTTCATCATGGGTGGCATGGGGAGTGCACTGCCCAACACTGTGGTCCTTGATGATGGTTGCTGAGGGATAGTTGGTGGGTGGGTCAAGACTGGTACAGACATCGATACTGGTGGCAATGGTAACGACAACGGTACTGGGAGCTGTGGTAGATGCACTGTGGTTGTTGGTGGTGGTGGTGGTTCAATCGGAATCTCTGCAGGAGGCTGAGACTGGTGCAGAGTCACTATTGGTAGGGGAGGTGGTGGCTGTACTGGGGCTGGAGGCAGTGTTACAGGAGGAGATGGTGGAGGTAATGGTGGTGGAGCAGAACCTGAAGGAGGAAGTGGAGGTTTATCCAAATTGCTTTCATTTGGTAAAGGCGGCAGACTCTTCTCTTTTGGCGTTTCCACTTCACATTTCACCACTGGCGATTTAGACTCTTTTACTGACAATGCCAATGGGGAGAGTACTGGGCTATTCTCTGGCAATTCAGTCTTTATTTTTATCTCTGGAATTATCTCCTCAGCAACATCTTCCTCTATCTTCACAATCACTGCATTTGAGGCTTCAATAGGTGAAGATGGCTTCTCACTTTTTACTATTTTAGTCAATTTTTTTATATCTTTAAGTGGTGTTGCAGAGGCTGTGCTGCCAGAACCAGCACTGTGAGCGCTTGTTTTACAAACAGTTCCAACTGAACCTTTTGAATCTTTTGAGTCTTTTGTGCTGGACTTGGCAGCCACAGCTGCTCTTGCCCTTTTGGTTTTGCTCAGCTCAGCACCAAGGCTTGACTTGAGGGTAAACCGGCTTGGTGAAATACTTGAATGTCGGCTTCGTGATCGGGATTGCCTATGTTTACTGCGTGATCGCGAATGTCTAGAGTACACTGGGCTCCGGCTCCTTGACTTTGCTGACCTCCTGTGAAGAGAAGCGTGTTCAATTAAAACACAAATAATTGCAATAACATGTGTCAAATGACAAGTGAAAACTGAAAAACGCACTCGTACAAGGACATGTTCTCTAGGCAGTAAATAGTGTATACATTCGGTCACCCCTATTCATCAGGTCCAATTCCACAAAATTCTCTTGAACAGTAAGGTTCAGGTATATTGTGCTTTCCACTCTCAGTCATGTGCTGCTTCAACATTAACACAATGCAAGGTTACTGAAATAGTTTGAATCTTAGCATTATCAACACAGCCCACTGGCAATCTGCAGCCCAATGGTCTTGATACGTACAGCTCAGGACTCCACAACACATGCACTGAGATAAACCACTCCAGGCACGATTAACTCCCCCCATGATTAACTGCCCCATCCACAGTGTTAACCCCGTCATGATTAACACCCTCCACTCCCTCCCAAATGGTATGATTAAGCGTGTCAAACCAGCCATGTTCAGCAGGCTGGCCATGTCCATTTTCTATCCAACCTGAGTGTCGTGGGCACTGTCTGCTTTGGGATTTAGGATTTTCCAATGCATCTGTGATTATGTACTAGTATTTATATCTATAACCAACAATTTCTGATTTCACTTGATATCCCACCAGTTCTTTCTCTTTCTTAATGCTGCCTGCTGCTTATATATCCAATATGGTTGTACTCACAGCTATCTGCCTGTGTGTGTGAAATCACTGCATTTTCTCAGTCTGTACTCTAACCAGAATATCTGCAACACCATTGCACTTACAACTCTTCCTTAGCCCTTGATAGTTCTCTCACTTCCCCTCTTCTGCTGCTTTCTCATCTTGTCATATTTTCTTCCAGAGTTCCCACAACAATGATCCTGAAAAATGCAGTGACAGCAAATACACCAGTGCAGCAACAACCTACTCTCCATCATCAGCAAAGTAATAGAAGGGGTTGTCAAAGGTGCTTTCAAACAGAACTTACACAGCAGTAACCTGCTCAATCTTGCTCAGTTTGACTTCCAGTAGAACCACTCAGCTCTTGACCTCAATTCAATCTTGGTCTAAACATGGACAAAAGAGCTTAACTCTGGATGTGGGGTTAGAGTAACTCCACTTGACATCAAGGTTGCATCTGACCAAGGGCAAAGAGCCCTGGCAAAACTAGGGTCAATGACAATCAAGAGAAAATTCCTTGTGTTTGGAAGAATGCCTGGCATAAAGGAAAATGGTTGTAACTATTGGAGGTCAACCATCCAAACTCGAATACACTTCTGAAGCAGCTCCTTAGGGCAGTGTCTGAGGCCAACCATTTTCAACTGCTTCATCAATGACTTTATCTGCATCATAAGTTCAAAAGTGAAGGTGTTTGCCAATGATTACACAACGCAGCACCATTTGCAACTCTTGAGATGCTGAAAGAGTCAATGTCCAAATGCATGAAGACCTGGACAATATCCAGGCTCGGATTGATAAGTGACAAGTGACATTCATGCCACACAAGTGCATGGCAATGACCATCTGTGATGACAGAATCCAACCGTCGCCCTTGATCCTCAATGGCATTACCATCACTGAATCCTGAAGTGACTAGGAATTCAGCAGTGAGTATATAAAACCAAAGTGCTGGAGAAACTCAGCAGATCTGGCAGTATCTGTGGAGAGAGAGAGTTAATTTTTGAGTCCAATATGACTCTTCTTCAGAACCTAAGGGGGCTGGAAATTGATAGCTTTTATGCTGTTGACAAATGGGAAGGAGGTGTGAGTAGAACAGTTGAGGCTGCCAAGAGCAAAAGAGAACACCACCATCTGCAAGTGCCTTGCCAAGCCACACACCGTCCTGGCTTGGAAATTTATCACTGTTTCTTCACTGTCACTGGGTTAAAATCCATCCCTGGAACTCAATTCCTAACAACATTGCAGGGAGATATATAGCATGTCGACTACATCTCGTCAAGAAAGCAGCTAACCAACACCTTTTCAAGGGAAATTGGGGATGGGGCCCAGCCAGAGATGCCTGCATTTTGTGAATGAATAAAACAAAAAGATGAGGGATGAAGTGCATAAGATCCTGAAAGGTATTGACAAGACAGATGTGGAACAGATGTCTCCTCTTTGTGGTTGAGTCTAGAATTAGGGGGCACTATTCTAAAATTCAGAGCCACCCTTAAAGAACAGAGATGAGGAGAATTTATTTCTCTCAAAGAGTTGTGCAACTTTGGAACTCTCTGCCTCAGAAGGCAATGGAGGTAGGTCAGTAAATATTTTTAAATGAGGGATTGATTGATTTACCTACCTAAAAAGAGGCGGTGATTATCAGGGGGAATAGGAATGTGGAATTTTTATACAAACATATTAGCCATGACGTTAGTGAATGGTGGATTGGACTCAAGAATCCGAATAGTTGCCTTCTGTTCTATTTAGCATTTTCATATAACTTCCTCATCCAAGGAATCAGTTGGGAGAATTGTCCCTGAATTGCAGCTGACACATTTATATTCATTCCTAAATAAGGAGACCAAAACTTATGCAGTATTCCATAACCAATGTTTAATACAACTGTAGCAAACACCCTACTTTTATACTCCATTCCCCTTGCAATAAACAACAAAATTCCATTCCATTGCCTAATTGCTTGTTATGTCTGCAAATGTTTGTGATTCATGTACTAATACACCCAGATCTCTCTGGAACTCAGAGATCTACAATCTCTCAATTTAAATAATTGTTGTCTTTCTATTCTTTCTATTCATTCTGAAACTAAGGTATTAAATTTGAGGAAAGGTAATTATGAAGATATGAGGGGCAAGTTGATGATGGTTAGATGGATTGACTATGCTAAATTGCCCATTGTGTCTCGAGTGGGAAATGCAGGGACAGGGTAGGGGGTGGGTCTGGGCAGGATGCTGTTCGGAAGGTCGGTGTGGACTCGATGGACCAAATGGCCTGCTTCCACACTGTAGGCATTCTATGATTCTATAACACTTCCTAAATACACTAAAAGACCATGAAGAGAAAAAGATTAGTGTAGACAAATGTAGATCCCTCGCAGTCAGAACCAGGATAAGTTATAATCGGGAACAAAAAGATAGCAGACTGATTAAATACATACTTTGGTTTTATTTTCACAGAGGAGAACACAAATAATGTCCCAAAAATGTTGCCGTCTGCAGGTTCTAGTGAATGGAAGGAATTAGTAGGAAAGAAGTGTTGGGGAAATTGTTGGGATTAAAGCCAATAAATTCCCTGGGCCTGATAACGTACATTTTTTAAAAATTCATTCATTGGAGCAAGGGCATTGCTGGCTAACTAGTATTTATTTCCTGTCCCTAGCTGCCCTTGAAAAGGTGTAGTGAGCTGCCTTCTTGAATCACTGGAACCCTTGCGCTGTAGGTTGACCCTCAATGCCCTTAGGGAGGGAATGTCAGGATTTTGACCCAGCAAGCGAAGGAATGGCGATGTATTTCTGAGTGAGAATGGTGAGTGGCTTGGAGGAGAATTTGCAGGTGTGGTGTTCCCATGTATATGCTGCCCTTGTCCTTCTAGATGGAAGTGGTCGTGAGTTTGGAAGGTGCTGTCAAAAGATCTTTGGTGAATTTTTGCAGTGCATCTTGTAGATGTACTGCTGGAGGACATGAATGATAGTGGATGTGGTCCCAATCAAGTGGGCTGCTTTGCCCTGGGATGGGGTCAAGCTACTTCATTGTTGTTGCAGCTGCACCATCCAAGCAACTGGGGAGTATTCCATCACACTCCTGACTTGTGCATTGTAGATGGTGGACAGGCTTTGGGGAGTCAGGAGGTGGGTTACACACTGCAGTATTCCTAGCCTCTGACCTGCTCTTGTAGCCAGTGTTTATGTGGTGAATCCAGCTGAGTTTCTGGTAAACCCAGGATATTATAGCAGGGGAATTCAGTGATGGTAACCCCATTGAACAGTAACCCCATTAAGTGTCAAGGGGCAGATGTTAGAATGTCTTTTACATAGAACAGCACAGGAACAGGCCCTTCGGCCCACTATGTCTGTTCCAATGACGATGCCATTCTAAACTAATCCCATCTGCCTGCACATGGTCTGTATCACTCTATTCCCTGCCTGCTCATGTGACTGTTTAAATGCCTTCTAAAATTTGCTACTGCATCTGCTTCTATCACCTCTCCTGGTTGCATGTTCCAGGCAACCACCACCTTCTGTGAATAAACTTTTTCTTGCACATCTCCTCTGAACTTTTCCCTTCTCACCTTAAACCTATGTCCCCTAGTACTTTACACTTTCCCCCTTGTAAAAAGACTCCAACTATCCACCTCATCCATGCCTCCCATAATTTTATATACTTCTATAAACATAAATACAATATAGCAGTTAAAGATTTTGTTAAATGAAGTTAATGGCTTATAAGGTGTCAGAAAAAAGTGGTACGCCTGAAGAACGGGAGCAATTTAGAATGTAGCAAAGAAGGATGAAGTAACTGACAAAGAGCATGAAATGAGAATATAAACTAAAATGAGGAACATACATAAAGACACACTGTCAAAGCTTTTTTAGGTGTATGAAAAGGTAAAAATTTGGCGAGACAATTGCGGTGGAAGCAAAAAATGTACAGTGGAGAACAGGCAAGTGGCAGAGAAATAAAAGATACTTTGAGACTGCGCTCATGGAAGATAATACAAAATATCATCCAGAAATACCAGGTGACCAAGGGACTTGTCAAACTGAGGAACTAAACAAATTAGTATTAGTAAAGAGATAGTACTTGAAGAGGTAACTGGACTTTACATTAATAATTCCCTGTGTGATGATACTATGGCTTTATGAGGTGTATTTTGTCGTTTCTTTTGGATAAAAAGTTTTAAGAAAGAGGTGATGAGCTATCTATTTGAATTCAAGAAAGTAAATAGCTCGTGAGGCCTTTTATAAAGTTGGAACAATAGAAGTAGCTCGGATGGGTGGGGTCAACCTCCCACAGAACCAGGACTTTTAGTTTTAGGTTTCAGTAGCAGTTACTGCTGAGATCTTGAAGCTGGATACGGAAGTTGTTTTTCCTCTCTCTGTTACGGCTAAAAGCAGGAGGTACCCTTCCTGCTGCTAGAACTGCATGTAAGACAATCTATTTTACTGAATTTTCCTTTGCCAAGGATGTGTTTATGGGATGTTACTGTATTGGAACAGTTCCTGTTCAGTCGTAAATAATCTATGACTATTAAGTTTTCCAACAGAGTTAAGTTACTTCAAGTTCTACTTTCTTTTGTTGTCTTTATGAATAAAGTGTGTTTAGTTCAAGACTGGGGTAGTTTGATCAATCAAACTGCATCCGGAATGTAACACCAGGCACTTGTCTTTAAAATAAGAAAAAGTTAGGGTCTAGGCTATCTTCTTAATATATACTGAGCGGGTTTAGTCTGGTCCATAACACCTGGACCAGATAAGCTTCATTACAGAATGTTGAAGGACGTGGTTAGTGAGACACTGAATGCATTGGTGGTTACCTTTAACAATTGTATAGATTCTGGAAACATTCCTGTGGACTGGAAAATAGCAAGTGTAATACCACTATTTCAGAAGGGAGGAAGAGAGGAAGTTAAGCTCTACAGAGCTGTTGGCTTGCTATCAGTCGTCAGGAAAATATTAGACCCTATTTTAGAGATGTGGTAACTATACATTTAGGGAAAAAATGGTAAAATTAAGCACAGTCAACATTGATTTACGAAAGGGAAATCATGTTTGTCAAACCTTTTGAGGATATTACTTGCAGCATTGATAAAGGAGAACCAGTGGAAATGGTGCATTTAAATTTTCAGAAGGTTTTTTGAAAAGATCCCACCAGGAGGTTAGTAAATAAAAATAAGGCATAGGAAATTGCTGGAAATATACTATGGATGGAGGATTGGTTAGCCGACAGAAAACAAAGAATAAGAATAACCTAATCATTCTAAAGGTGGGAGGCCGATACTAGTCCACAAAC
This sequence comes from Rhincodon typus, assembly GCF_021869965.1. Taxonomy (NCBI): domain Eukaryota; kingdom Metazoa; phylum Chordata; class Chondrichthyes; order Orectolobiformes; family Rhincodontidae; genus Rhincodon; species Rhincodon typus. The sequence goes on from NC_063361.1 coordinate 37,829,701, forward strand.
GTTCACAATCTGTATCAATGATTTGGATGTGCGGACTAATTGAATTATTTCCACGTTTGCAGGTAGTACAAAGCTTTATGGGAATGTGAGTTGTCGGGTGGATGCACAGAGGCTTCAAGGAATTTTAGACAGGCTGAGTGAATGGGAAAGGCCATGGCAGATCAATAATCGTCTGGATTAGAGTGAAGTTATCCACTTTGGTAGGAGGTACTTAGGTGAAGATTATTTGTTTAATGGTGACAGGTTGAAAAGTGTTGATATCAAAAGGCATCTAAGTGTACTTGCTCGCAAGTTACTGAGAACTAGCCTGCAGATGTTGCAAGCTATTCCAAAACCGAATGGTACATTAACCTTAACTGAATGTAGATTGTGAGCACAGCAGCAAAGAGATCTTGCTTCAATTGCACAGCACACAGGTGAGACTTCACATAGATCACTGTGCCCTGTATTGGTCCCCTTCCCTAATGAAGGATGTATTTCCATAAAGGCAGTGCAGCAGAGCAGACTGCACAGACTAATTTCTGGTATGGTGGAGCTGCTCTTTGACAAGAGATTCAGGAGGCCTATATTAGAGTCATAGAGTTGTACAGCGTGGAAACAGATCCTTCGATCCAACTCGTCCATACAGACCAGGATCCGAAATTAATCTAGTCCCATTTGCCAGCATTTGGCCCATATCCCTCTAAACCCTTCCTATTCATGTATCCATCCAGATGCCTTTTAAATGTTGCAATTGTACCAGCCTCCACCACTTCCTCTGGCAGCTCATTCCATAAGTACATCACCCTCTGTGTGAAAAAGTTGCCCCTTAGGTCCCTTTTAAATCTTTCCCCTCTCACCTTAAACCTATGCCCTCTTGTTTTGGACTCCCCTACATGGCAAAAATGATTTTGGCTATTCACATATCCATGACCCTCATGATTTTATAAATCTCTATAATGTCACCCCTCAGACTCCGATGTTCCATGGAAAAAAGCCCCAACCATTTCAGCCTCTCCCTGTAGCGCAAACCCTCCAAACCTGGCAACATCCTTTCAAATCTTTTCTGATCCTTTCAAATTTAACAACATCTTTCCTATAGCAGGGAGACCAGAACTGAACGCAGTATTTCAAAAGTAGTCTAACCAATGTCCTGTGCAGCGGCAGCATGACTTCCCAACTCCTATGCTCAATGCACTGATCAATAAGAGCCAGTGTGCTAAATGCCTTCTTCACTATCCTTTCTACCTGCAACTCCACTTTCAAGGAACCATGAACCTACACCCCAAGGTCTCTTTGTTCAGCAACACTCCCCAGAAAACTACTGTTCACTGTATAAGTCCTGCCCTGATTGCCTGATCAAAATGCAACACCTCAACTTCATCTAAATTAAACTACATACACCACTCCTCAGTCCATCGGCCAATCTGATCAAGTTCCTGTTGTGTTCTGAAATAACCTTCTTCATTGTCTAATACACCACCAATTTTGGTGTCATCTGCAAACTTACGAACTATTGCGCCAATGTTCACTTCCAATTCATTTACATAAATGATAAAAAGCAGTGGACCCAGCACCAATCTTTGTAGCATACTGCTTGTCACAGGCCTCCAGTCTGAAAAACAACCCTCCACCATCAATCTCTGGCTCCTACCTTCAAGCCAATTTGCATCCAAATGGCTAACACTCCCTGGATTCAATGTGATCTAACCTTGCTAACCAGTCTTCTATGCAGAATCTTGCTGAAGTCCATATAGACTACGTCCACCACTGTGCCATCATCGATCTTCTTTGTCACTTCTTCAAAAAAACTCAATCAAGTTAGTGAGACACGATTTCCCATGCACAAAATCATGTTGACAGTCCCTAATCAGTCCTTGCCTTTCCAAATACATGTAAATCCGGTCCCTCAGAATCCCCTCCAACAACATACCCACCACGGATGTCAGGTTCACCAGTCTATAGTTCCCTGGCTTTTCTTTACCACCTTTCTTAAATAATGGCACCACATTAGCCAACCTCCAGCCTTCCTTGTGGAAGGCTCACTTGTGGCTATCGATTATGCAAATATGTCAGCAAGGGGGCCAGCAATCACTTCTCTAATTTCCCACAAAATTCTGGAATACACCTGTTCATGTTTCAGGGATTTAGTAATCTTTATGCATTTTAAGATATCCAGCATCTCCTCCTCTTTAATATGGACACTTTTCAGGATATCACTATTTACTTCTCTAACTTCCATATCCTTCTCCACAGTAAATACTGACACTAAATACTCGTTTAGTATCTCGCCTATTTGTGTGGTTCCACACATAGACGGCTTTGTTCATCTTAAAGCAGCCCTACTCTCTCCCTACTCTTTTGCCCTTAATGTATTTGTACAATTTCTTTGGATTCTCCTTAACCCTATTTGCCAAGGCTATCTCATGTCCCCTTTCTGCCCTCCTGTTTTCCCTCTTAAGTATACTCCTACTGCCTTTACACTCCTCTAGTGATTCACTCGAACCCAGCCATCTATACCTGCCTCCTCCTTTTTCTCGTCATCCAACCCTTAACACAATGGCAGTCCCGGTCCAAGTTTGGAAAGTTAAAATTCCCTACCATTACAACCCTATTATGATTACAGACATCAGAGATCTCCATATAAACTTATTTCTCAATTTTCCGCTGACTATTGAGGGGCCTATAGAACAATTCAAATAAGGTATCATGCCTTTCTTATTTCTCAGTTCCACCCAAATCACTTCACTGGACATTCTCCCAGGAACATCCTCCCTAAGTAGAGTGTAATGTTATCACTAATGAAAAACGCAACTCCCCTTCCTCTCTTGCCTCTCTTTCTATAGGATCTATACCCTGGAATTAAGCTGCCAGTCCTGCCCTTCCTTGAGCTACGTTTCTGCAATAGCTTTGATATCCCAGTCCCATGTTCCCAAACATGCCCCAAGTTCATCGGCCTCACCTGTCAGGCCTCTTGCATTGAAATAAATGCAGTTTAATTTATTAGTCTTACCTCGTTCCCAGCCTTGACTATTTGCCTTGCTTCTCTTCTCAAATCTACCAGCCTCAGACTTATCTCTTTTCTCACTATCTGTCTGGTTCCTCCCCTTACTCATTTAAAGCCTCCCAAGTAGCGCTAGCAAAATCTCCTCACCAGAATACTGGTCGTTCTCCAATTCAGCTGCAACCCGTCCTTCTTAAGCAGGTCACTTCTACCCCAGAAGAGATCCCAATGATCCAAAAATGTGAATCCCTGCCTCCTGCACCAGCTCCTCAGGCATGCATTCATCTGCCCTATCCTCCTATTTCTACTCTCATTAGCATATTGCGCCAAGAGTAATCCAGATATCACCACCCTCGAGGACCTACTTTTTAACCTCCTGCCTAGTTTCCTTTATACTCTCTTCAGAACCTCGTCTGCTTCTCCTCCCACGTCGTTGGTATCAATATGCACAACAACCTCCTGCTGGTCACTGTCCGCTTTGAGAATATTCTGCACCCTCTCCGAGATATCCATGACCCTGGCACAGAGGAGGTAACACACCATTCTGATGTTTTGCTGTTGACCTCAGAAACGCTTGTCTGTGCCCGTGACTAGAGAGATTGTTTGAAAGCTGACATACCCCTCATTACAGTACAGCCAGTCTTGGTACCAGAAACCTTGCCGTCAGTGCTATATTCCTCTGGGAGGCTAGAGGCCATTCCTATATTATCCAGAAAAGCATATTTGTTTGAGATGGGGATAGCCACAGGAGACTCCTGCACAACCTGCCTACCTCTCCTACCTATCCTAGCAGTAACCCGTCTACTTGACTGTATCTACCTTTTACCTTCCTGAAACTGCCATTTGTCACACCACGGCTCCCGTAAATTCCTCATTACCTCTAATTGCTGGTCCAACAGGATTCACAACCAAACACATTCCCTGTAGACATAGTCTCCTAATTCTCCCTAATTTCCCACATCCGAAAGGAAGAGCACATCATTCTACTCAAGGCCATCTCTGCACCTTAAACAAGCTACAGTCCCAGAAGATAGCAGATATTCTCTGGAGTTTAGAAGAATGAGATGCAATCTCATATAAACTTGCAATATTTTTATAGGGATAGACAGAGTAAATGCAGAAAGGTTGTTTCCCCTGGCTACAGGGTTTAGAAACAGGGTATAAAGAATAAAGGACAAGCCATTTAGGGCTGAGATGAGGAGGAACTTCTTCATGCAGAGGTTGGTGAATCTTTGGAGTTCTCGACTCTAGAAGGCTGTGGAAATTTAGTCATCAAGTAATTAAAAGACAGAGATGAATACATTTCTGGTTACTAATGGCATCAAGCAATATGGGGATACTATGAAAATATGATATTAAGGTAGCCGATCTAGAATGGTGGCAGCAAGTTCGCGGGACTGAATGATCTACCCTTACCCTGCATTCCTAATTAGAAATGCAGAATATTTCTTAAGTGGTGTGAAATTGGAAAGTCTGGGTGTCACTGCAAGTTGTGTGTAGGTGCAGCAAGCAATTAGGAAGGTAAATAGCGTGTTAGCCTTCATCACAAGGGGTTTTGAGTACACAAACAAAGGTGTCTTGCTGCAGTTGTATAACGTCTTGGTGAGACTTCACCTCAAATATTCCCTACAGTTAGGGGGGAATATACTTGCCATTGAGGGAAATAGAAGTTTAGGTAATGGTGGGATTGTTTTGAGGAGAAAATGAGGAGACTAGGTCTGTATTCTCCAGATTTTAGGTGATAAGACCATAGGACACAGGAACAGAAATTCTGCCATTCAGCTCTGCTATTCAATCATGGCTGATAAGTTTTTCAACCCCATTCTCCTGCTTTCTCCCCAGTGACAATCAAGAACCTATCTATCTCTGTCTTAAATATACTCAATGACCTGGCCTCCACAGCCCTCTGTGGCAGTGAATTCCACAGATTCACCACTCTCTAGCTGAAGAAGTTTCTCCTTATTTCCGTTCTAAAGGGTCATCACTTTATACTATGGCTGTGCCCTCGGGTCCTACTTTCTCCTGCCAATGGAAACATCTTCCCAATGTCCACTCTTTCCAGTATTCTGTAACTTTCAGTTAGATCCTCCTTCATCCTTCTAAACTCCATCGAGTATAGACCCAAAGACCTCAAACGTTCCTCACATGTTAAGCGTTTCATTCTTGGGATCATTCTCGTGAACCTCCTCTGGACTCCAGGGCCAGTACATCCTTCCTGGGGTATGGGGCCCAAAATCACTCTCAATACTCTTAAATGTGATCTGACCAGAGTTTTATAAAGCCTCAGAAGTACATCCCTGCTTTTATATTCAAGTCTTCTCGAAATAAATGCCAACATTGTATTTGCCTTCCTAACTACCGACTCAACCTACAAGTTTACCTTAAGAAAATCTGGGACTAGAACTCCCAAGTCCCTTTGCACAGATTTCTGAAATATCTCCCCATTTAGAAAATACTCGATGCCTCTATTCTTCCTACCAATCTGCATGACCTCACACTTTCCCATGCTGTATTCCATCTGCCACTTCTTTGCCCGCTCTCCTAACGTGTCTAAATCTTTCTGCAGCCTCCCCCCAGCTCCTCAATACTACCTAACCGTCCATCTATCTTTGTATCATCTGCAGGCTTAGCCAGAATGCCCTCAGTTCCTTCATCTGGATCATTAATGTATAAAGTGAAAAGTTGTGGTCCCAACTTGTGGAACACTACTAGTCACCGGCTTCCATCCTGAGAAAGACCCATTTAACCCCACTCTCTGCTTTCAGCCAGACAGCCAATCTTCTATCCATGTTAGCACCTTGCCTCTAACACCATGAGCCCTTATCCTAATCAGCAGCCTCCTGTGTGGCACCTTATCAAAGGCCTTCTGGAAGTCCAGGTAGATGACATCCATTGGCTCTCCTTGGTCTAATCTGCTTGTTACTTGCTCAAAGAATTCTAACAGATTTGTCAGGAATGATCTCCCCTTGATGAAACGATGCTGACTTTGCCCTATTTTACCAAGCACTTCCAAGTATTCAGAAATCTCACCCTTCACAATGGGCTCTAAAATCTTACCACAACAGAGGTCAGGCCAATTGGCCTGTAATTTCCTGTCTTTTGCCTTACTCCCTTCTTAAACGGAGGGTGGGGGGGCGTTACATTAGCAATTTTCCAGTCTTCTGGGAAGTTCCCTGACTGCAGTGATTCCTGAAAGATCACCACTAACACCTCAGCTATCTCCATCAGAACTGTGGGGTGTGGCCCATCTAGTCCAGGTGATTTATCCACCTTTGGACCTTTCAGTTTTTCTCGCACCTTCTCCTTGTGGTGGCCACAATACTCACCTCTGCCCTCCCCCTTCAACTCTCTTGAATTTGATGATGAATGATGAAAATAATGATGAAAGATAACGTCATTGAAACTGAAGGGAATTGCAGAGGGTGAAGGGTGGATACAGTTAGGATGTTTCCCTGGCTGGCAAACCTAAAACCAGGGAACCTAATCTCAGAATAAGAGGTAAACCAATTAAGACTGAAATAAGGAAGAATTTCTTCACTCACAAGGTGGTGAATTTTTGGAATTCTCTAGCCCAGAGAGCTGTGGATACTCAATCATAGAATATGTTCAAGACAGAAATCAATGATTATGGAGACTGCAAAGGAAAATGGTACTGAAATAGATGACCAACCTTAATCTAATAAATGGGATAGCAGACTCAGTGGGCTGATTTTTTTTGATTCATTCATGGGAGTGTGGGCATTGCTGGCTAGGCCAGCATTTATTGCCCATCCCTAATTGCCCACAGGGCAGTTAAGAATCAACCACATTACTGTGGGTCTGGAGTTTCATGTAGGGCCACACCAGGTAAGGATGACTGTTTCCTTCCCTAAAGGACATTAGCAAACCAGATGGGTTTTCTGACAATCGGCAGTGGGTTCATGGTCATCATTAGGCTCTTAATTCCAGATTTTTATTGCATTCAAATTCCACCATCTGCCGTGGCAGGATTTTGAAACCAGATCCCCAGAACATTCCCCGAGTCTTTGGATTAACCGTCCAGCGATAATACCACTAGGTTATTGCCTCAATCTGCTCCTACATTTATGGAGTGCTAGTAGCCAGCTTGTTAGTAAGATGGATAAAAGGAAACAAAACAACAAAAGGACTCTCATCCTGAATGCTGAAATTCAGTCACAGTGAAAAGGAATCAGAGTCCCAGCATCTCAAGCATCCTGCAAAACTTACAAGTCTGAAATCAACTTTTCAACCAACAACAGGTTGCTCCAGGTAATCTCCACTGCACTGGCCACAAAATTCAACTATCAGCTCTGTGTGAACAATTCAGATGCCAATCCAAATAGCTGTGATTTTTCTTTAACTTTTTTCTTTTTTCACTTACCTCGTTTTTTCAATCTGTGCGTGTGCATTGTATTACTAAATCTTCTCATGTTTAATAAACTCACTCTTCGTTAACTCAAAGCAGCCTGGTTAAATTGGCTTCTTTTAAAATGTAAGTTAATTTGGGTCTGCACGAAAGGTATCACAAGGGAAGAGATCTAGTTTTAAAATAACCTTGTTGTGGCAATAACCAAAGGAAAGTCAATTTATTCCCCCCTCACCAGGAGCTTCACGATTTGGAGTAACTCGTCTGGAACTAGAGCAAAGTGGGAAGCGTCACCTGGAGTCTGCATGTAAAAATGTCTGTGAATTTCTGAAGTGGCACTGAATAACATAAGAGCCAGAAAATCATATAAACGTTTATAAAACATTGGTTTGGCTTCAGCTGGAGAATTCTGTCAAATTCTGGCTGCCACTCTTTCGAAAGGATGTCAAAGTCTTCATGAGGGTGCAGAGGAGATTTAATAGAATGGTGCAGTGCATGTGGACAGACTGGAAAAGCTGGGATCATTCTCCTCAGAAAAGAGATGCTTAAGAGGAGAGTTAACAGACGTGTTAAAAATCATGAAGAATTCTGATAAAGAAAAAAGTGTCTCCAGTGACAGTAGGATCAGTGACAAGAGGTTTGATTTTCACATACCCAATCGGATCTAGAATGCTCGAGTTCTGAACATGAGTGATTGGACCCGAAATGTTAACTCTGTTTTCCCTCCACTGATGGTGCCTGACCTGTTGAGTTTTTCAAGCAATTTCTGCTTTTGGATCTAGAATACACTACCGTCAAATAATAACTTTCAAACAAGAATCGGATGAATACAAACAGAAGAAAATTTACAAGGTTTTGAAGGATGTGTAGGGGTGTGGGACGAATGGGATAACTTTACTGTGGTCTGTCATTCCAAGATGATGCAAAGCAGGAGGCTGGTAGGAAGTGGAGGAGGAAATCTTTGGAACTGGCAAGTCTGAAAATCGCCAAGGTGTAGAGGAGAACCTCAGCTGAGGTAGGGGAGGAGAATACGATCACACAGAGGTGGTGATGGAGAGGAAGTGGTATTAAAAGTTCAGCGCAGTATGAAAAAAATATTGTGGTTGCAAACAGTCTGGATCAGCATTAGACAGTAACCAGGGGAAGGATGGAGTTGGTGCTCAGGACTACAGAACTTTGAAAAATAAAGTGATATCTTGAAAAGTGTCCATATTACAGAATAGTAGGTGCTGGACATCTTAAAACACATAAAGATGGAAAAATCCCCAAGACCTGATCAGGTGTATCCGAGAATTTTGCGGGAAGTTTGTTGGGTCCCTTGCTGAGATCGAAAGCCACAGGTGAGGTGCCAGAAGACTGGAGGATGACTAATGTGGTCCCAGTATTTAAGAAAGATGGTAAGGAAAGCTAGGGAACTATAGACCAGTGAGCCTGACATCAGTGAAGTTGAATTGGGAAATCATGTCTCACTAATTTGATTGAGTTTATTGAAGAAATGACAAAAAAGATTGATGAAGGCAGAGTGGTAGACGTTGCCTATATGGATTTCAGCAAGGCATTTGACAACGTTCCACATGGTAGACTGGTTAGCAAGGTTAGATCACAGTGAATCCAGAGGGAGCTAGCCAATTGGATATCAAATTGGCTTGGAGGTAGGAGACAGAGGGTGGTGGTGAAGGGTTGCTTTTCATACTGGAAGCCTGTGACCAGCAGTGTGGCGTAAGGTTTGGCGCTGGGTCCACTGCTTTTCTTCAATTATATAAATGAATATAGGAGGTAATGGTATGTAAGTTTGCAGATGACACCAAAATTGTGGCATAATGGACAGTGAAAAAGGTCATCTCAGAGCACAACAGCAGATTGATCATTTTGGGCCAATGGGCCGAGGAGTGGCAGATGAAAATTAAATTAGATAAATGTGAGATGTTGAATTTTGCTAACAAATCAGAACAGGACTTATAGACTTAATGATAGGGCCCTGGGGAGTGTTGCCGAACAAAGAGACCTTGGGGTGCAGGTTCATTTTTCCTTGAAAGTGAAGTTGCAGGTAGACATGGTGGCAAAGAAGCTGTTTGGTACACTTGCCTTCATTGGTCAGTGCATTGAGTATAGGAGTTGGGATGTCATGTTGCAGCTGTACAGGACATTGGTGAGATCACTTTTGGAATACTGTGTTTAATTTTGCAACAGGAAAGATGTTGTTAAATTTGAAAGGGTTCAGAAAAGATTTACTAGGATGTTGCTGGTATTGGAAGGTTTGAGGTATAGGAGAGGCTGAATAGTTCTGGGCTTTTTCCGCTGGAGTGTTGGAGGCTGAGGGGTGACCTTATAGAGGTTTATAAAATCATGAGTAGCATGGATAAGGTGAATAGCCAAGGTCTTTTCCCAGTGTAGGGTTGTCCAAAGCATAGGTATTTTTCACAGAGGGTGGTGCATGTATGGAAGGAGCTGCCAGAGGAAGTGGTGGAGGCTGGTATAATTACAGCATTTAAAAAGCATCTGGATGGGTATATGATTATGAAGAGTTAGAGGGATATGGGCCAAATGCTGGCAAATAGGACTAGATCAGTTTAGGATACCTGGTTGGTATGGAGGAGTTGGACCAAAGGGTCTGCTTCCATGCTGTATAACTCCATGACTCCAGGACTGTAGGCAATGGTTCAGTCTTTCCATGTAATATTGCACTTTTATACTTAATCTTCAGCCTGTCTGAATGTTTGACTCCTCCCAAATTTACGGCCACCTTTCCCAGTTTGCCACCCCTGCTATCTGTCACAAAGTCACAAATAACATTCGGTGTGACTGTCACAAGGGTAAGCCATGTTTTCTCATTGTTCTCAACCTATCTGCAGCCTTTGACATGATGACCATATCATCCTTGTCCCAACACTTTTTCACTGTTGTCCAGCTGGCTGGACCTGTTCTCATCTTATTCCTTTCATATCTAACTGCTAGCAAGTTGAGAATCACTGACAATGTTTCGCCTTCCTGTTCTTGCTTTATTATCAATCAGGAACTGTTCTGTTTTTCTCACCCATAGTTTGCCCCTTGGTGACATAATCTGAAAGCAAAATATCAGTATTCACACTTACACTGTCAGTACCACACTGACATCACCATCTCCCCTATGGTTCTCAACTAAACTGCTTTAATACCATCCATTGACTGGAAGAGCAAAAATTAATCCTCTAACTAAATACTGGGAAGATCAAAGCCATTGTCCTCAGTCCCTGTTACAAACTTTAACTTTATCCCTGTCAACTGTCTGATGCTGAACCAATAATTTGCAACCTTGGTGATGAAACTGAACACTTGAGGTCAGCTTCTGATTACATACTCATGTCATCACTAACTACCTCCATGACATTACCTTGTTCTCCCCTTCCTCTGGTCATTTGCTGCAGATGCCATCATTCAATCTTTTGTTTCCTTTAGATTTGACTAATCAAATACTTTCCTGCTCAACCTCCCACAATCCACTCTCCATAAACCTGAGATCATTCAAATTTCTGCTGCACATCTTGACGTACACCAAGGCTTGTTCATCCATCAACCTGTCTTCACTGACCGACAATGGATTTTTTTTGCAAACTCCCCTAAGGCCTCATTTCTACCATTTTCCAAATTCCCTTCCAGCCCCACAATCCTCCAAGACCTTTATGTATCTATAATTCTGGTCTCGAGTGTCCCGAATTTTAATTGCTCTGTGATGGCCAAGCCTTACTGCATAGATCCACACTGCTGAAACTCATTCCCCAAACTCTTGTGACTCTTTCTTCCTTAAGATGCTTAACACCTCTCTCTTTCACCAACCTTTGGCCATCCACTCTAAACATGCCTGATGAGATTCAGTGACAAACTTTGCTTCCTAACACCTCTAAAAAACATTTCGGGGTGTTTTGTTATATTAAAGACAGATAAATATTACTAGTAATCAGAGTACATTTCTGCTCATTGAGTAAGAAGTGTCAGGCAAATTGAAGACAGTGATGGGGTCCAATCCATCCTTCTTCAAAGGCTGAAAAATCCACCTAAAAAGTTGACCATCAGATTTCAATCACAAGGATTGCTGTTACCATGTCCCTGGGTAATGGGTCAGTTCCATTAAATAATTTTGATATGTTCCAAAACCCACACCACCAAACCCAAGTAGGTAACAATCCCTCAGTCCCATTCACTCATCTACCCACCATATCCCTCAACCCCACTAATATCTTTTAAACCCACTTTCTTCCCAAATCCCTCAACTGTACTCACACACCTTTGCCCCATATACTTCAAAATCTTTCTCCAGAAACATTCAGTGTTGTATGAGATCATTTCAGTTACACAAGGCTCCTTTGGCTGAAACAACTTCTCAAATTCTTTCTCACTCCTCCCTTCCCCAGATTAATGTATCCCTCAGATTTCAACCTTCCTCACACCAAACAGTTCTTCAGAGCAATTTTTTCAAGACGTCAATGACACCATCTCAAAATCTCTGCTGCCTCACAGCACCAGAGACCTGGGTTCGATTCCGCTCTCAGGCAACTGTGTGTGTGAAGTTTGCACATTCTCCCCGTGTCTGCGTGGGTTTCCTCCGGGTGCTCCGGTTTCCTCCCACAGTCCAAAGATGTGCAGGTTAGGTGGATTGGCCATGCTAAATTACCCATAGTGTCCAGGGATGTATAGATTAGGTGGGTTATAAGGGAATGGGTCTGGGTGGGATGCTCGGAGGGTCGGTGTACACTTGTTGGGCCGAAGGGCCTGTTTCCACACTGTAGGGATTCTATAAAAATTATCTTGATTTCCTGAACCCTTCTCAGAACTAATATCCAGAATCATCTGCTCATGGACATTGCTCAAGTTAAAAGAATGGCAACCCTTTTGAACAGCCTGTACAAAATGAACAAATTAATCAGCTTTCCTGAGACAGAAAGCTGGCCAAAATGGTGAATGTGTGGTCATGCTCCAAACTAATGACTTGGATGGAGGGATAGAAAGTACGATAGACAAATTTGCAGAAGACATTAAAATGGGTGAGAAAGTAAATTGGAATAAAGAAACAATGCAAATGGTATTGGCCAAGATTTGGCAGATAAAGTTTAATGTTGGTAAGTGAGAGGTTATCCATTCTTGTTGGAAGAATAGAAAGGTAAATTATTGTCTAAATGAAGAAAAACTTCACAGTGCTTCGGTGCAAAGGGATTTGGGTCTCCTTGCACATGAATTACAAAAAACTAATATGCAGCAAGTAAATAAGGAAGGCAAATGGAACTTTAGCATTTATTGTTAAAGGAATAGAGTAAAAAAGTAGAGAAGTGTTGCTGCAACTATACAAGGCATTAGTGAGATCGTACCTGGAACACAGAAAACAGTTCTCGTCCCCTTATTTGAGCAGGGGTGTAGTTCATTGGAGACAGTTCAGAGGAGATTCATTAGATTGATTCCATAGATGAGAGGTTTGTCTTTTATGAAGAGAGATTGAGCAGTTTAGGTCAGTATGCTCTCTGGAGTTTAAAAGAATGAGAGGAAGTCTAATTGAGGTATATAAGATGCCAAAGGGGATTGACAAAATAGTCACAGAGAGGATGGTTTCCCATATAGGGCAATCTAGAACAAGTCATTGTTTTAGGGTAAAGGATAACAGATTTAAAACAGAGATGAGGAGAAAATACTTCCCTCAAAGGGGTGTGAATCTGTGGAATTCACTAACCCAAAGTGTGGTAAATACCGGGACATTGAGTAAATTTAAGGAGGAAATAGATCCTTAATTAGTAATGGGTTACAGGGCTCTAGGGAGTAGACAGCAAAGTGGAGTTGAGGCCAAGATGAGATCAGCCATGATCATAGTGAATGGCAGAGCATGCTCAAAGGGCTGAACTGCCCACTCCCTGCTGCTAGTTCTCATGTTCTAAAGCAGACCAGCCCCGATGTTATCAATCAGAGCTGGAGGGTAATCCCTCCAGAGCCCAGCAACAGGCCAAATAAGCAGTGTTCACGGACCCACTCATCTCTGATGCATATCCATCAGTCAGAAACTGGGGCAATCTTGGAGGATGAAGGAGGGCAACAAAGGGTGATCAGTAGTCAGTGAACCAGGCCAAAGGATAAGTTCAACTTTGGTTTCAATCTCACTTCAGTTTGAACCACAATTTGGCATTTAGTATGCTTGCCTTTATTGGTCAGTGCATTGAGGATAGGAATTGGGAGGTCATGTTATGACTGTACAGGACATTGGTTAGGCCACTTTGGAATAATGCATTCAGATCTGCTTTCCCTGCTACAGGAAGAATGTTGTGAAACTCAAAAGGGTTCAAAGAGATTTACAAGGATGTTGCCAGGGTTGGTGGGTTTGAGCTATAGGGAGAGGTTGAATAGGCTG
>NC_063361.1:37843423-37847388 GCF_021869965.1 Rhincodon typus
AATGCTGGCAAATGGGACTAGATTTATTTAGGATCTCTGGCCAGCACAGATGAGTTGGACCGAAGGGTCTGTTTCGGTGCTGTACAGTACTATGACTCCATAACTGACATGTCAACAAAGAAAGGTTGATAGGGCAGGGGGAGACACTGTGGAGGAAATGTAAAGTCCAGGGAAAACAGTGGTGAGGAGACAGGGACAGGTTAGTGAGGGGGGTGGGAAGAGAGTTAAAGGGATGGTGTGGGAATGTGGGTGGATGACATGAGGAAAACTGGGTGGGGATTTTGTTGTCATGGTCTCCAGACATCTGAATCTGGGTGTGCATATGTTAAGAATGCAATATTCGTTGCAACATTTAAATTAATGAGTCTGAAATTCAGGGCAGGATCGGGTCAGGAAAGCATAAGATTCCACACTGAGCATGTACTGTGCATAAGGGAAAACATACTTTCAGACAGGACCAGCTGCTGTATGCGGGATTGTTCACCAATGTCTTCATTTCAATGTTTATAACCAAGATTTTTACCTCCAGCAGCATTTACCCTCATTCTGTTCTTTGCTAAAGCCTGTATTCACTTCCAGGTAAATTGGTTCATACCGACAGCCTCAACACTTGTTATTTGTACACAGGTTTGTGACATTACAGAAAGTGCTTGTAAATACAGGTGTCAGGTGACTAAATGAGTATCTGGGGAGTGAGGTGTCCTTTGTAGCATCCACAAGAACTGAAGCAATTAAGAGAAAAGGCAGAACTGGCTAAGTTACAGCTTAACATCATTGCTCAGTTGAGTAGTGACCCCTCACGTGTGGGACCCTCATGATGTACAGGGCCCTCCTTGTGTACACAATCTGTGCGGAACTCCCCATCATGTATGGAATCCTGCCACTGCCCCTCATGAATATTTAGGCCCAGCCCCTGGAAACGTGGAGATGACAATAGCTGAAGTGTGCCCATACCCTGGCTCGATTCCTGGCATTCACACAGCTGATCATTAGCAGTGGGCTGCAGAAGGACCTTATCAAGTAAGCCTTCACCACAGTGTTTTCACAAGGGCCCCTTACATTCCAACTTTGATCTTCAATTTGGAACATTTCTAGGAATAGCTCCTTCTGTAAACTCCAGGCCTCAGCCTTACAGCCAACCGTTATTCAGGCATTTACCATATCCTCCTGCTGCCAGATTTGGAACAGTCCGAGGAGCAGAGGGTCATTATGAACCTGATGTGAGAGCCGCTCAAATTGTCTGAACAAAACTAAATCATTCAACACATTCCCCAAAATAAATCCTTAATTCACTATCAACTTCCCACCACCTCAAGTTGCCCCTGTATTATTAGAGTGAACAGAAACTGCTGCCTCCAAGAATAGGGTCCAAGTAGCAAGTCTGAAGCAAGACTCAAAACTAGGCCTAAAAGCTGCCATTCAGGAAGTGCTGTGCTGTCTCATTCCCTGGTTGTGACCTATTGGCTAAGATGGTTTAAAGTTGTCAAATACCCCTTCTCCAACTCCCAACCCTCTCACACTATAAACAGATAAAACATTTCACACAGCAATACACTAACATGAGCCCACAGTACTGCCTTCCACCTTAAGAAATAAGTAAAGTTTAAACTGTACCTGGCCAATGGGCTCTGACTGAATGACCGCCTGGTGCTGTACGGGCTTACTGAGCGCCTCCTGCTGTATGGACTTGGCGATCTCCCACTGTAGTCATATGAGCTGCTGTGTCTGTCATAGCTGGGGGATCGATGCCTGCTGTAGGGACTTGAAGACCGTTGTCTCCTGCCGTAAGGACTTGGTGATCTCATGTTATAACCACTTTGGTAGGCTGTGGGCTCCCTGGAACCATAATAGGGGGGGCTTGCCGATTGTTTCCGGCTGGAATCACCAGGACTTCGCCGGTAACCATCATAATTGCTAGAAGTCCGTGACCTATAAACAGGACTGGCATCATATCCTTTGCCATATGGCCCAATGGGGCTGTCTTCCCGATTTGGACTTGAAGAATGCTTGCGTCTTGGGCTCCCACTTTTCTTTTTTGGACTGGGGGACGTTCGATAGCCTCGTGGTGTCTCCTTATTTTTCTTTTGACTCTTAGTTCGTTCCTTGTGCGTCGACCGCTCCTCTTTCTTTCCTCTCTCTTTGTACGATTTAGCAGATTTTGACTCCTTGCTGCTGTGCTTTGAGAGAGGCGACGTTCGCTCTTTCTTCCCACTGTCTTCATCCTCCATCACCTGCCTTTTGGAAGAAGTCCTTTCTCTGCTACTCCTGGACTTGCCAGATTCTGGCCTTCTCGCTCGATCTTTAACCCGTTCAGCCTCCTTCATCTTATGGTGCTCCTTAACCCGTTTGTGCGTGTGGTGATGGTGATGTTTGTGAACTTTGACCGCTTTGTCCGAGCTCACCCGTTCCTCTTTCTCTCTCCGTTCGGACCGGACAGTGACCTCGGAGAAAGTGTCCGACTCCGAGCTGATGTCATCGTACTCGACCAAAGACTTCACCTTGGTGAGCGGTGTCTGTGCGGCCGCCCCCGGCGAGTCCCTGCTGTGCTTGGTTCGGTGTCGCTTGTGCCTGGACGCTGCTTTGCGCCGCTCTCTGCCGCTGCTGGGGCCGGGCTGCAGGGAGCCCAGGCCACTGCTTCCATCCGCCTTAGTCCCGGCTCTCTCCGAGCCCGGCATCCCACAAAAAAAACAAGAAAATTAAAGTGAAAGTGTGCTGAAGGCGGCCCTGATCCTGATTCTCTGTCTGAACATTCACCCCAAGTGTTCCTTTTCTTCCATAATCTTTACTCTGCTGGGCTGCCACTGACAGCAACTTCAGGTCTTTACTTTAAGGCACAAGAACTGGGGCTTGGATTTTCTTGGCAATGTTTTGGCTCCTGAAGATAGTTTTTACAGGATAGACGCCGTTTCCAAACATTAAAAACTTATTTTATTTCGTTTTGAGTTCAGTTGGAGTCCAGAATATTGGATTAGCGAACGTAAAAAACTTGTATCTGGTATCTAAGTTTTTATCAGTAATATCGCTTTGATTCTCAGCAAATGGCTCTATCAGCGTGTTTATAAGACATTCTGCAATAAGGTTAGAAACCCTTAAGCCTGCTCTGGCCGATACTCAGGCCGATGGAGGCGGATTACTGGCAGCAGCCTGCCCTCAGCTTTGAAAACACCGACGCCATTGCGGCTTCAGTACCGCTTCGCCGGAAACTCAGCTCCTCCAGAGGTCAAACATCTACTTCCGGACCGCCCACTTCTCTCACCAAACCGCGAGAGGGCGCACTGCGTTGTTGCAGTACCGCTTCTGGACACTGTGTGGCGCAGTGAGCGATGGCAGTAACTCCTCCTGGACACAGGACGGCGCTGTGCGTGGCTGCAGTCGCCCCTCCTGAACACTGGTGGCATACAGTGTGCCTGCAGTACCTCTTCCTTAAGAGATAGTAGGAACTGCAGATGCTGGAGAATCTGAGATAACAAGGTGTAGAGCTGGATGAACACAGCAGGCCAAGCAGCATCAGAGGAGCAGGAAAGCTGACGTTTCGGGCCTAGACCCTTCTTCAGAAAATGTTCATTCAGCTCTACACCGTGTTACCTCTTCCTTAACTCGTGGTGGCGCTCTACTTCCTCTTGGATAGTGGAGGGCGCTGTCCACTGTAATGTCATGATTTGGCCGATTGGCGGCGGTGTAACCATTGGAGAAATTTGTTAAATTTTTCTGTAACTTTTCCGGATGAATGCAATGTCCCTGAGGCCCATTGGGGCAGCAGTTTAGATATAAATATAATCACTTCTGCTTCAAATTATAATTGCAAAACCAATAACAGGAAATGCACAAGGAGGTCAAGCAACAATGTTTATTTATAATCAGAATTGCAGGAGGCCATTTGCCCCATTATAACTGCATGTGCTCTCTGACATTTTAAAAACCAAAAGAAATGCAGATGCTGTAAATCTGGAACAAAAACAGAAGTG
>NC_063361.1:37847788-37869410 GCF_021869965.1 Rhincodon typus
ACAGATGCTGCCAGACCTGCTGAGCTTTTCCAACAACTTCTGTTTTTGTCTCTGACATTTTAACTTAGTTCTATTGGCCATATCCCCACACTGTGGAAATTGAGAGCCTGAATTGAACCTGCCTCAATCCACCACATTTTGAAGCTGTTGCTGTGAGAAATATTGTTTTGTTACCTCACATGTAGTTACTTTACTGTTTGTAACCACTTATTCTTGATTCTTTTATGAGTGGAAACTGTTTGTCCTGATCCATTCTATTCAGATTCTCTGTTCACCACAGCCACTACAGAGACCTCCTCAACCAGGGCTCTGTTGTCAATCCAAGTGCATCCCACAGCTACACACCACGAGCTGACCAACGCCCCAGCCTTGCGTGAAGCAGACAGGGTCATCCACCAGTTTAAGAACAACAAGGTTGCTAGACCAGATGGTATCCTGACTGAGACTTTGAAGTGTGGAGGCAAAACACTCCCGCTGCAGCCTACATGCCCTTTTCTACCTTATCCACAAGGAGGAGAGCATCCTGGGAGAGCTCCACAATGCCACAGTCGTGAGTATTTTCATGAAAGGAAACAAGTCCAACTGTGGTAACTACAGGGGAATCTCCCTGCTGCCAACCGTTGGAAAAGTCATCACCAAGACCCACCTCAACCACCTCCTCCCTGTGACTGAGAAGCTCCTTCTGGAATTGCAGCGTGGCTTTCGGCCACAGAGGAGCAGAACAGACGTGATTTTCACCATGTGCCACTGCAGGAGAAATGCAAAGAAAAGAACCTATCCTGTATGTGGCCTTCTGACCTTACAAAGGCCTTTGACACCGTCAATCAGGAAGCATATGGAGCGTCCTTCTCTGCTTTGGTTGTACCATGAAGTCACCATCCTTCACCTGCTTCAAGACAATACGGAAGCCATGGTAATGACAAATGGCTCTACTACCAACTCATTCCCCATCGGACCGATGTCAAGCAGGACTGCGTCATCACCCCAGCACTGTCCCCGATCTGTCTCGCTGCAATGCTTCACCTGACCACCAACAAGCTCCCTGCTGGAATGGAGCTAACCTACAGAACCAGTGGGAAGTTATTCCACCTCCACCACCTTCAAGCAAAAACCAAAGTCACCCCCAACCAGTGGCACTGAGCTGCACTATGTGGATGATGCTTGTGTATGCGCAATGTCAGAGGCTGTACTCCAGACCATCATCAGCACCGTTACAGAGGCATATGGGGTCTTACCCCAAAACATCCACAAAACAAAGTTCCTTCATCAACCAGGCCTGGCAATATGGAGCAAATCCTGATCATCAAGTCCATAGGGAGGCCTTAGAGAACATTGACCCTTTCCAATATCTCGGGAGTGTCCTGTCGGCCAAAGCAGCAATTGGTGAAGAGACCCAGCACCGCCTGCACTGTGCTATTGTAGCCTTTGACCACCTGAGAAAAAGGTGTTTGAGAACAACAACATCAGATCCAACACCGAGATCATGGTATACAGATCTGTGGTAGATCCCACCCTCCTACATGGTATACAGATCTGTGGTGGATCCTACCCTTCTACATGGCTCTGAGACATGGACTGTCTATAGCAGACACCGCAAGGCACTGGCACAGTACCATCTACACTGCCTGTGCAAGCTGCTGTGAATCCGCTGGGAAGAAAGATGCACCAACCTAGCATCATTGACCAGGCCAACATCCCCAGCCTCGAACCACCGACCATCCTTGATCAGCTACGTTGGTCGGGGCACGTCGTCTGCATGATCAACGTGCGACTCCCCGAGCAGGTACTCTACTCCCAGTTTCAAAACAGTGGGTGAGTCCCAGGTGGACAGAGGAAGTGCTTAGGTGATACCCTCAAGGCCTCACTGGCAAAGTGTGGCATTCCTGCAGATGCCTGGGAATCACTGGCCCAAGACGGCCTAAAGTGGAGGAGGACCATCTGGGAAGGCATTGAGCACCTCGAGACTTGATGTTAGGAAAAAGCGGAAACAGTGTAAGGAGCACGCCAACGTCCCACCCACCCCTTCCCGCGACCACCTTCTGCCCCAAGTGTAACGGAGCCTGCGGTAGCCACATCAGCCTGTACAGTCACCAATGGACGCATGCTGAGAGTGGGACAGAGTCATCCTCGTCAGTGAGAGACCATGTGATAATCATTACAGCCAATCCATTTCCAACCACCAATAGTCCCCACCATTGGTGGCTTTTCTTTCTCCCAGGCTGACTATTACCCAATCCTCTGTCTGCCTAACTCTGTTTCTTCTGTCTCTGGGCTCCATCTCCATGAATAATTTACTCCTTCTCCTCCCATTGCCCTGTCTTTAGCATCTATATCAATCCATTCCTGAGAACAATCTAACGAAGGGTCACTGGACTTGAAACATTAACTCTGCTTTCTCTCCACAGATGTTGTCAGAACTGCCAAGTTTCTCCAGCAATTTCTGATTTTGTTTCTATTCAGAAAGTTATTTGAAATTTTGAAAATTTCTATCAAATCTCCTCTCAGCCTTCCTCTCTGCAAAGAGAGCAGTCCCAACCTCTCCCAATCTATCCTCTTCCCTGAATTATTCTTGTGAACAACATACCCTCAAAGCCTCACGGCTGTATCCCCACTCAGAGGTTTTGTACAAACTGATCACTGCCAGCACATTGGTTTCAACTTCCAGAAGTAGCATAGACCTCGGAAAGTCCAGGAACATTTCTTGTAAGCCTTTCTGCGTGCTTCCCCAACGTATTTCCATCCCTCTGAAAGTGTGATGCCCAGAACTGTAGACAACATTCTAGCTGAGGTGCAACCAGTGTTCTATATAAATTCAGCATAAATTCCCTACTGTTCTACTGTATGATGCTATCAATGAAACCAAGAATACAGTGTGCTTTATTAACTGCTCTCCATTAGTCCTGCAAGCTTCAATGATTTGTGCAAGGATCCATCTGGGCCTCTCTGCTCCTCCACACCCTTTAGAAGAGACCACTCTATTTTAAACTGTCTCTCCATGTCCTTTCTATGAAAATACATCACCTCACACTTCTCCACATTAAACATCATCTGCCAACTATCTGCACCATTGCGTCAATGTCCTTTTGGAGTTCCACACTGTCCTCCTCACAGTTTACAATTCTTCCAAGTTTTGTGTCATCTGCAAACTTTGAATTTGCCCCTACATAGCAAGATCTAAATCACTAATATATATCAGGAAAATCAAGGGTCCCAATACTGACCCCACTACAAACCTTCCTCTAGCCCAGAAATGTCCATTAACCATTACTCTCTGTTTCCTGTTGCAAAGCCAATTTTGTATTCTCATTGGCACTGTCCCTTTTATTTCAAATTTATTTCATAAGCCTGTGGTGTGGCACTGTATCGAACACCTTCTGGAAATTCATGTACACCACATGAACAGTGTTACCCTCATCAAGACTTTTTGTTGCCTCTTCAAAAAAAAGCTCCAGCAATTTAGTTAAATACTTTACCCCTTAACAAATCCATGCTGATTCTTCCCAGCCAACCACAGAGATCACCAAAAACCTCCAGGATTTTTGTGAAATGAAGAAAAATAGAAGGAGCGGAGAAAAGGAGACACAGAGTGGCCCATGAACAAGCCTCATCAAAGAGAAAATTAATACAAATGAAAAACACAAACAGAGGCTAGAAACA
The DNA here is from genome assembly GCF_021869965.1 of Rhincodon typus. Classification (NCBI taxonomy): domain Eukaryota; kingdom Metazoa; phylum Chordata; class Chondrichthyes; order Orectolobiformes; family Rhincodontidae; genus Rhincodon; species Rhincodon typus. The sequence goes on from NC_063361.1 coordinate 37,851,446, forward strand.
TTCGAAAAAATCAAACTGAGGTAATTTGACATTTCATTCTGGTATTGACGAGTGGGGAAGGGGGAGAGCCTTATACAAAGGTGGCTCATCATCATTTGGAGCATTAAATCCCTACAGTGTGAAAGTAGGCCATTCAGCCCATCAATCCTCCCAAGAGCAATCCACCCAGCCCTAGCCCCCTTCCCCATATCCCTGTATTTCCCATGGCTAATCCACCCTAACATGCATATTTTTGGGCTGTGGGAGGAAACTGGAGCACCCAGAGGAAACCCATGCAGACACAGGGAGAACATGCAAACTCCACACAGACAGTCGCCCAAGGGTGGAATCCAATGAACCCGACGCAAAGTTAGGCACACGCACACATATACACACAGATATACATAGACAGGCAAACACATATATAGAAACACACCAGAGATAACCCAGTGTAGAGCTGGATGAACACAGCAGGCCAGACAGCATCAGAGGAGCAGGAAAGCTGATGTTTTGGATCAGGACCCTTCGTCAGAAATTCTTCATTGGCTGCCTGGCCTGCTGTGCTCCTCCAGCTCCATGCTGTGTTATCTTTGACTGGAGCATTAGCAGTTCTTACTATCTCGTACAGAAACACACCAGGTGTGCTTTATATAAAAAGCAGGACAAATCCAACCCGGCCAATTACTGCCACATCAGTCTCCTCTCGATCATCAGTAAAGTGATGGAAGGTGTCAGTAACATTGCTATCAAGCAGCACCTGCTCAGCAATAACCTGCTCAGTGATGCCCAGTTTGGGTTCTGCCAGGGGCCACTCAGATCCTGATCTCATTACAGCCTTGGTTCAAACATGGACAAAAGAGCTGAATTGCAGAGGTGAGGTGAGAGTGACAGCCCTTGATATCAAGGCTGCATTTGACCAAGTGTAGCATCAAGCAGCCCTAGCAAAACTGGAATCAATGGGTATCAGAGGGCAAACAAATATGGCTTTGTGAGGGGCAGGTCATGCCTCACAAACCTTATTGAATTCTTCGAGGATGTGACAAAACACATCGATGAAGGCGAAGCAGTGGATGTGGTGTATATGGATTTTAGCAAGGCATTTGATAAGGTTCCCCATGGTAGGCTCATTCAGAAAGTAAAGAGGCATGGGATTCAGGGAAATTTGGCTGTCTGCATACAAACTGGCTGTCCAATAGAAGCCAGAGGATGGTAGTAGATGGAAAGTATTCAGCCTGGAGCTCGGTGACCAGTGGTGTTCCGCAGGGATCTGTTCTGGGACCTCTGCTCTTTGTGATCTTTATAAATGACTTGGATGAGGAAGTGGAAGGGTGGGTTAGTAAGTTTGCTGATGACACGAAGGTTGGTGGAGTTGTGGACAGCGTGGAGGGCTGTTGTAGGCTGCAACGGGACATTGACAGGATGCAGAGCTGGGCAAAAAAGTGGCAGATGGAATTCAACCCAGAAAAGTGTGAAGTGATTTCTTGTTCAAAAAAGGGAATAGGGATAACCCCGGAAATTATAGGCCAGTTAGTCTTACATCAGTGGTGGGCAAATTATTGGAAAGGGCTCTGAGGGATAGGATTTATGATCACTTGGATAGGCACGGTTTAATTCGTGATAGTCAGCATGGATTCTTATTGAATTCTTTGAAGAGGTGACCAAACACGTGGATGAAGGTAGAGCAGTGGATGTGCTATACATGGATTTAAGTAAGGGGTTTGATAAGGTTCCCCAGGGTAGGCTCATGCAGAATGTAAGGAGGCATGGGATACAGGGAAATGTGACAGATTGGATTCAGAATTGGCTGACCCTTAGAAGAAAAAGGGTGGTAGTGGACGGAAAATATTCAACATGGTGCTCAATTATGAGTGATGTACCACAAGGATCTGTTCTGAGTCCTCTTCTATTTGTGATTTTTGTAAATGATTTGGATGTAGGAGTGGAAGGGTAGATTAGTAAGTTCGCGGACGATACGAAGGTAGGTTGAGTTGTGGATTGTGCGGAAGGCTGTTCTAGGTTAAAAAGGGACATTGATAGGATGCAGAGCTGGGCTGAGAAGTGGCAGATGGAGTTTAACCCTGAAAAGTGTGAGGTGATTCATTTTGGAACGACAAATTTGAAAGCAGAATGCAGGGTTAACGGAAAGATTCTTGGCAGTGTGGAGGAGCAGAGGGATCTTGGGGTTCATGTCCATAGTTCCCTGAAAGCTGCCACCCAGGTGGATAGAGTTATTAAGAAGGCGTATGGTGTATTAGCTTTCATTAATAGAGGGATTGAGTTCAAGAGCCATGAAGTTATGCTCCAGCCATACAAAACCCTGGTTCGGCCACATCTGGAGTATTGTGTCCAGTTCTGGTCGCCTCATTACAGGAAAGATGTGGAAGCGTTGGAAAAGGTGCAGAGGAGATTTACCAGGATGTTGCCTGGAATGGAGGGAAGGTCTTACGAGGAAAGGTTGAGAGAGCTGGGGCTTTTCTCTTTAGAACGACGAAGGATGAGGGGTGACTTGATAGAGGTGTACAAAATTATTAGAGGTATAGATAGAGTGGACAGCCAGAGACTTTTTCCTAGGGTGGAGGTAGCTATTACGAGGGGGCATAGTTTTGAAGTGAGTGGAGGTAGATATAGGGGAGACGTCAGAGGTAGGTTCTTTACTCAGAGAGTGGTAGGGGCATGGAAAGCATTGCCAGAGAGGGTCGGCCTCATTAGGGGCATTTAAGCGGCTATTAGATAGGCATATGGACGATAGTATAATGTAAGGGTGGAGGTTAGATAGACCCTTCAGTTTAGGGTAAGGTTTAGTTCAGCACAACAGCGTGGGCCGAAGGGCCTGTACTGTGCTGTACTGTTCTAAGTTCTATATTCTATGTAAATGCTCACAGGAAGATGGTTGTGGTTGTTGAAGGTCAGACATCTCAGCTCCAGGACATCTCTGCAGGAGTTCCTCAGGGCAGTGTCCTCGGCCCAACCATCTTCAGCTGCTTCATCAATGACCTTCCCTCCATCATAAGGTAAGAAGTGGGGATGTTCGCCAATGATTGCACAATGTTCAGCACCATTCGTGACTCCTCAGATACTGAAACAGTCCAAGATCAAGGTCTGTTCAATATCCAGGCATGGGCTGACAATTGCCAAGTTACATTTGTGCTACACAAATGCCAGGCTATGATCATCTCCAGTAAGATACTATCTAAGCACCATCCTTTGACATTCAATGGTGTTCCCATCACTGCATTCTCCAACTATCAACATCCTGGGGTTATCATTGACCATTGGATAGGCGATGGCCTCGTGGTATTATCACTAGACTATTAATCCAGACACTCAGGTAATGTTCTGGGGACCTGGGTTCGAAACTGGCCATAATTTGAATTCAGTAATAATCTGGAATTAAGAGTCTAATGATGACCATGAAAAGCCAATGCTGGTTGTCAGGAAAAAAAACTCACCTGGTTCACTAATGTCCTTTTGGGAAGGAAACTGCCATCCTTACCTGGTCTGGCCTACATGTGACTCCAGACCCACAGCAATGTGGTTGACTCTTAACTGCCCTCTGGGCCATTAGGGATGGTGCAGCCAGCAATGCCCACATCCCATGAATGAATAAGAAAAAAGTCAAAGCCATAAATACTGTGGCTGTAAGAGCAAGTCAGAGGCTAGGAATATTGCAGCAAGTTGTACTGCATCTCCTGACTTTTCAAAGTCTGTCCATCATCTACAAATCAGTAGAGTGACAGATGGGTGCAGCTCCAACAATGTTCAAGAAGCTTGACATAGTCCAAGATAGCATCTTACAAACCCACAACCACTTCTATCTGGGAAAACAAGGGCAGCAGATACATAGGGATCACCACCACCTGCAAATTCCAAGCCACTCACCATCCTGACTTGGAAATATATCTCCATTCCTTTGGTGTTGCTGTGTCAAAGTCCTGGAATCCTGCACCACCTCCACCACCCCCACCCCCCACACATCCACCCCCAACCACTGAGGACAATGTGGGTCAACCCACAGCACATGGACTGCAATGGTTCAAGAAGGCAGCTCACCACCACCTTCTCAAGGGCAACTAGGGACTGACAATAAATATTGGCCCAGACAGAGATACTCACACCCCACAAGTGAATTTTAAAAAAGGCCAGACAGATACACAAAAGTGGAGCCTAGAGTCATAGGGGGCAGACAGGAAAGTGGAACTGAAGCCATGATTTCCATGTTCTAATTGTATGGTGAAGCTGGATTGAGGGGTCAAATGGGCTATGCTTGCTCTGAAGTCCTATGTTCCTGTAAAACATACACTGACATAAAAAACACACAGAAACAAGCTGGAGGTGAATACTCTGTGAATTCGCATATTTAGCACCAACACAATATAAAGATAAAGAAATACACACACTGTACACACCACATCCTCCTGCTCACATTTTATTTTCTGTATTTTTGATTGTGGATAGACATGGGATAAAACACTGTTTTTAAAGGGATTACTGCACTATTTAAAAATAAATAAGTTCCTGAAATACATAGTGTGGTATTTACACTGCAGCTTTGTTTTAGCAGTGAAGTATCGGGAGAGAAGCTGTCGGTAAACAGCCTGGCATCGGCAGCTCTCTGTGCCAAGTGCAATTTGGCTGGCAACAGGTAGCTGATTGGTTTGAGCACTTGTGTTCTAGAACGTCACCAGCCTAACTGAAATCCTCAGCTACAACATCGTTCTCCTTGTGAATACAGGTAAGAAATATACTTTTCAGATGTCACTCACATCCACTGGCTCCATGCATAGGTTGTCCTTTTGGTCTCTCATAGGGCCCACTGTTTCCCTGGTAATCCTTTTACTCTTAATATACTTATAAAAGCCTTGGGGTTTTCCTTGATCCTAGCTGCCAAAGATATTTTGTGGTCCCTCTTTGCCCACCTAATTTCCTTTTTAAGCCCTCCCCCCAACCACAAACTACACAGAGACAACACAGTGGCTCAGTGGTTAGCATTGCTGCCTCACATTACCAGGGACCCAGGTTCATTTCCACCCTTGGGTGATTGTCAGTGTGAAGTTTTCCCTGTGTCTGCATAGGTTTCCTCTGGGTGCTACAGTTTCCTCCCACGGTCCAAAGATGTGCAGGTTAGGTGGATTGGCCATGCTAAATTACCCATTGTGTCTAGTGGATTAGCCTAGTAAATGTGGGGTTTATGGGACTGGGTTTGAAAGGGATGCTCTTCAGAGGGTCAGTACAGATTTGATAGGCAAAATGGCCTCTTTCTACACTGTAGAGATTCTATTCAATTTCTATACTTTTGAAAGCTTTCCCCTATTTTTAATGTGCTTTCCCTGACATATGCTTCCTTTTCTTCATTATCAAACTGTCAATATCTCAATATCCAGCATTTCCTGGACTTGCTGCCCTTGCCCTTCACTCTTAGAGGAACACGCTGGCCCTGAATCCTCACGATCCTGCTTTTAAAAGACTTTCACTTTTCAAATGTAGCCTTACCTGCAAGTAGCAAGTAACTCCCACTCCATATTTGCCAAATCCTGTCCAATGATATTGAAATTGGCCTTCTCTCAATTTAGACGCTTAACTTTGGCACTATTCCCTATTAGGGATCATCAGCATGGTTTGGTGTGCGGGAAATCATATCTCACAAATTTGATTGAGTTTTTTAAGGAAGTAACCAAGAAGATTGACAATTGCAGAGCATTAGAAGTTGTTTACTTGGACTTTAGTAAAGCCTTTGACAAGGTTCTGCATGGTAAACTAATTAGTAAAGTTAGATCACAGGGGATTCAGGGTGAGCTTGCCAAATGGATACAAAATTGGTTTAACGGCAGAAGACAGAGAGTGGTGATGGAGGGTTATTTTTCGGACTGGAGGTCTGTTACCAGCTGCATTCCACAGGGATCCGTGCTGGGTCCACTTTTCCTTGTCATTTATATAAACCATTTAGATGAGAATATGGGTAGTAAGTTTGCAGATGACACCAACATTGATGGTATAGTGGACAGTGAGGAAGGTTATCTAAGATCACAATGAGATCTTGATCAATTGGGTCAATGGGCTGGCAAGTGACAGATGGAGTTTAATTTGGATAAATGTGAGGTATTACATTTTGGTAAAACAAACAAGGGCAGGACTTATACAATTAAATGTAGGGCCCTGGGTAGTGCTGTGGAACAGAGAGACCAGGGGTTCAGGTACATAACGAATGGCACAGTGACTCAGTGGTTAGCACTGCAGCCTCACAGCGCCAGGGACCCAGTTTCAACTCCACCCTTGGGCGACCATCTGTGTGGAGTTTCACACATTCTCCTCATGACTGCGTGGGTTTCCTCCAGGTGCTCCGGTTTCCTCCCACAAAGATGTGCAGGTTATGGTGGATTGGCCACGTTAAATTGCATATAGTGTTCAGAGATGTGCAGGCTAGGTGGGTTAGCCATGAGAAGTGGAGGGTTATAAGGTAGGAGTTGAGTCTGGGTGGGATGCTCTTCAGAGGGTTGGTGTGAACTCAATGGGCTGAAAGGCCTGCTTCTGCTCTGTAGGGATTCTATATTAATTATTTGAAGTTTGTGTGACATGTAGACAGGGTGGTTAAGAAGGTGTTTAGTTCACTTGCTTTCATTGCTCAGACCTTTGAGTATAGGAGTTGCAAAGTCATGTTAAGGTTGTAGTGGACATTGATGAGGCCTCTTCTGGAATACTGTGTCCAGTTCTGGTCACCCTGTTATAGCAAGGATACTGTTAAGCTGGAGAGCGTTCACAAAAGATTTACCAGGATGATGCTGGGAATGGAGTGTTTGAGTTAAAGAGAGAGACTGGATAGGCTGGGACTTTGTTCACTGCAGTGTAGGAGGTTGAAGAGTGACTTTATAGAACTTTATAAAATCATGATAAAGTGAATAGCAGGTGTCCTTTCCTTAAGGTGGGGGATTTCAAGACTAGGGGGCATATTTTTAATGTGAGAGGAGAAAGATTTTCAAAAGACATGAGGTGCAACTTTTTTACACAGAGAGTGATTCATGTGTGCAATGAACTTCCAGAGGAAGTGGTTGATGCAGATAGAGTTACAACATTTAAAAGTGCATGAATAGGAAAGGTTTGGAGGGATATGGGCCAAGCGCAGGAAGGTGGGACTAGTTTAGTTTGAGATTATGGTCACTATGAACTGGTTGGACCAAAGGGTCTGTTTCCATGCTGTAAGACTCTATGACTCTATGATGATTTTGAAATTTCTCTAGTTACAGCCACCACAACCCTTGTTCTTGTTAAGTACAGGAAGCTGGTCAGTATTTTCTGTTTAATTTGATTCCAACAGACAAGTCGGTCAGGGACTTTGCATGCTACAGTTACATTGGTGTGTAGTGGGACTAGAGAATCACTCACTGGGTTGTAACAATCGACACAAACAAACCATTCAGATGAAAACACCTAGAGACAACATACAAGTGATTCCCACAATGAGTCACACTGACACACACCAACACCAGCCTTAAGGCTAAAAGCCAACTCCCCATGAAATCAGGCATCACCTGTGTTTTACTTCCCAATCATCACCTGTTTCACAACCAAAGGGTTTAAAATGATTTGTTCTCAGTCCCTGAATCAAATCAGGAGTGGGAGGGCAGGAAGATCCATTGGACTGGAATGTGGGACAGAGGGGTGGGGACATTTTACTGTAGGGTCTCCTTCCCTTTTCATGTCTGTGACCTTGTCTCTGTGTGAGAAGTGAGCAAACCCAATCCAAATTGGAACAATTGAGATAGATGTTAATTGGCAGGAAAGGATTAACATCATGTTTTCACAAACACTCCTGGATCACTCACTTTCTCATGCAGCAGCTGTTCAAATCCTTCAGACCATTCCAGTCACAATCACTTTACAAACTGTGATAAAACTTAGCGAGTGCTGGAGTTTTTTCATTTCCCTCTCCTTAAGGGCTACTTAAAACCCTCACATTGCTCACGTCACCAGTATGCCTACTGGCCCCACCCCCACCCCATGTCCACCCAAGGAACATTCCTTATTCTGTATCTAACCCTGTGCTGTCCCTGCCCTGGGATTGTTTGTTTGGGACAGTGCAGAGGGAGCTTTACTCTGTATCTAACCCCGTGCTGTCCCTGTCCCTGGGAGTGTTTGATGATGACTGTTCCTTTGGTCTGTTTGAGTGGACGGCAGAGGAGACTCCAAGGCTGTGCTTCTCTGAAGGCACCGAGAGCCAGTGAGCCAGTTCCCACCCAGCTCTGCTCGTTTCTCACTCTCTCCCAGAGTTGGTGGGGATGGGTTTGAGCAGGGGAGCTGGGACCTTGTGGAAGCTGCCCATCTCAATGAGTCCCTGTGACTGGCAGCTGCAGCACGCCTGCAGCAGTGCCAGGGGCATCTGGGGGTGAGCAGGCAGCAGGAGAGGGACACAGTGAACTTTCAGTCAGTGAGGAACGCTGAGACCTTAACCCTAAACCTACATGACTTCACAAAACAGCCATCTTTACAAAGCACTTTAATAACATCGATTTTAATATTTATCTGATGTATTGATGTGTATTTCACCAACTTACATCTTTAGACACTGAAAGCTGTGCTCGTTTGTTGCTATTCTGTTTTTGTTGACATCGGGAGTTTCGTTCACTTCCAGTTGTTAAAATGTACTCACTTTGGAAAGTGGTTTGGGAAGGTTCAATGGGAGGTTTAATGCGACAGTTTGGCAGGAGTCAGGGAGCGGGGAGCTAGGAAACACAAAGGGGCAGAAGTTTGGATGATGCAGCAAAGCTCCTTGGAATAAAATAAAAATAAATTAAAATGACATCAGCCCCTGAAAAGTCACTGAATGGCTGGTAGAATGTCGAGTCTTACACAGAAACATAAAAGACAGGAGCAGAAAGAGGCTATTCGGCCTTTTTGTCTGCTCTGCCTTTGAATAGGATCGTGGCTGATCATCAAGCTCAATTCCCCAATCCTGCACATCCCCCACTTTAGCAACAAGAGCTATATCTACCTCCTTCTTGAAAACACAATGTTGTGATCTCAACCGCTTTCTGTGGCAGTGAATTCCATAGGCTTGCCCTTCTCTGGTTGAAGACATTTCTCCTCATCCCAGTCCTAAAAATTTACCCCTGATCCTTAAACTACACACAATATTCCAGGTGTGGCCTCACCAAGGCCCTGTCTAATTACAGCATTACATCCTTGTTCCTGAACTCGAATCCTCTCACTATGAAGGCCAACATCCAGTTTAGCTTCCTTACTGCCTGCTGCACCTGGTAAAGTGTTTAGCATCTGGGTGTAGTAAGGCATATATACGTATGCCCAGGTACACTATAGAATATATATGCTACCTCGCCCAGGCCTTAGGGAACTGAAACCTTGACTGGTATTGGATTTAGAAATGTGTCGTGTTCCTGTCACATCCACTGTCAGCACTTCCACAATCTGAGCAGTGCAGTGGATCTGTTCAAATTCTAATCACAGAAGGTCAGGAAAAAAGTAGCTCAGCATTTGGGGAAAGTTCTCATTTATTCTTTTGTGAACAAAGTCATCAGATCCACTGCTGATTGAAGAATAAAGATCCACTTCTCAAGAGATTCCCAGCAACAACATCAACATCCTTGAATTTACATACATCTTTAATTAAAAGCCTAAGACCGAGACACAAAAAAAGACAAAGATCCAAAGAATGGGACATTTGGAAAGGCACCAGCTGCTCAATCAAAAAGAAGGTGGTGAGGGAGCTGGAGAGATCAGTTAGATTCAGGGGAGTTTTCCAACTTTCAGGATTAAATGGAATAAGGAACAAAGTGCAGGGAGGTGAACCAAAGGAAACTCGCCCAAACAAAGGTTTTTCTCTTAAGGCGGATAGTTTTGGCTATAGGGTTGCAGGAGGTGTCAGAGAAGGGAAGATAATGGAGAGATTTAAACACAATTTGAGAACTTTAAATCTAACGTATTAAGGGCCCAAGAGCCTGTTTAGTTTAAATCAACCAACACAGGCAAGATGGATAAATGGGGCTTGGTGTGACTGTGCAGAGAGTTGGCTGAAGTTAGGTTTATAGAGAATGGACAACATGAGTCTGGCCAGAAACATACTGGAATAGTCAGGTCTTGAGGGAACAAAGGCCATTGATAAGGATGAGCAGAAGTCGTGGTGGAGGCCAGTGATATGAAGGTGGTGCAAATAGACATTTACAGTGATGGAGTTAATGTGTGATCAGGAGGCTCAGAGGCAGATAGGGCCATGGTGGGGGGAGGTGAGCAGCCCGAGAAAGTGGTTGGGGGAGAGTTGGTGTTGGTGATCAGGTCATAGAGCTTAAGGCAGTGAGGGACCAAAGTCAATGAATTCCACATTTTCGATATTGAATGACACAAGATTACAGCTGATCGAAGAATGGACATTGGACAAAGAGTATGAAGTTGAGAGAATGATAGTGACATCAAGCTGGCTGTTGAGATGATAAATTGTGATCCAAGTCAGCAGTGAACATTTCCCAAAATCAGGTTTCGCAGAAGGTGATTTTTTTTTTCTTTATTAATTCATTGGACAAGGGTGTCACTGGCTAGGCAGTATTTATTGCCCATCCCTAATTGCCCAGAGGGCAGTTAAGAGTCAACCACATTGCTGTAGATCTGGAGTCACATGTAGGCCAGACCAGATAAGGATGGCAGTTTCCTTCCCTAAAGGACATTAGTAAACCAGATGGGTTTTTCTGACAATCGACAATGGATTCACGGTCATCATTAGATTCTTAATTTCAGAGTACTACCGAAATGCTGCAGAGAGTTTGAGGGGATGGAGGAATAAACTAATGGAGCAGAGAAATGTGTCAGAACAGCAATCGCTACGGGAAATATTTACGGGAGATGGGAAATCAGGAGTTCAGGACAAAGCAAACTATAAGAAGGGTTACATTTAATGTCTGCATCTACTTTTTGGCATTAGACTCAATGTTTTTGTTGCACCAGACAACCAGTGTTACAATGATGGGTATGATGCTGATTGGAACCATTATGAGGCCCAGCACTATGTTTTCAGGAGGATCACTCAGAGTGGGAACCTCCTCCACGAAGCAATCCTTAAAGTAATGATTGTGCATCAGAATTAATAACTTTTCACCAGCTTCATTTGGCCAATAGGATCCATAAAACTCCATTATAATTTCCGAGCACTCTGTCAGGGTATTGTAAAAGCTGAAGAAAAAAGATAAGAGATTAGTGCATAAACCAGCATTCAATAGTAAGTGTCCATTACCCTGCTGAATAAACACTGACTCTGTACAATTACACAGTGAGTTAGCTTGATTAACGACACAGTTACACAGTGCTGTGTATTAAGTAATGTGTAGTTTGATATTACATGTTACTTTAGTTTCCTCGTTACTCACCTAGCAATTGCTGTCCAGCTGCACCACTGCTGTTGCCCAGTGTTCTGAATGTTGTTTTCAAAAGGTTTGCCACAGTATTTGTAACTCTCATTGAACAGAAATTCCATGTTGTTGCCTAGGACTTGAATAAATAGATGGATATTACAGCTATTACAGTTCAGTGGATCCTGAGAAAATAAAACCCTAAGCCTAACCCTTTCCTTCAGGAAATCCAGTGAACTGAGAGAGCGAAATATAACTGATTCACTATCTGACAGTGTGAAATATGAGAGAGAGCCTGGTTTTTAAGCTATCGTGACCATATTTCCTGATTCAAATGTTTTCTCCTGCCCTTCACAACGTCTGTCAGGAGAGACTGAGGTTTAATCTCCACCTACATGACACCTCACCGCTCTCTTGACAGTGGTTTCCATTACATCCATGTCTATTACCACCCCAAAGGGCAGGGGCAGCTGTGTTCATATCCTAGAACTCCCTTGCTAACAGCACTGTCAGTATGCAAAAGCTCCAAGAACAGCACCTGTTAAAAAAGGCAGCTCACCACCACCATCACATGGGTAATTTGGGATGGGCAATTAATATTTGCCCAGCAAGTGACGGCGACGTCCTACAAACAAATAAAAAGAATTTAAGCGACTGTTGGTCCTTTGTTCTCCAGGAGAAGATTATCTGTTCAGAGCACTTGCTCCTTGAGCTGATTGGGGAACCATTAGATAAAGTATGAAAACTGTCTGAAGAGGATGAGGATGCTATGAACTGGAATGTCACTGGAGCAGATGGTATGTGCTCCGAGGGACTGAAGAGGGTTTGTGAGGAGGTTGTGTAGGAAGTCACCACAGCTTCCCACAATTGATCAGTGCGGGGTCATTCATGGCAAATGGCAAAAAGGGACACACAGATAGAACACACATCCATCCACTGATTAGGATCCCAACTGAAGTCACAAATCATTGGAGACAGTAATGATGTAGGTAAATGAACGACAATGTTCAGAATTGAACAACATAGATTTGTTTTGAGCAAGTCAACCTGAACCAACCTGATAAATTTTGAACAGGAATTGAAGGTAAAGAAAGGGAAAATCAGTTGGAGCAGAATTTATTGATATCAAAGAATATTAAAAAAAAGTTAGTTTCAGCTGTTTAAAACGTATGTCTGACTTAAAGTTTAAACTTCCTTGTAACAACCGATATTATTGTATGAAAGGATTTCTGCACTGTCAGAGGCCCCTTTGGAAGCAGATACCGAAACTTGACTTTGTCAACTCTTTTTATTCAAACATAGGGCTTGGGCATCACAGACTCGATCCCTGGGCTATTTCAGAGGGAGTTAATCACATTGCTGTGGGTCTGAGGTCACACATAGAGCCAGATCAGGTAAGGAGGGCACTTACCTTCCCTGAGGACTTAGTGAACCAGATGGGTTTTAAACAGCAAGCCATTTAACCAGCATTTTTAATTCCAGGTTTTAATCAATGGTGGAATTTGAACCCATGGCTGCAGATCATTATCCCAACATTGTGGATTACTCGCTGGTTGACATCATCACTGTGTGTATTGGGATAATCTTGTAACAGATTTGAAGCAATAACAGAGCATCTTTCATTTATTTCACTAATATTAATCCTTTCATCAAAATTCTAAATTAAATTTAGAGACCATTTGTCTCTCATGTTTGTGGGGTCTTGCTATGATTGCAGGCATTATGGTGAAATTATCTGTTTAGATACAAAGATCATAGGAGTCAATGAAACAGTTTCAACTGAAGCAAATACTTTTCTCCCTCTTTGGGACGGCACTGTAATGGGGGCACAGTGGCTCAGTGGTTAACACTTCTTCCTCACAGCACCATGGGCCTGGGTTCGTTTTCACACTCAGGTGACTGTGTGGAGTTTGCACATTCTCCCTGTGTCTGTGTGGGTTTCCACTAGGTACTCAGGTTTCCTCCCACAGTCCAAAGATGTGCAGGTTAGGTGGATTGGTCATGCTAATTTGCCCATAGTGTCCAATGCAGGCTAGGTGGCTATCCTTGGGAAATGCAGGGTTACAGGGATAGAGTGGGTCTGGATGGGATGCTCTTTGGAGGATCAGTGTGGGCTCAATGGGCTGAAGGGATTCTATGATTCTTCTCTGTCAGTTGCACTGCCGGAGAATTATGTAACTTGCCCTGTCTTGTTAGAGCGAATGTTTCCAGTTGCTGGAGGTTAGGTGCAGGAAATGTTTGATTCCAGAAGCTGATGTCACATGCGACTCACCCTCTCGACTATGATTTGTCTGCTCTGTGTATTCCATTGTGTATCCTGGCTTCGATTCAAGACTGGGACGAGATCCTGGTGTTAAAGTGGAGCCTGGCTCCTTGGTTGGAGTAATTTGGTACAGGCTAGTGTTGCTGGTCATACCTCCAGCGAAAGCTGAGAATATAAGGAGAGGTATCACTTTTAAATACTCACTCATAGCATTTCAACTATAATTAAACAGTAAAAGTCTAAAATACTATTACAACGATGTCAAACAAAAATGCATTGCTTCATTTCCATCAGTGGTTCAACAATGGAATCATAGCCACTTTGAGTGTGAGACAAGGAGGGCTGGAAGGTAGTGATCAGGGGAAGGAGCAGCACGTGACTGGAGTAACGATAGAACAGTGAGGCTGACTGAGGGAGTTAGACAGAGAGCATGGGTGAGCAAGAAAGACAGCCCATCATTAACTGCACTTGTTGCTTTGTTCAAACTCCATGAAGTTTAAACCACAGCTCACCCTGGACCTGAGACTCACATTGCTGATGTATGCTGAGCAACTGAAATGGATGTGATATGATGGGTGATATAACAAGGAGGGATCACAGGGTCTGGGAGGGCTGGGTGGGGTATGGTTAGGTGGGAGAAGCATTTGAGGGGATGTATACGATCACAGTGGGGAGATCACACCCAGACCAATGTTGATTGAGGTTGGGGGGCAACTAGGGTCATAGATCCTGATGGTTCCTGAGAGAGAATCAAATGAAAATATCAGCCGTTTTCTGAAAACAGGAAATGTTGTTTTACTTTGGAAACTGCCCTAAGTCCTTGTCAATTCATTAAAAGCAACTTCCTGTTCCTGCTGCAATTTCAGAGTGGATGACCCTCAGACAATGTTGGAATATTGCTCACTGCTCTGACCCAATCAGGAACTTTTCTTCACAGTGCAGCCAGGAACCTCACTACCTGGAGAGAATTCATCCATCAAATGGAAATGTAACTCTCTGAGCTTCCGAAATTTGAAAATGTCTTGTTGAACATTTTCCTTGTGAGATTCCAACACCATCTTTTTCTCATCCTGGGCTGTCACATTCCCAACTCTTTCAGATTCCTGTTGGTGAGCTTAGCATTCAGTCCAAACAGTTTAGAACCTCCAACTGCACTTAATCTCCCATTCTGTCCCTTTGCCCATCTTGCTGTCTGTTTATCCCTCTGTCTGTCTCTCTATCTGACTATCCCTTTCTCTGTCAGTCCCACTGTCCGTCTATCCCTTTGTCTGTCAATGTTTCCTCCTTGAGCTTTTTATCTAATACAGTTTATATCAAATTCAGATTTCATCATTTTCTCCACTCTTAAAGGAATTCCTCTGTCTCAAAACTCAAAGAGCTGAGGTTTCTACTTTGTCTCAAACATGTCCCCTCCCAGACAATCTTAACTCTTTAAAGACCTCCTCTGACAGATAAACACAGCACCACAAAATAAAGACAGCACCCCAATAAACACAGCACCCCAAAATAATCACAGCACCTCCCAGATAAACACAGCACCCCCAGATAAACACAACACATGCAGATAAACACAGCACTCCAGAATAAACACAGCACCCCCAGATAAACACAGCACCCCCAGATAAACATAACACTCCCATATAAACACAACTACCCCAGATAAACATAGTATCCCTAGATAAACAGAAAATTATACAGAATCACACAAAAAGTTGTGTATGTAGGGTTGTGAATGACAGAGTCTAAACATTCCTTTTGGAAACTATAAAATAAAATTCAAGCAGAAGCTCTAACCATCTGAAGGCCGTTGGATCAAGAATCCCAAAGTATAAGAAGTTCCTCCCTGCTGTTTGTGCTTAATATTTTGAATTTCATTTAATTATTCCCACTATTGTCTAATATACCTGCAATGATTTCCCTGTTAAATATTTATTCAAAATCCTTTGAAAGTTATTCTTGCACTTGCTTGCACCATCCTTCTTTGCAGTGTGTACTGGACACAGAGCCAGCATGAGTTGGTCATGGGGAAATCCTTGGTTCTTTCTAAAACAGGGAAACCATGAGCAGATCAGGAGGAATCTCCCTGGGATCCTGATCACAAGGTAACAAATCGAGTTGACTGGAACTGAAATCTGCCTCATCAGAAGACAAGACTGGTCTAAAGTGGTGAAGATACCAGTAACAAATGTGAATGCTATCTACCTAGCAGCCCCTGAAGCCCCATATCTACATGAAAATGTTTGATATGTCTCGTTTGTTCAAGGCAGATTTGGTTATTCAGGTACTTACTTGGTGCCAACAGAAGAGCCAGAATCAGTTTACCGTAGGCAATGGTATAAACACAGGGCACCATGGCTGTGATCTCTCCTGTCACTGACTGAGCAATGAATTTAAAACAGACTCGATCACAGTTCTGAGAACAGGAAACAGCAGGCGTGTTGCTGCCCAGCAAGAGGAGAATGATCATTAACTGATAATGTTCCCATTGCACCGCCCCCTGCAAGTTCCCCTCCAAACTCCTCACCGTCCTCACTTGAAAATATATCGCTGTTGCTTCACTGTCATGGGTCAGAATCCTGGAATTGTCCCCCTGATAGCTTCGTGGGTAAACCTACAGCACAGGGACTGCAGCAGTTTAAGAAGGCAACTCATCACCACCTTCTCAAGGGGCAACGAGGGACAGGCAATAAATGCTGGCCCAGCCAGCAAACCCTACATTTCATGAATTTTAAAAAAAGTTCACGCCCAAAAGAAGAAAGACTTAATTGACACATTTGAAGAATCCTTTCTCTGAGAGTACTCCCTGATGTCCTTAGTCAATGTTTATCCCTCAACTGCATGGCTAAAACTAAAGGCTTCTTAATACTAGCCCAAGGTGTTGGAAGCCATATGTTCACATGGATAAAGGATAGAGAGAGGATTTGCTAAAACTATACTAGACACTGGTCAGACCCCAGCTGGAATATTCTGAATAGTTTTGGGCCCTTTATTAAATAAATTTGGACTGTGCCTGGAGGCAGTCCAGGGAAGGTTCACTAGACTAATACTGGGTATGGAGGAACAGTCTCATGGAGAGGGTTGTATAGGTTGGGCATGTACTTAATGGAGTTTACAAGAATGAGAGGTGACTTTATTGAAACGTACAAGATTCTTAGGGGGACTTGACAGGGTAGCTGTGGAAATGTTGTTTCTCTCTTTGGGAGAGCTGAGGACCAGAGGGCATTATCTCAGAAATAGGTGTTACCTATTTAAGACAGAGATGAGGAGGAATTTCTTCTCTCAGAAAAAAGTGATTCTGTGGAATTCTTTATTTCAGAGGGCTGTTGAGGCTGGGTCAATAAATATATTAAGCCGAGAAACATGCAAAGTAGGAGCAGGAGTAGGCCATTCAGCCCTCAGGCCCACTCCACCATTCAATATGATCATGGTTGATTACCCAACTCGATAACCTGTTCCCACTTTCCTCCATATCCTTTGATCCCTTTACCCCCAAGTCCTGTATCCAACTCCTCTTTAAATCATACAATGTGTTGGCCTCGACTGCTTTCTGTGTTAGTGAATTCCACAGGCTCACCACTCTCTGGGTGAAGCTATCTCAGTGTTAAATGGCTGATCCTGTTTGCTGAGACTGCGACCCCCTGGTTCTGGACTCTGCCACCATCAGGAACATCTTTTCTGTATCTATCCTGTCTAGTTCTGTTAGAATTGTATAACTTTCTATGAGATCTAACCCCACCCCCGAACACCGGTGAATATAATCTTATTTGCTTTAATCTCTCTCTATATTTCAGTCTCACCATTGCAGGAATTAGTTGGTAAATCTTTGTTGCACACCCTCCGTAGCCAGAACATTCTTCCTCAGATAAGGAGACCAAAACTACACACAATACTCCAGGTATGGTCTCACCACGGCCCTGTATAACTGCAGCAAGACTGCTCCTGTACTCGAATCCTGTCACTGTGATGGCCATCATGCCATTCGCCTTCTTCACTGCCTGCTGCTCTGTGTAACAAGGACACCCAGGATTCATTGTACATCCCCCTCTCCCAATTTACAGCCATTCAGGTAATAATTTTCCTTCCTGTTTTTGCTCCCAAAGTGGAGCGCTTGATCTTTATCCACATTATATTGCGTCTGCCTTGCATTTGACCATTCCCTCAACATGTCCAAATATTCAAGGCTGTGATAGACAGGTTTTTAATCAGGAAGGGAATCAAGGGTGATGGGGAAAAGGCAGGAAAGTGGAGATGGGGATTATCAGATCAGTCACAATCTTATCAAATGGCAGAGCAGACTTGATGACCTGAATGGCCTACTTCAACACTTTTGATTGTTGTTTTGGGCCTGGCCATTTCTGCCTCAATGCCAATGGGATCT
>NC_063361.1:37869420-37871544 GCF_021869965.1 Rhincodon typus
GTTGTTTTGGGCCTGGCCATTTCTGCCTCAATGCCAATGGGATCTTGCTGTGACTAATTGCCATTTTTGTTACATTAGAACAAGGACAGTACATTCATTCACTCATGGGGTGTGGGCATCATAGGCCAAGCCAGCCCTCACTGCCCATCCATAGTTGCCCTGAGAATGTGGTAGTTTTCTCTGTTATTGACTTCATGACGAGATTGAACGCTGAGAGGGCATGAAGGCGCATTAGGTTCCTTGTGTATTGAAATGAAGACTGAATTGTGGGATTGGAGCAGGGAGGGAGGAACACGCAGGAATCAGAAAGAGGATAGCTCAGAGAGTGGGAAGGGGAATGAGATGAAGAGGGGGATTGAGGAAGATGGGGAAGGGGAGGCAGACGGGGAGGAGGAGGGAGATGAGGAGGAAGAGGGAGATGGGGAGGAGGAGGGAGGTGGGGAAAGGGAGGGAGATGGGGAGGGGCATTGGGGGAGATGGGGAAGGGGAGGCAGATGGGGAGGAGGAGGGAGATGAGGAGGAAGAGGGAGATGGGGAGGAGGAGGGAGATGGGGAAAGGGAGGCAGAAGGGGAGGGGGATTGGGGGAGATGGGGAGGAGGAGGAACATGTGATATGGGGAGGGAGAGGAAGATGGGAAATGGGGAGGGGAGGGAGCTGGGTACAGGGAGTGGTGGGGGGCAGTGGAGGGGGCTTGGGAGGGGGTGGGGAAGACAGGGATTGAGGGAGATGAGGTTGGGAGGATGATGTGGAGGGAGGTATATGGGGATGGGGAGAGGGATGAGGGGAGATAGGGTTGGGAGAGGGATGGAGGAGGACAGGATGGGGAGTAGGAGGAGGTTGGGAGGGATGTGGAGAGGGAGGGAGTGGGGAGGGGGAGAGGGAGATAGAGAGGGGAAGGAGAGGGAGATGTGAAGGGAGATGGCTAGGTGGAGGGAGATGTGGAGGGGCAGGGAGTTGGTGTAGGGATGGCGGGAAGGGGAAATGGGGATTCAGAGGTAGAGGGACATGGACAGGAGGGGGGGGAGGGGGATGAGGGGAAGGAGGGGGGGGAGGGGGGGGGAGTGGAGGGGGGGAGGGGGAGGGAGATGAGGGGAACTATGCTGGATGAAGGATAGGAGGGGAACCAGGCTAGAGAGGGTGATGTAACTCACGTTCTCACTTGGGGTTTTGTGAATGGCCCAGTATCAGAGAATGTCTCTGAATCAAATTAGTTTCCTCTGTCAGTGCCATTATTCCCTGAGCAGATTTGTGTGACAATAATGTCCAAATTAAGCAGCTTGGAGTGTCTCTGATGACATTTAATTTTCTCAAAGTTGATAATGTTAATTTATCCACTCCTTATTGTTAACAGAAATCTAACTCTTCACCTTTATTGTGTTCAGTAGATAAATCTCTGGTAATTTTACTCCAGTTTCCGGTCGGTGTGGTCACTGAAATAACAGTTTAAACAAACAGGAAACGGCTTCCTGTTTCTGGGATGGAAGTGAGCCCTCTCCAGGGTTGACTCTAACTGATTAAAGGGATGGGCGTCTTTGTCAAAACCTGAAACACTGACACAGAGATTTGCTCCACAAACAATTCCAGCTGCTGATATTGCAATCCCTAGTTTCAGGAGGAGATCAGTCCACAAATATGCCCCACCTCACTGATGGGGAGCCTAGCACATCTGTGTACAAGGCAAGGCTTAGCATTTATAATAATCTTCAGCCAGAAGTGCCGAGGGTATCATCCATCCCAGCCTCCATCAGTGGTCCCAGCAGTACAGATACCAGTCTACAGCCAGTTCAATTCATCCCACATTGTTATAGTTAATGAGCTTACAAGATTGTTACGTTTTCAGAATGTGGACAAAACTTTGATGGCCCGGAGATGGGAAGGCAGCATAATGTGGCGGAATGATAGCGGTGCAGAAACTGCCCTGCTCCATGTTTACCTGAAATTGGTTTGGGACAGGACGAGGGCTTATTAAACCTGGGATTCTGCAGGGCCGGCTTGCAGTGTTGCAGTGTGTAAGGGACTGAGCTGCAGTGTTGCAGTGTGTGAGGAACTGAGCTGCAGTGTTGCTGTGTGTGAGGAACTGAGCTGCAGTGTTGCTGCGTGTGAGGGACTGAGTTGCAGTGTGT
>NC_063361.1:37874544-37877637 GCF_021869965.1 Rhincodon typus
GGTGTGAGTGTGTAACTGTGTCTTTATTGCCCTGGTGTGAGTGTGTACATTTGTTTCTTTGTTGTGCCCCGTGAGTGTGTAAATATGTTTATTTGATGTGCCCCGTGAGTGTGTAAATGTGTGTTTTTGGTTTAGTGGCTAGAAACTGGTTAGAAAAGGGTCAAAGTTAGAAGTTCTGAGGGAGGGTGACTTGACCGGAACCATTAACTCTGCTTTCTCTCCACAGGTGCTGCCAGACCTGCTGAGGTTTTCCAGCAATTTCTGTTTTTGCTTTTGTAAAGGTTAGACTTTGGTGTGAGTGGGGATTTGATGCAGATTGGGGGAGAGCTGTTGCATCTGTCTCTGATACTTGTCACTTGAATCAGCTTCAGACAGTAAGTATTCAACACATTTGTCCAGGGTTTTTGTGATTACTGCATGTGAGTATGTAGAAAAAGAAGTAAACGTTTTGAAACAAACCAAAATATGGATCAAAATAGACAAGGCGTGGCAGTGCATTGTGAGTCTAGACTGCAGCTTGTGGGCTGTGGACACATCAACAGAAATATGAAGCTGTAGAGTGAATTGGAGACACTACAGCACATGAAGGAGGAAAAGGAGAAACTGGGCTCTTTGCTGAGGATCTTCATCTCACTTTATGGTCATTGACAAATCCTGAATGGCCTAGTGTTTAGAGTAAGAGGTATCCAGGTATGATTGATAGTGAGGACTTGTGGAAACTGACTGCACAACCTTCTTAGAATGTGTATGTTCTGGTGAAAAACTGTTGAGGTTGTGTAAAGGCCAGGGAGGGTGGGTAAGTGGGATGCTGTAGTTGTAGGGTATTCAACATCTTAAGGAAGAAGGCAGGTGGCATTGATTCTAAGCAGCAGTGAGAGTCCCACAGCATTGGTCAGGGACAGGTGGAACTAATTTTAAAGGATACTAGAGGGGAAAGGGTTGGGAATAGTACAGGAAGACAAGCTTGGAGAGTTCCAGAGACTAGGAGCAGGGTTAAAGAAAAGGAAAACAAGGATTGAAATAACTGGATTATTACTGAGTCTGATACGATCAGGCAAGCAGATTAGGGAGGAATGGCCTGGCAGAAAGGGATTCCATTTCATGGGACTCTGGAAGCAATAGAAAAAGAAAGAATTGTGCCATTGGGATGAGCTCCACCTGGACCGAGCTGAGGCGAGGGTCTGAGTGAAAAGGATAAACAACATGGTCACAAACTTTAACGTAATAGAAAACATAAAAAAAACAAAGCAGACATAGCCCATTCAGCCCCTCAAGCCTGGTGCTGCCATGGAAAACGCACAGATTACTGATGGTTGACAGTTAACTGCCAGTGTGGTAGTTAATCACACACTGAGATTATCCATGAAATGTTGTCCAGTTGGAGAAACATATCTCATGTTGGATACTTTATTGTGCGTTTTGCACGGACGGCTTGGTTGGGTAAAATGGGTGTGGAGTGTACTGTAACATGTCTTTGCTTCTATTTATGTTGGGAACTCAACAATTTACCATGTTATTAAATGACTTGGATGATATGATATAGAGTGACAATTTGCTGATGGTAGCAGGTTCAGTGACATTCCAAGAAGTGTAAATGGAAGCACGTGTTATAGAATTACAGGGAGGTATTGAAACAAGTGGCAAAACAGTTGCAAATGGATTTAAATGCAGGAAAATGTCAATGCAGGTTATCCAGTTTAGACATAAAAATGATAAAACAGAGTACTTTGCAAATGGTGGCTACAGTAAAAGATCCAAAGAGAAATGACAAATCATTTTTCTTATTAGTTTATGAGATGAGGGGATCTCTGGCCCTTTACTGCCCATCCCTGAGTTCATCACAGTCACCGTCTGCTCAAACTCTGAGTAGGTGTTTGTGTGTAAGTGTATGTGTGTGAATGTGTATGAGTGTGCGTATATAAGTATGTGTGAGTGTGTGTGGTTTTGTCTGGATTTTTATTCATTTATGACATATGGGCATCATTGGCTGGATCAGTATTCCTTGCTCAGCCCTAATTTCCCTGGAGAGGATAACGGTGAGCTTTCCTCTGGAACCACTGAATTATAAAAATGCCATGGACAGATACAGAAGAAATGAGACAGGTCAATACATTGGTGTTTTTTGTATTTAAAAGACTAGGATGTAAGAAGGTTGAAATTATCTTATCCAAGCTTTACTTATACCACACTTGGAATTACCCTGTGTAGTTCTGAACACCATGTCTTAGGACAGATAGACTGTTTTTTGGATGGAGTTCAGTGTAGATTTACCAGAATGATTCATTGAGGGGTTAAATTACAAAGAGAGATTGAGAGGTGATTTAATTAAATATTTGAAGATGTTAAGGTCAATAGAGAGAAGTCATTCTGGCATTTGCAAAGGCTAAGATTAGGGGGCATACTTTAAAAACAAGGTCCAAACCTTTTCAGATGTGAAGTTGTGCTAGAAGTTCAGAATTTGCTTCTTCAATTCATGCTGGATCAAATGTTTATTAAAGTGAATGGTGGGATTGATGGATTTTTGTTAATAACTATATTACAGGAATTGAGGTAAAGGCAAGTATAATTTCATTTCTGTATTTGATGGACTGAATGACCTCTTCCTCTCCCTGTTTCTCTGTCACATTGTTCCATCTGGTGAAGAAATTTGTTACAATATGATTCTTTCTTTTGCAGCTTTTCATGCGACACCAAATATGTACAAAAGGAAAAATAAGGAGATAATGGTGGAAACAACACCTTGTGGGAAGGACTGCTTCATGTTTCTGGTGAAGAAAAACTTTTATTTTTCAGGCTGGGAATTAATTTGAGCAAAGACATGTCCAACAAGACCAGTACCCACCCTCCGACAGGATTCATGGAGCCCATTGCTCTATGGTCACTAGGACTAGGGCTGTTCCTTCACTAAAGCCATTCGTGCTTCTGGTGAAGTGTGTGGCAACGTTCAAGGGAGAGCAGGAAGAAGAGATGGGAGAGTGGAGAGAGGAGAGGGTGGAGGGAGGAGAGGGTGGAGGGAGGAGAGGGTGGAGGGAGGAGAGGGTGGAGGGAGGAGAGGGTGGAGGGAGGAGAGGGTGGAGGGAGGAGAGGGTGGAG
>NC_063361.1:37877737-37879307 GCF_021869965.1 Rhincodon typus
AGGGAGGGGAGAAGAGAAGGTGTGGGGGGAGAGAGCAGAGAGAGGGGAGGAGAGGGGGAGGGCAAGGATTGATGTCTTTGCCCCTTCTTGCACTCGGCTGGTTGAGTTTCTTGATTACAATGTTGAGTTTGGATAAAAACTGATTCTGAGATGTTGCTGATTGTTGGATGTAGGATGGAGCCAAGGAGTTTTCTGCCTCTCTCTCCACTATTCAAAACAAAACACGATCAAAACGGAGCACAGGGCGGCGCAGAAAGCATCACCATAGTAACCAGAACCAGCCCAGTGTGCCACCCATCACAGTCAGTGAGATGAAAGATGGCGACAGCGACCGGGAATGCAGTGGTGAAAACTCCCAGAGCTTCTCAGGTAAGTCACCAACCCCAACTCCCAGCATCAAACTCCACCTCTCCCCACACCCTGACCACCTCCTCTCCCCAAATTCCCACTATACACTCCACCCAGGACCTAAAGCCACTGATGCTCCTGATCAGTCTCTAGCTGGTAACTTGATCAATGCTCATATTCACAGATTTGTCGGAGGGAAGTTCCCGGAGTCAAACACCAGTCAAACTGAAGCCAATGTCTGGACCAGATGATGTCTGTGAGACCCCCAGTCCGAGCAAGACCCCCAGGATAACTGAGACTCCTGGACCAACTGAGACCCTCAGAATGAGCGAGAGCCCTGGGATGAGTGAGAACTCTGGGATGAGCGAGATTCCTGGGATGAGCGAGATTCCTGGGATGAGCGAGATTCCTGGGATGAACGAGATTCCTGGGTTGAGCGAGACCCCTGGGATGAGCGAGATTCCTGGGATGAGCGAGACCCCTGAAATGAGCGAGACTCCCAGGATGAGTGAGAGTTCTGGCTTGAGCGACAGCCCCAGGATGGGTGAGATTCCTGGAATAAGCGAGACTCCCAGGATGAGAGAGACCCCCGAACTGGATGTGTACAGTGCAATACCACAGGCTGTAGCTTGGGACAGTGCTGAGGAATCGCTGTTCCGTGTGTTACATGGAACCTATTTCAACAATTTCTGTGCAATTGCCAGATTGATAAAAACCAAGACCTGCAGGCAGGTAGGTAGGTCAGTGGAATGTTTATGGGAACAGGTTCTGAGCTTTGTGCAGGCCCATGAGAAGGAGAAACAAAGAATTAATTAGATGGAGATGGTTCTTTTCACCTTTTAAAATTTGCGGTCATTGGGGCAAACTTGAGGCTATTAAGATTATAAAATTTTCTCGAGTAATGCATATTAACATTAGAAAGAAGTTTGAAACAAATAATTATTTTAATCATCCAGATTACGGTTTGGTTGTTCAGGTTCTGTATCTGGACTGGAGCAGGAAGGAGTCTGCAAAACAGTTAGATTGTCCTCAGTGAATGGGTCTGCAGCCAGGGTTTCTGTGTCTACTGTCTCCAACTCAGAGACAGACACTGGCAGTGAGAGTGAGAGACTCACTGGGAGCAGGAGACTCACTGCAAATGCAGGACTCACTTGGAATAGGAGATTCAGTGGGAGTGAAAGATTTGTTGGGAATGGGAGATTCAGCGGGAATGAAAGATTTG
>NC_063361.1:37879317-37883901 GCF_021869965.1 Rhincodon typus
GATTCAGCGGGAATGAAAGATTTGCTGGGAATGGGAGATTCAGTGGGGATGGGAGTCTCACTAGGCATGGGGGATCTCACTGGGAATGGGAGACTCAAATGAACTTTTTAAAAAATGAAATCTTGCTGTTTCTGAGCGGAGTGTCCTCTCTCCAAGGTGTATGAGTTTGCAGTGAAGGAATCTTCTATCATTCACAAGGTGCCCACGGACCAACATGTTCTGTCCCCACCAAAGAAAAAGAGAAAGCACAGGTGAGTG
This sequence comes from Rhincodon typus, assembly GCF_021869965.1. Lineage (NCBI taxonomy): Eukaryota > Metazoa > Chordata > Chondrichthyes > Orectolobiformes > Rhincodontidae > Rhincodon > Rhincodon typus. The sequence goes on from NC_063361.1 coordinate 37,879,576, forward strand.
CATATAGCCCAGGAGAGGTGAATGAAGGGTCATATGAAATGAAGGTATATGTCATTTATTGTTGCATAATTTAATCTTATTTTTACTAATAATCAATATTTAAGGGGTGGTGATGGCATAGTGGTAATTATCGCTAAACTGTTAATCCAGAGACCTAGCTAATGTTCTGAGGTCTCAGGTTTGAAACTTGCCACAGCAGTTGTTGGAATTTGGATTTAATGAAAATCTGTAATTAAGAGTCTAATGAAGACTGTTGTGAAGTTGGGTAGAATATTTATGGATTGGAAAACCAGATGTTAGAATTTGATGTTTGCAAAATGATGGAGGGAAGAATGCATGGTCCCTTTAAAAGATGAGTTTGTTTAGGCTTGGACAAGAAGAAAAAAAATGTCTACAGGCAGCAGCAGATGCACAGAAAGTTCTTGAAATTGAAACATTGTATCAAAAGGCTACACTGGTAGCGGGCAAAGCAGCATTTTTTAATTTAGCCAATTAATTTAAACCAAAACCCAATTAAATTTAATTCTGATGGTTTTGACAACCTAGGACCAATCCTATTGTAAGAAATTAATAGGTCATCAAGGGTATAAAAGAAGGGGGCATTTGAAAATCGGTGTGGGAGTCAACTGTCATCTGCCAAGAGAACAGTTGTCAGCTATAAAATAAAGAATCAGTGGCTCTCACAGAATTCTCTAAGCTCTCAAAAAACCATAATCTAAACTAAAGGTACAACTGCACTCTTAGCTAATATTCCTGACACAAGAATTTGTCAGAGAAAGGTGTCCCTAACAGTGGAATTCGACAGAGAAAGGTGTTCCTGACTGGAGAACAGCAGAGAAGGCAAAGAATGTTCCGGAAGACTTACCCTGGCTGTAATTTTGAGTCAATAAGTTTCAATTTATTTTTCTTATTACTTTGGTTTATATAAGTGGGACTTATATTTATTGGAACAGCACACCATTAGAATTTTGTTTTATTCACGAATAGTTAGCAGTTAATGGGGAATTGTTTGTTTGTTAGTAGTTCTGCTAATTTGTTTACTGTTAGAGTTAGATAAATAAATTGTTGTTATTATAAAGTGAGTATCAGGGATTGCTTTCATTTAACCATTCCTTTATAACAGATTGGGGTGTGGTGAGAGAAAGGTTGTACCACTTTTCACACTTTCTTCAACAGATTATAAGGTGAGGTGAACTTCTCTGGGTGTTTTGGTTTTAGTTATCAAAGCTGGGGGGTAGGGGGGAGGTCAGTCACTACTTCATAACATTATCATCAATCTGCTGTTGATTTTAGAAAAACTTATTTGGCTCATTAATGTCCTTTGGGGAAGGAAAATGCCATCCTTAGTTGGTCTGGCCTATACATGACTCCAGACCCACAGCAATGTGGTTGACACTTAACTGCCCTCTGGGTAATTAGGGATGGGCTATAAATGCTGGCCCAGCTAGTGGCACCCTCATCCTGTGAATAAATAAATAGAACTTCATGACTTACCAATGAGACTTTGGTGTGGCTGAGATTTGGTTAATGTTAGTTATGGTCTTACGTACTGAGGAGGTGCTATAGGAAAGGAGTAGGCCATTCAGGCTTTCCAGACTGCTGCACTCTTCAATATGATCATACTGATATCTTTTGATTCCTATAACATAGCTCTGAAAGCTAGCACTTAGTGATAGGCACAGGATTGTTCAAAGATTTGAGCAACGGGTGAAGCTTGGTGTTTCTTGCTGATCAAATGCAGTGGCAACACAAGTGACACTCACCAACAACTGGATGCTGCCTTTAAGCCAAAATGACCTTTTACCTATCACATAAATAAGGTTAATGAATTTCAGTGCTGGAGTGGTACTAGGTACATCCCAAACAATGGCAGGTTGCATCTAATAGCATACCCATGTGACAGTTCACAACAAGGTACTGACCATAACTAACAAAACAAAGCCAAAAGAACTGCAGATACTGAAAATCAGAAACAAAACAGAAATTGCTGGAAAAACTCAGCAGGTCTGGCAGCATCTGTGGATAGAAAGCAGAGTCAATGTTTCTGGTCCAGTGACCCTTCCTCAGAACTGACCATACCTAACCAGCCTGCTCTTGAAAGGATTGTCCTATGATAAGAGGCAGAGTACTGAACATTGGACTTGAACTGTCTGAAGTTCAGAGAACAAGAGGTGATCTCATTAATGTTCTGAAACTCTAAAGGTTTTGACAGGGTCAACACTGAGGTTGTTTCCCCGGGCTGGAGAATCAAGAACACAGGGCACTTTCTCAGGATAAAGGGGGCATTCCTTAGGGATGAGAAGGATTGTTTTCACTCGGAGGCTTGTGAGGTTTTAGAATGCTCTGACCCTGACGGTTACCCCATCATTGAATATATTTACGGATGGGATCAAGAGACTTGTGACCTCTTGGTTTCAAGGGGCCTAAGGAGTGGGTGGAAATGAAGGTGAAACTAAAAATCAGCTGTGATTATGTTGAATTGTAGGTGAGACTTGATGGGCTGAATGGTCCACTTCTTATTTCCTTCTATCTTTTGTGAGTTTGCGAGGCAGGACCTGGTGCCAAGTCCTAGAAACAAGGCAAAGCTTCTTCAGCTCAACTAGAAACACATCATCATCTGAGAAATGTTTGGATATTGTTAAAAGGGGCTTGTTGGTGTATCAATGAAGGCCGTTGGGAGCAGAGGCAGAATCCTGTAATGCTGTCTAGTTGCAGACTCAACCTCTGACCTCTGACCCTGTCCCGTTTTCAGGAAAATGACGGGTGTTTGAGTGAGACAGTCTGGTCCCTTGCTCCAGACCTTAGGCCAGTGAGTTAGGGACTCATCCTATAGTTTATAAACTCTGACCAATTAACACTGCGACTGGGACAGCCTCTGAATTGGTTTCTCTCTATTACAGATTGTGGGCAGCACATTGCAGGAGGATGCAGCTGAAGAAAGGCCAGTGTCACAAATTGACTCAAATAATTCACTGAGCTCTATCCCTGTGTGTGTGTGTGACCTCTGACCTTGTATCCAATGTGTGTGACCTCTGACCCTGTGTCCAATGTGTGTGACCTCTTAACCTATGTCATTGTACATGACTCTGACACTTGTAGTCCATGTTGGGAGTGTTGAGGGGGCCGCTGGTTTGAAGGGAGGGGTTTTGGGGTAGGAGCAGGATCAAGGGGGAAGTGTTGGAGAGGGGGAGGGGCAGGATCAAAAGTGGAATGTGGAGGGTGGGAGTGTTGGCTGGGTCGTGTCGGGGGAGGGTCGTGTTGGGGGAGGGTCGCGTCGGGGGAGGGTTGCTTCGGGGGAAAGTCGTTTCAGGGGAGGGTCGCGTCGGGGAAGGGTCGCGTCATGGGCTAACGAGTTTGTTTATTCTCTGTGCTTTCTTCTATTGCAGACAATTCATCCAATCAGGTTTACAATTACCAGCCATGTGACCACCCCGAGCGGCCCTGTGATGTCACATGTCCCTGTGTCACGGCCCAGAACTTCTGTGAGAAATTCTGCCAGTGCAGCCCTGAGTGTAAGGCACAGCAAGACTCCACACAGTGTTAGCAGAGGGGAGGTGGATATTGGGTACGACCTGGGGCGGGGAGGGGGATACCGGTGAGAGGGGGATGATAGGCCTTTTCCCGAATGGAATTACTGGCCAATGATGTTTGAGGCTGTGCTAATGATGGAACTGGGAGTGAGGAACAACAACCAACACATTGTTGGCTGATTGGTTGGAGGTGGAGAGGCAGTGAGGGAGATTGTGGGATTTAATTTCAATATTAATCTGGGTCAAATATCAGCATGTGTCGATTGTTGTAAAAACTCACACGGGTCACTAATGTCAGACAGCCTCGGGGGTGGGGGGTGGGGAGAGGAGTGAGAGCGGGAGCAGACAGCCTGAGATGGCGGTGAGGGGGAGGTCAAGCCCTTGTGAGGAATGCGAGCCCAGCATGGCGAGGCACTTACAGACTGTGATGTTAAACTATTTACTGTGTTTCTTTGTTTTTCTATGCTTTAGTAAGAAGGACTGTAATGTTTAACTGAACTTGCTTTCTTTATTTTTCTGCTTTGTACTAAGATTCTGTGCCTAGGTACATTTGTACCTAAGATGGTGCTGTAACCAAGCGGAGGCTTGGGGACCGCTTTGCAGAACACCTACGCTCAGTTCGCACTAAACAACTGCACCTCCCAGTCGCGAACCATTTCAACTCCCCCTCCCATTCCTCAGACGACATGTCCATCCTGGGCCTCCTGCAGTGCCACAACGATGCCACCCGAAGGTTGCAGGAACAGCAACTCATATTCCGCTTGGGAACCCTGCAGCCCAATGGTATCAATGTGGA
>NC_063361.1:37886901-37887368 GCF_021869965.1 Rhincodon typus
TGGGATGGGGGTGACGGTGGCGGTGGGGGTGACGGTAGCGGTGGGTGTGGGGTGACTTTGGCGGTGGGATGGGGTGACGGTGGCGGTGGGGTGGGGGTGACGGTGGCGGTGGGTGTGGGGTGATGGTGGCGGTGAGACGGGCGTGACGGTGGCGGTGGGCTGGGGGTGATGGTGGCGATGGGATGGGGTGACGGTGGCGGTGGGTGTTGGGGTGACGGTGGCGGTGGGATGTGGGTGACTGTGGGTGTGGGGGTGACGGTGGCGGTGGGTGCGGGGTGACGGTGGCGGTGGGTGCAGGGTGACGGTGGCGGTGGGATGGGGGTGACGGTGGCGGTGGGATGGGGTGACGGTGGCGGTGGGTGCGGGGTGATGGTGGCTGTGGGATGACGGTGGCTGTGGGATGGGGTGACGGTGGTGGTGGGATGGGGTGACGGTAGCAGTGGGTGCGGGGTGACGGTGGCGGTGGG
>NC_063361.1:37887468-37890036 GCF_021869965.1 Rhincodon typus
GGTGGCGGTGGGGGTGACGGTAGCGGTGGGTGTGGGGTGACTTTGGCGGTGGGATGGGGTGACGGTGGCGGTGGGATGGGGGTGACAGTGGTGGTTGGTGTGGGGTTGACGGTGGCAGTGGGATGGGGTGACGGTGGCGGTGGGATGGGGGTGACGGTGGCGGTGGGTGTGGGGTGACGGTGGCGGTGGGTGTGGGGTGACGGTGGCAGTGGGTGTGGGGGTGATGGTGTGTTGTTGTTCCCCGTGACCTGACGGTCTATTCCCAGGGGCTGAGTTGGGGTTGGGGTTGGTGTTTGGGTCATTCCCAGTGCTGTCCTGCTGCTGGATTCCCTTTCCCTCTGGCTGCCCACTTGATCCTATGATGATCCCAGTCTGTGACTGTCTCTGTCTCTGACTGATTTCTCTTTCTCTCTCAGCACCTGCTGATTGCTCCCTCAGACGTTGCAGGATGGGGAACCTTCATTAAGGAGTCTGTCCAAAAAAATGAGTTCATCTCTGAATATTGTGGAGAGGTCAGTCATCGCTATTGGAGTCAAGGATTGGTTCTCAAACAGATTCCATGGAATTACAGTAACAGGGGTCTGGGGGCCGCGAGGAAATCACAGAAAGTGCGAGCAATGAGGCCTTGAAGAGTGTGTAAAGGATAAAAGTTTTTAAAATATTGAGGCCTTAACTGTTTACAATTGAAATGGATGAAGGGAGTGACTGTATTGCTACAAATTTACAAAGTTACATTATAAAGAGGAAGCAAACTGTAAATGAGATACAAAGTGTCTGCAGAGAGGCATTGAGAGCTTGAGTGAGTGGGCAAAGATTCAGCAGATTGATTTTAATTGGGTAAATATAAGCTTGTTCACTTTGGTTGGAAGAACAGAATCAGAATATTACACAGAAACATTATGTAAATGTGGAGAGGCTGGACAACACCATGTTGCAGAGGGATCTGAGTGTCTCTGACGTGAATCACAAAGAGTCTGCAGAAGCAGTAAGTGATTAGGGAGGCAAATGGAACGTTGGTCTTTATTGTGAGGGAGATGAAGGACAAAATTAGGGAAGTCTTGTTATAACTGTACAGGCCATTATTGAGACTGCAGCTGGAGTGTTGTGTACAATTTGATCTCCTTTTTAGAGAAGGATAATTAGATGCAGCAATGGTACCCAGGATAAACAGGTCGGTCATCAGTTAAGGTTTGAGCAGCTCAGGTTGAGACTCTTTGGAGTTTAGAAGAATGAGAGGTGACATTGTTATCTAAGATTCTTGACAAGGTGGATGCTGAATGTTCCCATTCTTGGGGGAGTCCAAGACAAGGGGGCACAGTTTCAGGGTCAGGGGTGTCCAATTTAAGACTGAGGTGAGAATGAAATTCTCCTCTGAGAGAATTGTTAACCTTTAGAATTCTCTACCAGAAAGCAGTCAAAGCTGGATTGTGGGAACAAACAGGAAAGTGGAGTTCAGGTCAGGATTAGATCATCCATGAACTTGTTGAATGTTGCAGCAGGATTGAGGGGCCAAATGGTCTCCTAGTCTGTTTTTACACCCTTATTGCATGGTGGAAAACGTCAGGTTCTCACAGTGACCTCTGGTTCATGATCTCTGATCTGGAAAATGGTTTGATACCCTAAATCCAAGCTATCCCTGATTGGATGGCAAGGCTGAGTGGAGGCATGAGGCCACACTGTGACTGGACTGAGTCTATCCAGACCGTTCTGGGCCTGGTCTGAGTCTATTGGTCTGTCCTGGGCCTGGACTGAGTCTATCCAGAGCAACCTGGGCATGGTCTGAGTCTATCCAGAAGGTCCTGGGTCTGGTCTGAGTCTATCCTGACTGTCCTGGGTTTGGACTGAGTCTATCCAGACCATCCTGGGCCTGGTCTGAGTCTATCCAGACTGTCCTGGGCCTGGTCTGAGTCTATCCAGACTGTCCTGGGCCTGATCTGAGTCTATCCAGACTGTGTGGGGCCTGGACTGAGTCTATGCAGACCGTGTGGGACCTGGACTGAGTCTATCGGACCGTCCTGGGCCTGGACAGAGTCTATCCAGAGCGTCCTGAGCCTGGACTGAGTCCCTGCAGAGCGTCCTGGGTTTGGACTGAGTCTATCCAGACTATCCTGGGCCTGGTCTGAGTCTATCCAGACCGTCCTGGGCCTGGTCTGAGTCTGTCCAGACAGTGCGGGGCTTGGACTGAGTCTATCGAGACCATGCGGGGCCTGGACTGAGTCTATCGAGACCGTGCGGGGCCTGGACTGAGTCTGTCCTGACCGTCCTTGGCCTGGTCTGAGACTATACAGACCCTCCTGGGCCTGGTCTGAGTCTATCCAGACCGTTCTGCGCCTGGTCTGAGTCTATCCAGACCGTCCTGGGCCTGGACTGAATGTATCCTGATCGTGCGGGGCCTGGACTGAGTCTTTGCAGACAGTGCGGGGCCTGGACTGAGTCTATCCAGACCATGCGGGGCCTGCACTGAGTCTATCCAGACCATGCGGGGCCTGGACTGAGTCTATCCAGACCGTGCGGGGTCTGCACTGAGTGTATCCTGACCGTGCGGGACCTGGACTGAGTCTATCCTGA
>NC_063361.1:37890046-37902710 GCF_021869965.1 Rhincodon typus
TGAGTGTATCCTGACCGTGCGGGACCTGGACTGAGTCTATCCTGACCATGCGGGCCCTGGACTGAGTGTATCCTGACCGTGTGGGACCTGGACTGAGTGTATCTGTGCCATCCTAGACTGTGTAACATTGATCATGTTGGAACTGGCAGGAGGTGAGAGACTGCGTGGGCTACTCTGGAGGTTTACATTCACTGTGGGATAGTTACTAATCCCTGATTTGGCTCCTTGCAGATAATTTCTCAGGATGAAGCAGATCGTCGTGGGAAAGTCTATGATAAATACATGTCCAGTTTCCTCTTCAATCTAAACAATGGTCAGTGGTGACTGCAGATTGCTGGTAATCTGTTCTGCGTGTTGTGTATTTGAGGTGATCCTGGGGACAGAGAATGGTATCAGGGACTGGAAAGTCGGGATACACACAGCAAGATTGTGCTGCCATGGAGTGAATTTTCCGATTCTCCACCTCTGGAATCGTGTTGGACACTTGGATCCAACATGTGACTGCAGCATGAGCTCAGCTGTGAGTCCAGTGACCAGGAGGTGCTTCCCTTCACACATCAAATCATCTTTAGGGATTATCTCATGACCGATGTTATTGTGGCCTTTACTCCAGCCCAGAAAACCTCCAATTCCCTCATCCATTAAAAATCCCACCCCACCTTGAATCTACTTAACTATCTATATTTAATATGAGGAAGTGGTGGTGCAGAGGCTAACGTCACCGAACCAGAAACTTAGCTTAAGGTTCTGGGGTTTGAATCCCGCCAGGGTAACCAAAAGCTGGAATTTAAATAAAAACTAGTCCAATCATAATCATGTAAACACTGTCAATAGTGGTGAAATGCTCATGTGAGTTACTAATGACCTACAGTGAAGGAAATCTGCTGTCTTTACCTCGTCTGCATTATTTGTCACTTTAGACTCACAACAATGTGGTTGACTCTTAACTGCCGTATGAACTGGCCAAGACAGCTGATCAGTTGAAGGGCAATTAAGAATGGGCAACAAATGCCAAGCTTAAGAATGGGCAACAAATGCCAGCCTTGCCAGCAATTCCCACATTCCGTATTGGAGCAAAGAAAGGGAAAATAACCTAGTCTCCATTGCTGTGTAAGGAAGAGAATTCAAAGATTAGCTCCTGAGAGAACAAATTCCAAAGTGGGTGTCATTACTGGATTCGAAACATTAACTCTGTTCGTGTCTCCACAGACACTGCCAGACCTGCTGAGCTTTTGTCTGAGATGAGGAAAACATTGTTTTTAAACAGTGTTCCCTAGTTATGGATTTTCCCATACAGGGAAAAACCCTTGTAGCATCTACCCTCAGGATCCTATGTTTCAGTGAGATAACCTCTCACACCTCTAACGTCTGAGACTGTCTGAAAGGTAGGGATAATGAAGGCTGGGTGCTGGGGATGTGACAGGCTCCTGCCTCATTAATGCTTTCATTACCCATTTTCTAGATTTTGTTGTTGATGCAACTCGCAAAGGAAACAAAATCCGTTTTGCAAATCACTCTGTCAATCCTAACTGCTACGCGAAAGGTAAGGATTCAGAAACCCCATGATGGTGGGGTGGGGGAGCCGGGATGTGGAAGAGTTTTGAGGGAGAGGGTAAATGGAGCGGGGCAGTTAGGGGTGGGTCAGGCGAGGATGGAGGGTATGGAGGGGAATCAAGTGTCATGAAGAGAGTGCCTATGGTGTGACAAGGAAAGTGGAAATTCACTCATTTCAAAAAGTGCCAAGGCTCTCTGAGCCTGAGACCTTGGACCTTGTGACCATTCATGACCTGTGACAAACTGAAAGGCTCCCTTTACCCACATAACCACCAGTCTGTGACCTTACAGACCTGGCACTGCCAACTCAAACCCCTGCCATCACACCTGTGATTCCCAACTCCTTGACCTCTGACCCATGAAGATGGACAATGCCTCCTGTACATTGGTAAACTCAATTTCTCTTCTTCCAGTTGTCATGGTGAATGGTGATCACCGAATTGGGATATTTGCAAAAAGAATGATCCACACCGGCGAGGAATTATTCTTCGATTACAGGTAAAAGGTCACATTAAATCTTCATAAACCGTTGAAGGAGAACAGCACAGTTGGACCACAGTCATTTCTTATTATTCTCCTCAGTCCCTGCAGATTTGTGTTACTCTGTATTCCTGTTTGCAGGCCATTTACAAAGATCAGGAAATGCTATGATTATAAAACTGGTCCCTGGGAAAACCCATTCTCTGCCTTCCTCCAGGTGGAAAACGTTCACCAAAGCTTTCCGTTTCCTGTGACTAATCTAACTTTACATCCCACTGCTACTGTGCTTTTATCCTGTGGGCTTCAACTTTGCCAGCAAGCCTGTGATCTGGCTTTTGGAAGCCCATGTACATCACATCAGCTTACACTACTGGATCTACAGGTAGTTCTCCTATAATGTGATAGTTGCTTTCTTGTGTGACCTCGCACTATAGAAAGTCGTGCTATAGAAAACCACCTTAGAAAATCGCGTTACAGGGAAGTGGTTATACCTATACAGCAGAAAGTTCATATTATCCAAACAGGATCCACTATTCATCAATTGTGTTATAACCAATTTGTGTTAATGAAACATGTGTTATAGCAGAACTACCTGTACTACTAGAATTAGATGTCCTCCCTTCCTTATAATTCTAGTGAGTATGGGCCTAAACTGCTCAATTAGTCTTCAGAAGATGGACCATTCATCTCTGGAATTAATCTAGTGAACCTTCTGTGAACTGCTTCCAATGCAATTACATCCCTCCCAAGTAAAGGGATCAAAACTGTATGCAGTATTCCAGAGGTGGTCTGACCAATGCCTTGTACAGTTGCAACAACAGTATTTTTGTGCTCTATTCCTTGACAAATATATGCCAAAATTCCATTTGCCTTCCTTATTACTTGCCGTACCTGCATACAGGAAGTTGAAGCATAGTTTGCAGGTGAGTTGAGCCAGGAGCTGTGTACAAAATGGAGATTCAGCCAGCAACAAAGGTCTGAGGCTTAATTACCAATTATTGATGACAAAAGTTTACTGGCTGGCAACAACTATATAATTGGCTGTCAGGTAGCCAACCACCTTGGGGCTGTGAACAAGACAGTGAGAAGTCTTTGATCTCTACAAGCTCAGGAGCTGTCTTTCTGTTCTCTGCAGTAAAAACTACTTTAAGCCAGAAGAAAAACAATTTATTTTAAATAATACGTCAGAGACCTTTATGAGTATGGTCCAGCCACCCTGTGCCTCCTGCAAACAAGTGAAAGTTTCCAGAGAAAGCCAATTGAGAAGCAGCATTCTGATCAGCACAAGAATCATCTCAGCAAATCCAATGAATAGGGGCGACTGAACTGCTTTCCCAGGCTTTCCCTTCACTGATAACACCTGTGGCTTTTTCTCCTGTTTGTATATGTTTGTATGTATGTGTGCCAGGGGGGTTTTATAAGTTGGTTACAGTTTTAACTTGTGGAGCTACATGCCAATGGTTCATTATTGCCTACCTGTTGGTATAGTCTATTTATTTGTATTAAATAGTAATTCCTGTTACATACAAAAGCCCAGTTTATGTTTCTGACAACCTGGACCTGAAACTTTGATTAATTAGGGAATTGTGCATGCTTCTGTAGAATCCATAATCTTTGTGATGACTCTGGGAATAACAGATCTTGATTTCTGGCTTGTTTCCCCCAGTGAGATATGACAATCTCCTTCTCCAATGGATTGGACTGTTACTAATATACAAAATTCACCTGAAGGCACAGCAGAAATTCTTCCTGCTTTCTGTCCTTTACACAATTATACCCCAGTTTATGGAATATACAATCAGTTCAATGTGGAAGCAGGCCATTCAGCCCTTTGAGTCCACACTGATCCTCTGAGCATCCCAGGCACACCCACTCCTGTGCTCTATCCCTGTAACCCTGCACTTCCCATGGCCAATCCCCCTAACCTGCACATCCCTGGATACTATGAGCAATTTAGCCCAGTCAATCCACCTAACCTGCACATCTTTGGACTGGGGGAGGAAACCAGAGCACCCAGCATTAACCCACGCAGACACAGGGAGAATGTGCAAATTCCACACAGCCCAAGGGTGGAATCAAACCCAGGTCCCCGATGCTGTGATTATAAAGTATTTTAGTCATAACTATGCCATAGCTTTTGTCCCTCTCTATAATTTCCTTGTAAATTTGGTTCCTCTCTATATTTACAGTGATGGTCTGGATAACACACCCTGCCACATTTTGGCACCCTCTATTGTGTCTTAAATCTAACCAAATAGATTCTGTCCTTCACTCCTAGAGGGCAGTGCCTCTTTCCAACACTGTAATCTCTCCTTAATCAATTTTGCCACTCCCTCCTCCTTTCCTTTCTTCCCTCTTTCCTGGTTGTAAGAGATTCAGGAAGGTTTATTCCCAGTGCTTTCCCTCTTTAAACTAGGTCTCCATAAACACAATGGTGTGTACAGTAAGATATGGCTGTCTGATCCTGCAGCTCACTAACTTCATTTACCCGACTTTGCATGTCAAACTGATGCTAATTTTGGCCGTTTTCTTTCCCTATTACATTTATCTCTCATTCCCTCTTCCTGTTGTAATTAGAGTACAGTTTCTGATTTATGCAAACTGAAAAATAAAAATAATTAAAAAGTCCAATCAGAAGGGTATCAGTGAGGTCCAATCTCATTCCAATACTAATGGGATCAGTTGAGAACAGGCATGTGCTACCCCCCTGATAAACTGCCTGTTGTGTTTCTGTTTCAGGTATAGTCAGGCTGATGCACTGAAGTACGTGGGAATTGAACGGAAGATGGAAATGCTGTGATCCCATTGTTACTTTCATGTTAAGTTTTGTTTGATTGTGAGTTAGACTGTGCAGCAACTCCACAACCACCTTTCCTGAACACCTGGTGTGATTTTGACCAACATGATTATGTCAGACACAGGAAAAAGCATATTTCACATTGCTCTGTGTTATCAGTGCACTTTGACCTGCTTTTGCTGCAGATAACCACACTTACCCTTCCCCTGGCTTCCCCTGCAGGACCCCTCCCTGTTACTGGGAGTTTACTCCCCGATCAAGCTGAACCGGGGACCAGAGCTTAATATCTGTGAAAAGCAACTCCATTGAACATTCAGAATCTGATCTTGTGGGAGAAACACCTCCCTCCCCAGGAACACAGTCCAGAGTTGACAGACAACTGAGAAATCAGGCATCTGTCACAACTTCTTACTCTGGACACATTGAGTTGGGTTCCTAATGTCAGGCTATATCTAGAAATTAGTTGGAACAGTGAGCAGTATAGTCAGCTCAGAGTGTGGAAGCCCTGTTCGTTGTGTTTAATGTTTCTGCCACAGAAACCAACAGCCAAATAATGTTGGGACAGAGAGAGAGAGAAAGTTAAGTTTAGAAAGGCGAAGGATGGTTCTATTACACTGAACTAACTTGCTGCAGCAGAAGCCACATTATAAGCTTAGCTTGTGAAAGATCCCACTGCCTAGGATTTGCAAACCCTACTTAGTTCTCATCTATGATGTCTGCATCTACTGTTACCAAGTGACACTCTTAGATCAGCAGTTAGTTAGTTGTCCTAATGTAACTGAGCTTGTGTGAAGCAGTCCGTTCTCTGCTGGAGCGATGGTTTTGACTGAGATGAAAGATTGATTCGATTTCAGGGAACTGACTTTGCAGTTTCTGATTTTTTTTGGCAACAGTTGGGTTCTTGAAGTGAAGCTTGAAGCAGAATCCTTTAAATTACACTTGAAATAAAAATGATAAAATTATTCTCTTGCTTGTGTGTCTAACTCTCACCACTGTTTAGTACAAGCCACATATATTCAAAATCACTTCAGCATTTTGGGCTTGTGCTACAACAAATTTTGTTTTAACTGGCGCCTTATGAATCAGCACTCTTGATAAGCTGGCAGAAATTATATATCTGAAATACCAAATGTTTACTGTATTATCATGATCTCTATAATGTCCGAGTAGTCAGTTGAGAGTGTGAGTGAGAAGGCTTTCTGCCAGTAAGTTATATTTAAGACAAAATCGCATTATTATTTAAATGATTTATGCTGTAAATAACAATAACAGTGACATGTATACCCCTTGAATTAGGTTTCTGTTACTTAGTGTCTTTTTACACTGATTATGTGGACCTCTTCATCGACTGGAATATCTGATCAACCAGCATGCTCCTGGTCCCATAGGGGTGAATAATAAAACATTTGCTGTACTAATCAAATTTTGGAGCTAAATTCTTGTTAGTGTGCAATACTGTTCAAGACAATTGCCTAGCATCCACCTGAGAGGGCACCCACAACCTCAGTTAAATGTCACGTGTGAAAAATTCAGACAATGCTGCAGGTGCTCAGTTCTAATGGATTCTTTGTGTCATGTTCACTATGATATGGGTTTAGAAATCAGGGAGAAGGTCTGTGATACAATAAAGAAAATTAACATAGGAGGTTCTGAGTGATCTAGCAGACTAAAAAGTGGATAAATCTCAAGGACCAGATGAAATGTATCCCAGGCGGTGGCTTGCGATAAGGGAGGGTATAGCAGGGCACTGGCAATAATGTTCAACTTCTGTCTGGCCACAGGAGAGGTACCAGAGGACTGGAGGACAGTTGATGTGGTAACATTCTTCAAGAAGGGAGCAAGCGATAAACCAGGAAACTACAGGTCATTCAGTCTGACCTCAGTGGTGGGGAAACTATCGAAAGCAATTCTGAGGGACAGGATTAATCTGCATTTAGAGAGGCAGGGATTAATCAAGAACAGCATGGGTTTTGTTAAGGGGAGCTCATGTCTGACCAACATGATTGAATTTTTTGAAGAGGTGACCAGGTGTACAGGAGAGAGCATTGCTTTTTATGTATTCTCCTTGGACTTCAGAAAGGCTTTTGATCAGGTCTGGCCTGGGAAACTGATAGCGAAGAAAAGAGCCCATGGCATCCAGGGAAGTTTGGCTAATGGGATCCACAATTGGCTGAGTTTCAGGAAGCAGAGGGTGATGACTGAGAGGTGTTTTTTCCAACTGGAAGTCTGTCTGGCTCAAAGTGGTTAGTGTTGGGGCCCTTGCTGTTTGTGGTTTATATAAATTAGACTTGAATGTAGGAGGGCTGGTCAGTAAGTTCATGGTTGATATGAAAATTGGTGGACTGGTAAATAGTGATTACAGAAGATTTGGGCTGGTCAGATGGGCTGATCAGCGGCAAATTGAATTCAGTCCAGATAAATGTGAGGTGACGCACTTGGGCTGCACAAACAAGGCAAGGGAATACATGATGAATGGTAGGACCCTGGGAAACAGAGGGACCTTGATGTGCATTTAAACCGGTTCCTTAAGGTATAAGGACAGCTGGATAAAGTGATTATGAAGGCATATAGTATATTTGTCTTTATTAGCTGAGGCATAGAGTTTAAGAGCAGGGAGGTGATGGTGGAACTGTATAAAACATAGGTTAGCCCACAGCTAGAGTACTGTATGCACTTCTGGAATCCACATTATAGGAGGGATGTGATAGCATTGGACAGTGTTCAGAGGAGATTTACCAGGACGTTGCCTGGGCTGGAGAGTTTCAGTTATGAGAAAAGATTGGACAGATTAGAGATGCTTTTTTTAAAGCAGAGAAGATTGAGAGGGGACATGACAGAAATGTATAAAATTATGAAGGACATACCTTCCCCCCTTAATGGAGGGGTCAGTGACAAGGGGCTATAGATTTAAGATAAGGGGCAGGAGGTTTAGAGGGGATGTGAGGAAAACCTTTTTTTGCCCAGAAAGTGGTGGGAATCTAGAACTCACTGCCTGTAAGGATGGGAGAGGCAGAAACCCTTATAACATTGATGCGTATTTAGATGTACACCTGAAATGCCAAGATAAAACACAGTTATGGGCCAAGTGTGAGAAAATGGGATTAGAACCATTAGGGGGTTGCTTTTGACCAGGTGGGCTGAAAGACCTTTTTCTGAGCTGTAGATCTCTAGGACTCAAGGCCTGGCAACAGAGCAGCGCTCCCTCAGTAAATGGATGAGTGACTGCAGAATGCCTTTGATACAGAGGGATTTTGTTGTCCTTGTATTTGAATCATAAAAACCAAGCAAGTAGATACAGCAAGCAACTAGAAAGGAAAATAGAATGCTGTTATTTCAAAGGAATGATTATAAAAAGGATTATTAAAGTTATGCTTCAAATGTATGGGACATCTAAAAATGCACAGGGCACAGTTTTACCAAATTCTTTCATGGTATGTGGGCATTCCTGTCTGGCCCAGCATTTATTGCCTGTCCCAGCTGCCCCTGAGAAGGTGGTGGTGAGATGCCTTCTAGAACAGCTGCAGTTCATGTGTTGTAGGTTCACCCACAATGCTACAGAGAGAGAATTCAGATTGTTCTTAAATAAGGAACAATATGTTTACTTTGGAAGAAGTTCAGAGAAGGTTCAGTCAGTTGATTCATGGGATGCAGGATTGTCTTGAGTGTAGAAGAATGAAAGATGAAAATTTTACCAACTGAACCACAAGGGGTGATTTGGGCAAAGATTCCTCTGTTTCATGAGTGGTGAAGGGAGTGAATATTGAAGGTTGTGGATGTGGTGCCAATCAAGTGGGCTGCTTTGTCCTGCAAGATGTTGATTGTTGAGCGTTGTTGGAGCTACACCCATCCAGGCAAATGGGGAGCATTCCAACACATTCCTCCTGACTCGTGCCTTGTAGATGATGGACAAACTTTGGGGAGTCAGGAGGTGAGTTACTTGTTGCAATATTCCTAGCCTCTGATGTGTCCTTGTGGCCACAGTATTTATGTGGCTAGTCCACTTCAGTTTCTGGTCAATAGTAACCCCCAGGATGCTGACTGGGGCATTGAGTGATGCTAACACCATTGAATGTTAGAAGTGATGGTTAGATTTTCTTGTTTTGGAGATGGTCAATGCCTGGCACTTGTGTGTTTCTTGCCATTTTTAAAGCTAATCTGGATATTGTCCAGATCTTGTTGCATTTGAACATGAACTGCTTCAGTCTCTGAGGAGAGACATATAGTGCTGAATATTGTGCAATTATCATTGAACATCCCCAGTTCTGAGCTTATAATGAAGCAGCTGAAGATGGTTGGGCCCAGGACACTACCCCGAGGAACTCCTGCAGAGGTGTCCTGGAGCTGAGATGTCTGACCTCCAACAACCACAACCATCTTCCTATGTGCCACGTATGTCCTCAACCATCAGAGAGTTTGGCCCCTGACACCCATTGATTCCAGTTTTGCCAGGGCTCCTTGATGCCACACTCAGTCAAATGCAGCCTTGATATCAAACACTGTCACTCTAACCTCTCCTCTAGAATTCAACTCTTTTGTTTGAACCAAGGCTGGAATGAAGTCAGGAGCTGAGTGGTCCTTGTGGAACCCAAATGGGGGTCACTGAGCGGGTTTTCAAGGAGCAATTCCAAGCAGATTTAACAGAAGGCTGTGCTAGAGATCAGGCAGCATGATTGGCATTGACCAAGGACAGTGCCCTGGCACTACAGCAAGCACCAGGGGAATCTGCTCACAGGGTCACATCAGAGAATGTCTCTATAGCTGCAAATCATGGATATGGAGTGGTGAAGGTGTGGGTTAACTCACAATCTTACAGTCACAATCAATCCTTAACAAAGCTAAACAACCAAACTATTAATGCAATGAGTTTAATACAGAAATGCACAAACAATAGAAAGATGAATTACATCAATTGGAAACAATGATAAAAAGGGGGAGGGGGATAAAGAGAGGGAAAGAGCCACATGTTTTGTGCCTTTAACCCTCTCATTAGACGTTGCATTGCCTGTGAGAATTCCTTTAACTTGCTAAACATGGGGACAATTCCATCGACGAGCAGCACCTGGAGATTCAGGCTGGGAAGAAGAAGTCAGCGTTGTTTAATGATGGAATCCATTGGTCAGGAATTATATGGAGGCTGGGGGAAGGCTGCACGAATGATGCACAGGTGGTGAATTCAATAAACCTGGTCTTATCTCAGACTTTACCCTGAAACCCTTCAAAAACTTACAATTCTCATCCACACATTCCAAATCCTGTCTAGACCAACGTCCCGCTTACAGAACCCCCCAAAACACTGTCTAGACCAACGTCCCTCTCACTGTCAAACAAATGCCCCTCTCACAGAGCCCCTCAAACCTTGTCTAGATTAATACCCCTCTCACAGAACCCCTCCAAAAACCCAGTGTAGACCACTGCTCCTCTGACAGACCCCTTCAAACCCTTTCTAGACTAACACCCCTCTCACAGACCCCCAAAACCCAGTCTAGACCACTGTCCCTCTAGCAGATCCCACCAAACCCATTCTAGACTAATTCCCCTCTCACAGACACCCCCTTTCCCAAAACCCTGTCTGCACTAAACATCTCTGTCAGTGACACCCCAAACTCCTCTATCCTGTTGACTGGCAGCACCTTCATTGTCTCTAAGTGCTGTGAGCCGTGTTGTTCAGAGACATTGAGTGGATATTCCTGCTCTCTCTGGGGTTGAGCTTGTGGTGAGGAAGCTGCTTCATTTGATGGCCTGGTGCTGCATCCAAAACCTACCTTTTTCCCACCTCTTACTGAACAGAAAGTTCTGGGCAGAAAGTCTCATCATCTCCTCAACGATTCATGTCTTTATCAATTAGTTAATGACGCTGAGTCCGACACCAATGGAAGTGACCCAGTCCCGATGGGGCAGCTAAAGCGTTCGTAGCCAGCTCATCACCTCAGAGCCTGGGAAGGGTATGGGAATGTGCCAGTCTCTGCTCTTGCTGTCAGTACCTCCCCTAATGACACATTGCCTCTCCCCACAAACCTAGCCTCCATTTTCACTGTCTCGGTCTTGGTTCCTAACTGACTGTGGGCCTAATTAGGGCAGGCCAGTGGCTCAGTGGTTAGCACTGCTGTCTCACAGCAGGAGTTCGATTCCACCCTCGGGCGACTGTCTGTTTGGAGTTTGCACATTCTCCCTGTGTCAGTGTGGGTTTCCTCCGGGTGCTCCGGTTTCTTCCCACAGTCCAAAAGTGTGCAGCTCGGTCGATTAGCCATGGAAAATGCAGGGTTACAGGGATAGGATAAGGTAAGGGGGGTGGGGTTTGGGTGGTTTGCTCTTCAGAGGGTCGGTGTGGACGTGATAGGCTGAATGGCCTGCTTTCCCCATTGTAGGGATTCTATGGATCAACTACAACACCCGGGCGATGCTGCAAAGAACAAGGTCTTGTTGACTGAAGTCCTCCACCCTGGGATCCTGATCCAGCCCATTGGTCTTGCCACAGGCTGATTGGCTTGAGGCTCTGTGGGCCTTTGATAGAAGAGGTAGCAGAGCTCTCGCACTGGCTTTCCTGTTGTCAGGTCAGATCCTGACACCTCACCAAGATTCTGCCCACTGATTCTAGTCTCAACTTCTACAGCCCTGAAATATTCCATATCCAGATTCTTTCTTAATTGATGTACAAGTTCACCTCAGTGTTGTCCGCTCCCGATGTCACTGGGTCATGGCAGTGATGCTGCAAGCTCCCTGGCTGATGTTGTGGTCCAACACTGGACCAGTCCCTGATCCTCATGGCAGGACCCGTGGAGTGGGCAGGTGGGGCTGGCATGTCCATTCACACAAAGGCCAGGCTGTCACCTTCCCTATCTGCCCCACCTTCCCATGATTTTAGTTGAATCTCCATATGACATTCATACTCTCAGAATGCTACAGCTATTTATAAAATATTACAATAAGAATTTTGTACAATGTTGATTCAAACTTGACAACAGAAATAGTAAAAAGTAAAAAAATATTGCAAGTGATTGTATACGTCAATGTGAGCTGCATATTGTAGATACTTTTCATGCACGAGTAGCAGCAAGTATAGCAGGTGCATTGATTATAGGTTGAACTAGGAGCCTGTTCCCCACTGTAACTAGCAGCAGCAATTCATTTATAGATATGGGTTCTACTCAGTTTAAGTCTTAATTAGCAGCATTAGACTCCATATGATCCTTAAAAAAATTGCCAATTAGAAAGTTTTCTTCAGTTGCAGACACAAGCACGCATGTTACTAAAACCTGTGATGTGGTTTTGTAAATTCTTTTGCCCGTTTCTCTGTAGATAAGGAATGTTTAATCATCCAGAGACAGCCTATTTAATAAGGGACTGCATCTCAGTCAGAGATTCTCTTACAACCCTCTCTTAACAAAACACAAACTCAGCTCCAACTATTCAGTTTTAGTCTCTTCCAGTATCTGGGGAAGGTTTTGGTCCTTCTTCAGAGAGACAGGTTTGGCCCCATTGGAGGGTTCGAGGGGTTTGGCCTCATTCGTGTGGTAGCTGCCCTTGTGTCGATAATAGTAGAGGAAGAGCAAGACCAACAGTGCGAGGATAGCGAAGAGGATGACTGCTACAATGACTAGCACAGAACAGGATAACAACAAGATTAGCGCAAGAATCACATCACATCATTACAACCCATCTAGGTCCTGACTGCAGGACTACCCCCAAAACTGGATTACTCATTCTCAGAAAATATTCCAAACTTACAATCCTTTCTTTACCGTTTTGGGTTAAAACATATTTGGTCAAATGAATAAAATATATTTACCAGCCCCAGAATCAGTCGTTAATAGGTTTCCTTGGCCTAAACCTTCC
>NC_063361.1:37903210-37906477 GCF_021869965.1 Rhincodon typus
CTCTGTTCTCAATCTCTCTCTCTGTCTCTGTACACATTCCCTCTCTCTGTCTCTTCTCCCTTTCTCCCTGTACTCACTCCCTCTCTCTATCTGGCTCTCTCTGTTCTAACTCCCTCTCTCTGTCTGTTTCCGCTCTCTCTCTGTCTGTTTTCTGTCTCTCCGTTCTCACTCCCTCTCTCTGTCTCTGTCTTTCTCTCGATGTTTGGCCCAGTCTCTGAATTTGCAGCAAACGCTGTCGCTCAGCGATGTGGCCGGGGCGGAACGGCGCAGTTTCGGCGTAAACTCACCGGTGCTCAGGTCGAGTTCTCATGATCTCATCTTCCCATTGAGCGGAGTAAAACTCCCTGCTCTGGTTGTTAGCCTCACTCAGGAAGGAGTTCAAAACAGCAAACGGTGTGAGCTCCATTCCAGCCGGAGCCTGTTGGCAGGGACTGAGAGCCGCTCTCTGTCTGTGTGTGTGTGCCGAGGGTGGCTAGGGCGGGGGGTGCAGGTCCGGGTTTATATCGGCCCCGGGTGGGTGCTATTTTCAGGCGCTGGTATCACCGGGAGGTGTCTCCACCCGGAATCTGCATTTAATCCGGAGCCGGGATCACTGACAGCTGAGTCCGGGAATGTTGTCAGAGCTTCACGCACTGGGCAGGTTTGGTTCCAAACTGTTCCCGCATTCTGGATTGGATCATAATCAGTACAGGAGGAGGCCATTCACCCCATCTAACGTGGGTCCGCCCTCTCCTCAGTGAGACTCACAGCTTCCTGCTCTATCCCGCAGCTCTGTGAATGTTCCTTTTTCCTCTCTAGTTCCCTTTGGAAAGAATCCGCTTTCAGATCAGAACAAAGATGGAACAACTTCCCGTCTTTTCACTCACAGTAACTCTGTCCTCTCTATCACAGAGTCATACAGCACATAAACAGACCCTTCAGTCCGATCAGTCCATACTGAACATAATCCCAAACTAAACTAGTCCCACCTGCCTGCTCCTGGCCTATATCCCTCCAAATTTTTCCTTTTCATGTACTTATCCAAATGTCTTTTATACATTGTAATTGTACCCACATCCACCACTTCCTCTGGAAGTTCATTCCACATGGGAACCACCCATCTGTGTAAAAAAAAGTCCCTCATGCCTTTTTAAAATCTCTCCTCTCACCTTAAAAATGTGTCCCCCAGTTTTGAAATCCCCCATCCTAGGGAAAAGACAAATACCATCAACTCTATCTATACCCCTCATTATTTTATAAACTTCTATAAGGTCACCTCTCAACTTTCTACGCTTCAGTGAAAAAAGTCCCAGCCTATCCAGCCTTTCTTTATAACTCAAACCTTTCATACCCGGCAAAATCCTTGTAAATCTTTTCTGAAACCGTTCAAGCTTCACAACATCCTTCCTTTGGCAGAGAGACCATAATTGAACACAGTATTCCAAAAGTTGCCTCACCAATGTTCTGTACAGCCACAACATGACCCTCCCAACTCCTGTACTCAGGGCACTGACCACTAAAGGCAAGTGGACCATACACTGTCTTCACCACCCTGTCTACATGCGACTCCACTTTCAAGGAACTTTCACCTGCACCTATAGGTCTCTTTGTTCCACAATACTCCCCAGGACCTTACCATTAAATGTATTAGTCCTGCCTTACCAGAGAGGAAGTTCTGAGTGGTCTGGCAGGCTTAAAAATAGGTAAATCTCCAAGGTTGGATGGAACATATCTCAGGTTATTGAGTAAGGCAAGGAAGGGCCTCTTGCAAAAATTTTCAGTTCTCTCTGGCTACAAGTGAGGTGCCAGAGGACTGGAGGATGGTCAATATGGTACCGTTATTCAAAAAGGGAGCAAGAGAAAATCTAGGAAACTACAGACCAGTCAGTCTAACCTCCGTAGTCAGGAAACTCTTGGAAGCAGTTCTGATGGACAGAATAAATCTGCATTTGGAGAGGGAGGGATTAATCAAGAACAGCATGGTTTTGTTAATGGGAGCTCATATCTGACCAACATGATTGAATTTTTCGATGAGTTTTCCAGGTGTGTCAATGAAGGCAATGCTTTTGATGTAGTCTCCTTGGACCTTAGTAAAGCCTTTGATAAGTTCCCACGAGAGACTGACAGCAAAGGTAAGAGTCCAATTTGGCAAATTGGATCCACAATTGGCTGAGTGGCAGGAAGCAGAGGGTGATGGCTGAGAGGTGTTTTTGTGACTGGAAGTCTGAGTCCAGTGGAGTCAGTGTTGGGGCCCTTGCTGTATTTGTGGTTTATATAAATGATTGAGACTTGAAAGTAGGAGGGAAGATCAGTAAGAGGTAGTAGGAACTGCAGATGCTTGAGAATCTGAGATAACAAGATGTAGAGCTGGATGAATACAGCAGGCCAAACAACATCAGAGGAAGGGTCTAGGCCCGAAACGTCAGCCTTCCTGCTCCTCTGATGTGCTTGGCCTGCTGTGTTCATCCAGCTCTACACCTTGTTATATGGGAAGATCAGTAAGTTACTGATAATACAAAAATTGGAGGGGTGGTAAATTGTGAGCAGCATAGCCTTAGACTAGAAACAGATATAGACTGGCTTGTCAGATGGGCTGATTATTGACAAATGGAATTCAATTTGGATAAAACAGAGGTGCTGTACTTAGAACATAGAACATAGAACATTACAGCGCAGTACAGGCCCTTCGGCCCTCGATGTTGCGCCGACCTGTGAAACCAATCTGAAGCCCATCTAACCTAAACTATTCCATTATCATCCATATGTTTATCCAATGACCATTTAAATGCCCTTAAAGTGGGCGAGTCTACTATTTTTGCAGGCAGGGCATTCCACGCCCTTACTACTCTCTGAGTAAAGAACCTACCTCTGACATCTGTCCTATATCTATCACCCCTCAAGTTAAATTTATGTCCCCTCGTGCTAGCCATCACCATCCGAGGAAAAAGGCTCCCACTGTCCACCCTATCTAATCCTCTGATCATCTTGTATGTCTCTATCAAGTCACCTCTTAACCTTCTTCTCTCTAACGAAAACAGCCTCAAAACCCTCAGCCTTTCCTCATAAGACCTTCCCTCCATACCAGGCAACATCCTGGTAAATCTCCTCTGCACCCTTTCCAATGCTTCCACATCCTTCCTATAATGCAGTGACCAGAACTGTACGCAATACTCCAAGTGCGGCCGCACCAGAGTTTTGTACAGCTACAACATGACCTCATTGCTCCGAAACTCAATCCCTCTACCAATAAAACCTAACATACTGTACGCCTTCTTAACAACGCTATCA
>NC_063361.1:37907378-37922736 GCF_021869965.1 Rhincodon typus
TACCAATAAAACCTAACATACTGTACGCCTTCTTAACAACGCTATCATCCTGGGTGGCAACTTTCAGTGATCTATGCACACTCTGACAAGCACATGTCCCCAGTACGTAATCTGTGATCACTACCTTTGAGCTCTGACTTCTTAACATTCTTCCTAGCTCCCTGTATTCTGCCTTTAGGACCTAATCCCTTTTTTTACCCTATGTCATTTGTACCGATGTGTACTACAACCACTGGCTGTTCATCCTCTCCCTTCAGAATGTCTTGTACCCGCTCCAAGACATCCTTGACCCTAGCACCAGGAAGGCAACATACCATCCTGGTGTCTCATTGCTGGCACAGAAACGCCTGTCTTATTTCCCTTAAAATTGAGTCCCCTATCACTATTGCCCTGGCACAATTTTTACCCGTCCCTTCTGCAGCAGAACCAACCACAATGTAATGAGTTTGGCTGCTGCTGCTTTCCCCTGAGAGGTCATTCCCCTCAACAGTATCCAAAACGGTATAACTGTTTTGCAGGGGAATGGCCACAGGAGATTCCTGCACTACCTGCCTATATCTCTTGCTCTGCCTGCAGAGTCTGAGCCTGTGGTGTGACCGTCTCTCTATACATGCTATCCACGATACTCTCTGCCTCGCAGATGCTCCACAGTGTCCCCAGCCACCGCTCCAGCTCCGAAACTCGAGCTTCCAGGAGCTGTAGCTGGAGACATTTCCTACACATATGCTGACCCAGGGAGACTGGAACTGTCCCCGGCCTGCCACTTGGAGCAAGAGGAGCAAACCAAGACTTTGAGCTCACCTGCCATGGTTTATCTCTCTAAATTAAACCCTGGAGACTACTTTATATTAGATTAAATCAAATCCAGTTACCTGTGGCCCTTCTTTCCTGGCCCCTTAATACCCTTACAGATTAGAAGCCAAAAAGAGTACTAGAAGTTGTGAATACTTACCAATCAAGTCTCTCCCATGTAGTCACCTGCAACAGGGCAAAATCACTCACTTTCCCTTGCTTGTGGTCTTCACAGTGGCTTTCTTTTTGTAGGTTAGAGGAGGAGAGAGGGAGGGCAACACTGAAGTAGTGTTTGGGCTCTAACTGTCCCTTGACAACACTCTCTTTAAACCCCTGTTTGCCATGAATGTGGCTTCAAGGAACTAAGATTAGTGAAACAGTTTCCCTCTCACAAAGCCATGTTAGCTCTGCCTGACCACATTGTGATTTCTAATTACCCTGCTTTAACATCCTCAATAATGGATTCTACAACTTTCCCTATGACAGATTCAGGCTAACTGGCTTACATTTGCTTGTTCTTTGACCCATTTCTTTTGTGAATTGCATTTGCTATTTTCCAAACTACCATTCCAGAATTTAAGGAATTTTGGAAGATTATAATGAATTTGTGTATTATCTATGTCATCATTTCTGTATGACTCTGGGATGAAGTCCATATGATCCTGGGAATGTTTTAGCCTTTAGGTCTAATAGCTTCCTCAGCAGCTCTTCCATGGTGATTGTTTTAGGTTCACCTTTCATAAAGTCATTGAGATCTATAGCACTGAAAAAGGGTCTTAGGCCTATCATGTCAGTGCAGGTCAAAAACAACCACCTCACTATTCTTATTGCATTTTCCACCCCTTGGCTACAGCCTTGCCTGTCTTAACATTGCAAGTGCACATCTAAATACTTCTTCTTGTCAACTCTAGATTTTCAATTATCCTTGGGAAGTCTTTTATTCTGAAGACGACACAAAGTACACGTTCAAAGCTTTAACTGTTTTTTTTTATTATCAGTTCCCCAGATCCACTGTCTAGAAAGCCAAGCTAGCTTTAGTTATTCTCTTCCTATTCAATTACTGTCGACACCTGTTTTGTATTACTAGCAAGCTTCCTCTCACTTTTTTTTTGCGTCTATGATATCATTTTAGTTATTCTTTGCTGGTTTTTAAAGTCTGTCCAATCCCCCATTAAAGTATGCAGATTCTTTCACTGACTGATCTGGCACATGTTGACTTCTCTTGGGCAATTCCACAATGCATCTTGGGTGTAGCACACAGATTTACCTCTTTCCATCAAGGCCACACACATATTTGATGTAGGGGCTCCAGTCAAAAGCTCCAGGATCTCCTCGCAGCCATTTCCTCAGTTCCTCCCGATTCACTTCCAAGTAATCAGACATTACAATCTTGTTGAAAAAGTTACAGGCACTGATGACCTGGTACAGAGTTGGGCCAGAGCCAATATCCAGGAGCGTCTGGCCATGGATTTCTCCTGCAATGCAACAAATCGCTCCAGTGTAAATAATCAGTACACACGTTATACAGCTGCAGTCAAACAAGAGACAGAGAGGAGACCAAGTAACTGTTTGAAAAAATAGAAATAGAAACTCAGCAGGTCTGGCAACATCTGTGGAGAGATGAAACAGAATTACTGTTTCAAATCTAGTGACCTGTCTTCAGGATTGATAAGAGCTAGGAAAAAGTGGTTTTTATGTTGATGATAGGGGTAGGGGTAAAGGAGTGAGCAGATGGTAGAGATGGAGCCCAGAGAGCTAGAGATAAAAACAAAGGGATTATTGATAGTAAGCTGAGGAAGAAGAGAAACTAGCGTGGTGAGTGGGTGAAAATGGATTGGTGATGCTGAAAGCAGCCCATCTCATGACAGGACCTGAGGAGTTGGTGTATGTAATAGCCAGGGAAGTAGGTGTTCAGGTTCTAAAGTTATTGAATCAATATTGAATCCTGAAGGCTGCAATGTTCCCTAATGGAACCTGACATGCTTTTCCTCCACTTTGTGCTGAGCCTCACTGGAGCACTGCAGCAGACCTGAGACAGAAATAATTGGGCAATACTGACACTACCCTCTGTCAGTCTACAAAACTGACCCCAAATAGTTCCTGGACAGTACATACGCCCCTCCTCCCTGCAAGTCACTGTTCAACACTGACACCCCCAGCCCATAGTCCCTCTCAACATTGAGCCCCACCCAGTGCCTCTAATATACTGACCCCCACCCAGTCACTCTACAATACTCCCAAACCCCCATCCAATCACTCAGTCACTCTGTAATATAATCCCCCATTTCCCAGTCACTCTATAATACTGAACCCTCTCCCAATCCATACTGGTCACTCTGCTATACTGACCTACTCATCCCCAATCACTGACCTGTTGAGAATGAGGATGCAAAGCAACGGAGTTTCCAGGGAACGACACAGTCCTCATTCTCAAAGTTGGCTCGTGGAGGCATATAGTTGTTCTGAAGATATGCCTGAGGATTGAAGAGCTGGTATGTATCAACAACCTCAGCAGATCTCAGCATCTCCAACCCTGATGTATAGCAGGTCACTGCTGATGTAATTTGTACTGTCACAGCTCAGAGTCACAGCAGAATGACCGACACAGCTCACAGTCACGGCAGAGTGACCGACACAGCTCAGAGTCACAGGATAATAACTGACACAGCTCAGAGTCACAGGATAATAACTGACACAGCTCAGAGTCACAGGAGAGTGACCAGCACAGCTCAGAGTCACAGGAGAGTGACCAGCACAACTCAGAGTCACAGGAGAGTGACCGGTTGACAGAGATGAGATTCAGAGTATTTATACTGTGAGTTCAGACTGCAGCATTAGGAAAGGTTTCGCAGTGATTTCATTAAGTGGCTAAGGACTTTGGTAAACAGAGTTATCAGTGATGAAAATCTTTACAAACCTTCAGGCTGGGCACGGATAGATGTAATTTGGTTTTCAAAGAAGCTCAGTTGAAGCAGTGGCAGATCAGTGATTACCTGACAGCTCAGGGAGCTACAGCAGGTGAGATATTACTATATTAAAGAATCAAACTGCGAATCAGAAACCACCGCTGGACCATTGGAAAAAATTCAAAGAAACCCAAACTGCTGAAGGTCAACAATTGACCGATTGGTATCAGGCTCTATGCCAGACATGAACCCACATCCAACACTGCCTGTACTGACATTCCAGATCTCTCTAGTTTTTTTTCCAATTTTAGTTAGTCCAGATGCAGCTTCCACTCCTACACCGGCTACAGTGTAATTCCTAACATTTAAAATGTCCATATTTAAAACTGGATGTTGTTTATGTCAATCTGAAAGTGGCCAACATTATTGGTTTACATTCATACTGATTTCAAAATTGCAGGTTCAAGTCTTGGTTTACTTCTTGAGTCTTCAATACGTGAAACATTCTGAGACATTCAGACAAATGACGAGTGGATAGATGTAAAGAGCTCTTAACTTTCTTGTATGTTTTAAAGAAAAATTAAGCTGTGTTTAAAGGAAGTTGCAGCATCCACAGAAATGTTTTCTGAGAGGGCATAAGATTGACTTGTCAATTTTACCAGATCAGAACAGCTTCAGAACTGGCATCAAGAAATCCTAACCAATACCAAAACATGTTACCCTCATAATTAATCTCAATACGAAGGTACTGCACTGAACAGTACATTGATATATAATTTATTCTCTCACAGGATGAGGACAGTGTTGGCTATGTCGTTAAAACCTTTGCGAATGTGGTGGTGAGCCACCTTCATGAAATTCTTCCATCCACGTGCTGTTGGTAGACTCACTGAGGGAGTGAAGGAACAGCAATATATTTCCAGGCCAGGATAGTGAGAGTCTTTGAGAGAGACTTGCAGAAGATGATGTTTCCAGATATCTGCTGCCGTTGTCCTTCTGGGTAGAGGTTGGGTAGATACTTTTGAAGGAGCCTTTGTGAGTTACTACAGTGCATCTTGTGAGTGGTAAACACTACTGCCACGGTGCAGGGAGTGAATGGTGAAAACTGTGATTGGTCTGCTTTGTGCTGGATGGTGTCAAGCTTCTTGAGTGCTGTTGGAGCTACACCCATCCAGGCAAGTGGGGAGTATTCCATCACACTCCTGACTTGTGCCTTGTCGATGATGGACAGGGTTTGGGAGACAGGCAGTGAACTACTCATCACAGAAATCTAAGTCTAACACATTATAATGTGCACAGTCAAATTGCTCAAAGCTGAAAACGTGAAAATGAACCTATTGTGTGGACAAAACAAAGTCCCTGCAAAAGCTCACTTAAAACAATCACATATTTTAAGGGCTAATGATTATTCTTACATAACTTTTATAAAATAATTCTTATTCTTTCGTGGCTTGAGGGCAGAGGGCGTTAAAGGTAAGGCCAGTATCTATTGCTCATCCCTATTTGCTCCTTGAGAAGAAGGGTTGAGCTGTCACCCTGTACCACTGTAGTCTGTCATGATATGACTGTGACAGGAAGAATCGACCAGTAATCAAGCCCCAAGACTCCACCAGTCACGTTAGTGTAAATACGTTGATTCAATCACTAAAATGGCCAATCGTTTTCCTTTTGTGCTGATATCCAGAATAAAGAAATTTTCACCAGGTTTCTTCAATAAGCTCAAAATACTCTCTTTAGCATGAAACAAAATTCATTTTTAAAACCAAGTGACAAAACTGGTCAACAACTAAGCTAGATTTTGTAAATAAAACTATAATCGAATCCCTTTTAATCCCAACACAAACAATCCCACAACACAATGGACAGGAATTGAAAAGGCCAGAAGTAAAATACCCTGATTGACCATTGGTCTGAAAGGCAAAAGATAGAATCTGATCTATTTTCACAGGTTTCTTGTTGATTAAATAACATTGCTAACAGCTACATACTCTTAGAAGATCTTCCAAACAAGCTTTGGTTTGGGTGGAAATCAAATTTGTTCCAAGTCTTTGGAAAGTGGTCAATTTACAAATTATTGCAAAGTATTGCAAAGTGTAAACTTTATCCAGTTACAAATTATTTCAAACAAGAGAGGTAAGGGAGACTTCCTGATTTTACATGTATCTTTAGAGGACTCCTTCTTTTTGGCTCCCTAGGTTTTTGAAACAGAAACCAAGGCCAGAAAAGATTCCTAGGCAACCAACAGCACAGTGTCTTCCAGGGTCAGGATTTCTAGCAATTAACAGCATCTCCCTACAAGCTTTGCATCGCTGTTTTTGCAAAATCGCTTGCCTTTCTGTAATTAGCAGGTGGATCACAGCCTACATTAAACGGTTGGTCTCATTCCTTGGTAAAAACCTATTTAATCCAGAAAGTGTCCAAACAGTTCAATACTTTTCAGTTTTCCACCTAGTCCATAAGTATAGATATTTATGGATTTGTGGTCCCAACAGTAAACCCACTGTGCTGTAGGAAATCTTCCAAACATTTTATTGCTAAATTATCAGAGAAACAGGTCAAATGCAACATTTCTGTCTGCTCAGAATATTCATTTATGTCAATAACCATTGCCTCCAAAAAACCTAAACCAGCTATCTTGTCTGCAAATGTGAGATGGGAAGGAGGGGATGAAGAATGGAGATCAAACAAGTTTTTAATCATATTAATCCTGCACTACTCCAAGATCTCTGAGTTCATCCACTTCTAGACTTTTGACCATTCCTGATTCCAATTTGCTCAACAATTGCTGAGTGTGTCTTCATCCGCCTGGGTCCTAAACTCTGGAATTCCCTCACTAATTCTCTCAACCTTTCCACGCTGAGCATGCTCCTAATAACCTACCTATCTGTTCAAGCTCTTAGTCGTGGTTTCTTCTACTTTGGGGAAACGGAATGTGGACTGGGTGACTGCTTTGCAGAACACCTATGTTCTGTCTGCAAAAAGACCCTGTACTTCCAGTTGCCTGACACTTCAATATATCACTCTGTTCTCTGGCCAACATCACTGTCTCAGGCTTGCTGCAATGCTCCAGCGAAGTTCAGAACGAGCTGCAAGAACAACACCTCATTTTCCACTTGGGGACCCTGCAGCCTTCTGGACTTAATATTGAGTTCAACAGTTTTAGGGCTTGAGCTCTCCAATGTCCTTTTCCCAATCCCCATACACCAGGCCTTGTTATCACATGGACTGCTATTGCACACAACCCATTATTAGCCACTAACAGCCCCCATTGAAAGCAATTCACCCTCTTAACCAGATCGTTATCCACTTTTTTGTCTGCCCAACTGTTCATCTCTGTGTTTGGGCTCTATCCCCAGCTATCGTTTACTACTTACCCCCTCCCCCTGCCCTATCTCTGCATATAAACCAACATTTTCCTAGCTACTATCAGTTCTGAGGAAGGGTCACTGGACCCAAAATGTTAACTTTGACTTTTCTCTACGGGTGCTGTCAGACCTACTGAGCTTTTCCAGCAATTTCTGTTTCTGATCTACAGAATCCACAGTTCTTTCGTTTTTGTCCTTTTAGTTACCCGTGCGATATATAATTTTTATTCATTTTGGGATGTGGGGTGTGGGCATTGCTGAATGGTCAGCATTTCTTGCCCATCCCTAGTTGCCCTTGAAAAGGTGGGGGTGAGCTGCCTGCATGAATTGCTGCAGTCCTCCTGCTGTAGGTTGACCCAAATGTCCTTAGGGAGGGAATCAAGGATTTTGACCCAGCAACACCAAAAGATTGGTGATATGTTTCCAAATCAAGATGTGATTGACTGGGTGGGGAACTTGCAGGGGGTGGTGTTTCCATGTATCTGCTGCCCTTGTCCTTCTAGATGGAAGTAGTTATAGGTTTGGAAGTTGTTGACTAAGGAGCCTTTGTGAATGTCAGAATATCTTATGAAATATTATTTCCTCGGTGATGAAGTTTGTTTTATGTCGCCTGCGTGAAGCACTCCGACATATTTATCACATTAAAGGTTCAATATAAATACACATTGTCATTTCATTTGTTGTATCCCAGATCAGAGTAAATCTCAGGATTGAAGCTCAGGTTATAGTCTCAGTTAGATCTGTGGCTTGGGATGGGAAGCTGTTAAATTGTCACTGTGATTAAGCTCTCATATTAGGAGCTGCTTCCTCGCCTCCTGCACCTGCTGCCTCTGGGAAGATCTTATCAGTTCCAGTTATCAGCTTAATGCAACAATAACTGACATGGATTTCAACAACTCTCTGTGATTACATTATAAAGATTTGATAAAGTGAAGAGGCACTAAGCTATTCAGAAACTGTTAACATCATTACACAGGATGGTCAACACATTTCCTGCACTCATACATCTCAATCTAACTGAACTTACAAACAACAGATACAAAACACAGTTGGGAAATAATATAGTTATAGATTTTAATAGATAAGAAAATTGTCACAAGCTGAATTATGTTGCTTGAAATAGAAAGCGGTGCATGTCTCATTGCTGAAAAACATTTTGCAGTTGGGGTTAATTGGACATTCACTGTCCTAATGTGATTGAAGAGACTTCTGACGTGACACAGGCTCAACACATTTTATCTTTTATTAGCTTTACTGCAGAAAGTATCTTCTTGATAAAATTTGTGTTTTGCATACGTGCCAAAAGCATCTCCTCCCTCCCAAAACAAGATTTTGAGGGGCATGTCCCATGCAGCATCATTGCTGGTTCCCTCTGTACTGCACCTTCTATATGTCCCATGTTCCCACTCTACTGTTCTCCTTCTGTATGGCACCCTCCGTACCACATTGCCCATGTATCACTTTCTCTCAATATTGTGTTACCTCTCTACTGTACAACATCTGTATCACTTTCCCTATAGATCGTTAATCTCTGTACCTTGTTCTGTCTGTACCACATTTCATAGAATCCCTTCAGTGTGGAAACAGGCCCTTCAGAAAACAAGTCCACACCGACCCTCAGAGCTGCCCACCCAGACCGATTGCCCTGTAATCCACACATCCCTGAACACTATGAGCAATTTAGCATGGCCAATCCACCTAGCTTGCACATCTTTGAACAGTGGGAGGAAACTGGAGCACCTGGAGGAAACCCAAGCAGACACGGGGAGAATGTGCAAACTCCACACAGACAGTTGCCCAAGGGTGGGATTGGATCTGGGTTCCTGGCACTGTGAGGCAGCAGTGCTAACCACTGAGCCACTGTGCCGCCCCTCTGTAATGTAGGATTTCGGGTTCAGAAGTCACAGATTACCCAGAATTTTTTTTTATTCATCACAGGCTGTGGGTGTCACTGGCTGGACCATAATTTATTGCTCATCCCTGATTTCCCAGAAGGCAGTTACCAGTCAACTGTTGTGGATTTAGGATTACATGTAGGCCAGACCAGGTAAGGAAGGAAGACTTCCTTTGCTAAAAGACAATAGTAAACCAAACAGGATTTTACAAAAATTAGCAGTTGCTACATTAGGCCAAATACCTATTCCAGATTATTTGATTTAATTCAAATTTCACCATCTGCTGCAGTGAGATTCAGGCCCAACCTCATGTCCAGAATCTACCGTAAAGAAAGTGATAAATGGGCACTTGGGGAATAATGATCTGTTTGGCCACATGGATTAATGAATGGGAAATCGTGATTGACAAACCTATTAGAGTTTTTTGAGGATGTTACAAATGAAATTGCAATAAGGGAACAAATTAATGTAGTTTACTGGATTTTCAGGAGGCTTTTGATTAGCTCCCCCACAAGTGGCTGGTTAGAAAAGTTAAAGTACATGGGACAGGAGGTGATGTACTGACATGTATTAAGAATTGACTGACAGAAACCAGTGTAGGAATAAATGGGCGTTTCTCACGTTGACAGGCTGTGACTAGAGGAATACCACAAGAATCAGTACATGGAGCACAGATGTTCACAATATAGATCAATGATTTCGAGGTGGGGAACAAATGCAATATTTCCAAATTTGTGGATGATACAAAGTTAAGTGGGAATTTGCTTTCTCAGTTTCAGGAGGCCTTGGACAGGATTAGTGATGGGACAAGAACATGGCAGATGGAATATACTGTGGAAAATTGTGAGCTTATCCAATTTGGTAAAAGAAACAGATGTGCAGAGAATTTTTTAAATGGTAAGAGGATGGCAAGTGCAATCTACAAAGGAACCGAGGTATCCTTGTCAATAAGTTACTGAATGCTAACTTGCAGGTGCAGCAGGTTATTAGGAAGGTTAATGGAATGTTAGCCTTTATGACAAGAGGATTTGAGTACAGTAGTAGTAAATTCTTACTTCAGTAGCGTAGGAGCTTAGTTGGAACACACCTGGAGTACTGTGTGCAGTTTTGGTCTCCTTCTCTCAGAAAACACATGGTGGTCGTGGAGGTTGCTTTTCAGACTGGAGGCCTGTGGCCAGATGTGTGCCACAAGGATCAGGGCTGGGTCCATTGCTTTTCGTCATTTATATAAATGATATGGATGTGAACGTAGGAGGTATGGTTAGTAAGTTTGCAGATGACACCAAAATTGGAGGTGTAGTAGACAGCAAAGACGATTAGCTCAGAATACAACAGGAACTTGATCAGATGGGCCAATGGGCTGAGATTGGCAGAAGGAGTTTAATTTAGATAAATGTGAGGTGCTGCATTTTGGAAAGACAAATCAGGCCAGGACTTATACACTTAATGGTAAGGGCCTGGGGAGTGCTGCTAAACAAAGAGACCTTGGAGTGTAGGTTCACAGTTTCTTGAAATGGAGTCGCAGGTAGATAGGAGTGAAGAAGGCGTTTGGTATGCTTGCCTTTATTGCCAGTGCATTGAGTATAGGAGTAAGGAAGTCATGTTGTGGCTGTACGCGATATTGGTTAGACCACTTTTGGAATACTGAGTGCAATTCTGGTCTCCTTGCTATAAAAAGGCTATTGTGAAACTTGAATAGGTTCAGAAAGGATTTACAAGGATGTTGAATAGGTTCAGAAAAGATTTACAAGGATGTTGCCAGGTGTGGAGGGTTTAAACTATAGGGAGAGGCTGAATAGTCTGGGGCTATTTTCCCTGGAGCATCGGAGACTGCAGGGTGACCTTATAGAGGTTTATAAAATCATGAGGGGCATGGATAAAGTGAATGGCCAAGGTCTGGGGTGGGGAGTCCAAAACTAGACAGCATAAGTTTCAAGTGAGAGGGGAAAGATTTAAACTGTTTGATGCAAAGGGTGATGCGTGTATGGAGTGAGCTGCCAGAGGAAGTGGTGGAGGCGGGTTCAATTACAACATTTAAAAGGCATCTGGACGGGGACATGAATAGGAAGGGTTTAGAGGGATATGGGCCAAATGCTGGCAAACAGGACTAGATTAAGTTAGGATATCTGGTTGGCATGGATGAGTTGGACAAAATAGTCTGTTTCCATCTCTATTACTCTAAAAATATACTGTCATAGAGGGAGTGCAATAAAGGTTCACCAAACTTATTCCCAGAATGGTGGGACTGTCCTATGAAGAGAGGTTGGACAAACTGAGCCTGTATTCACTAGAGTTTCAAAGAATGAGAGCTGATCTCATCAGAACTTGCAAAATACTTAAAGGGATGACAGGGTAGATGTGGGTAAAATGTTTCCTTGGGTTTGAGAGTCTAGCACCGAGGGCATAACTTTTAAAATGAGTGGGATGCCACTTAGAGCCGCAATGAGGAGAGAAGATTTTACTTAGAGGTTTGTGAACCTTTGGAGTTCTGTACTCCAGAGGACTGTGGATGCTCAGTCTTTGAGTAGGGATTGGTAGATTTTGGATTACTAATGGCATACAAGGTTATGGTGTTTGGTCAGAAATTATATTTAATATTGCAGCATGCTCAATGGGCTGAATGGCCTACATCTGCTGCTATGTTCCTATGTCACCAGCAGTGTTTCTGCTAATCCATGTGGCTATGATCCCTAATTTTCAAACAATACCTCCTCATTCTGAACTCACCCACAAGAAGAAATATCCTTTTAGTGTCCGCCTTGTTAAGACCATTCAGGGTCATATACACTTCAATCAGGTCACCTCTCACTTCTTAAAACTTCAGTAGAAACAAGCCCAACCTGTCTAACCATTCCTCATTAGGCAACCTGCTCATTCCAGGGATTACTCTCGTAAACCTCCTCTGAACCACCGCCAATGTATTTACATCCTTCCGATAAACAGACCCAAACTAAGGTCAATATTCAAGATGTGGTCTTACCAATTCCCTGTATAACATCCATACTTCTATGTTCAATGTCTTTCATAATAAAGAATAAAATTCCACTAACCTTGATTATGTACTATATCTGCACACTGACTTTTGGGACTCAAGCATCAAACACCTAAACCCCCCTGATCCTTGGAATTCTGCAGTTGTTCTCCATTTAAGTAACAATCTGTTCTTTTATTCATCCTGCAAAAGTAAACAACTTCATACTTTCCCACATTATATCTCATCTGTCAGATTTTTGCCGATTCACTCAGTCCTGTCTGTATCTGTCTGCAACCTCCTTAATTCTTCATGTATGGAACGAGCTGCCAGAGGAAACGGTTTAGGTGGGTACAATAACATTTAAAATATATGGGTATATGGATAAGAAGGGTTTAGAGGGATATGGGCCAAAAACTGGCAAATGGGACTAGATTAATTTTGGATATCTGGTTGGCATGGACAAGTTAGACTGAAGGGTTTGTTTCCATGCCGTACAACTGTATGATTTTACATGTTCTTCACAACATACTTTCCTACCTATCTCAGTGTCATCTGTAAATTTAGCCACTGTGCTTGTTCCATTTATCTAAGTCATTGATATAAATTGTACAAAGTTGAGATGCCGAGACAGACCTCTTTGCCACTGCACTTGTAACATTCTGCCAATCAGACCAAGACCCATTTATATATGCTCTCTGATTTCTGCCAGCCAGCCAGTCTTCTAACCATCATACAACATGTGCTTTTACTTTTCACTATAACCTTTTATGTGGCACCTTAGAGTCATAGAGTCATAGCATTATAGAGCTCTACAGCATAGAAAAAGGACCTTTAGCCCATTGTGTCTGGGCCAGTCAAAAACAACCACCTAACTATTTTAAATCCATTTTCCAGCTCATGGCCCATAGCCTTGTATGTCTTGGCATCGCAATTGCATTACCTAAATATGTCTGCAATGTTATGAGGGTTTCCACCTCTCCTACTTTTGCAGGCAGTGAGTTCCAGATTCCCATCATGCTCTGGGTCAAACATTACAACATCCCCTCTAAACCTTCTGCCCCTTACTTTAAGTCTATGCCCTGGGTTTTTGATCCCTCCATCAAGGGGGAAAGTTTCTTTTTATCCATCCTGTCTGTACCCCTCAGAATTTTATACATCTCAATAATGTCCCCTCTCAATCTCGTCTGCTCTAAAATGTAACCTGAGTCTGTCCAATTTCGCTTCATAACTAAAACTCTCCAGCCCAGGCAACATCCTTGTAAATCTCCTCTGCACCCTCTCCAGTACCGTCACATCCATCCCATAATGTGGATTCCAGAACTGCACACAATACTCTACTTGTGGCCTAACCAATGTTTTATACTGTTCCAGTATAACCTCCATGCTCTTAAACTCTATGTCTCAGTTAAGAAAAGCAAGTATACCATATGCTTTCTTAACCACTTTATTGCCCTGTCCTGATAACTTAATGGACCAGTGTACGTACACACCAAGGTTCCTCTGATCCTCAGTGTTTCCCAGGGTCCTACTGTCCATCACATACTCCCGTGCCTCGTTTGTCTTGCCAAGTTGTTATGGGGGACTTTAACTTTCCAAATATTGACTGGAAACGCTATAGTTCGAGTACTTCAGATGGGTCAGTTTTTGTCCAATGTGGGCAGGAGGGTTTCCTGACACAGTATGTAGATAGGCCAACAAGAGGCGAGGCCACATTGGATTTGGTACTGGGTAATGAACCAGGCCAGGTGTTAGATTTGGAGGTAGGAGAGCACTTTGGTGATAGTGACCACAATTCGGTTACGTTTACTTTAGCGATGGAAAGGGATCGGTATATAAAGCAGGGCAAGAGTTATAGCTGGGGGAAAGGCAATTATGAGGCGATGAGGCAACATTTAGGATGCATAGGATGGAGAAGGAAACTGCAGGGGCTGGGCACAATTGAAATGTGGAGCTTGTTCAAGGAACAGCTACTGCGTGTCCTTGAGAAGTATGTACCTGTCAGGCAGGGAGGAAGTGGTCGAGCGAGGGAACCGTGGTTTACTAAAGAAGTTGAATCTCTTGTCAAGAGGAAGAAGGAGGCTTATGTAGAGATGAGGCGTGAAGGCTCAGTGAGGGCGCTTGAGAGTTACAAGTTAGCCAGGAAGGACCTAAAGAGAGAGCTAAGAAGAGCCAGGAGGGGACATGAGAAGTCTTCAGCAGGTAGGATCAAGGAAAACCCTAAAGCTTTCTATAGGTATGTCAGGAATAAAAGAATGACTAGAGTAAGATTGGGGCCGGTCAAGGACAGTAGTGGGAAGTTGTGCGTGGAGTCCGAAGAGATAGGAGAGGTGCTAAATGAATATTTTTCGTCAGTATTCACACAGGAAAAAGACAATGTAGTCGAGGAGAATACTGAGATACAGTCTATTAGACTAGATGGGATTGAGGTTCATAAGGAGGAGGTGTTAGCAATTCTGGAAGGTGTGAAAATAGATAAGTCCCCTGGGCCGGATGGGATTTATCCTAGGATTCTCTGGGAAGCTAGAGAGGAGATTGCAGAGCCTTTGGCTTTGATCTTTGTGTCATCATTGTCTTCAGGAATAGTGCCAGAAGACTGGAGACTAGCAAATGTTGTCCCCTTGTTCAAGAAGGGGAGTAGAGACAACCCTGGTAATTATAGACCAGTGAGCCTTACTTCGGTTGTGGGTAAAGTGTTGGAAAGGATTATAAGAGGTAGGATTTATAATCATCTAGAAAGGAATAATTTGATTAGGGATAGTCAACACGGTTTTGTGAAGGGTAGGTCGTGCCTCACAAACCTTATTGAGTTCTTCGAGAAGGTGACCAAACAGGTGGATGAGGGTAAAGCGGTTGATGTGGTGTATTTGGATTTCAGTAAAGCGTTTGATAAGGTTCCCCATGGTAGGCTATTGCAGAAAATACATGGGATTGAGGGTGATTTAGCAGTTTGGATCAGAAATTGGCTAGCTGTAAGAAGACAGAGGGTGGTGGTTGATGGGAAATGTTCATCCTGGAGTTCAGTTACTCGTGGTGTACCTCAAGGATCTGTTTTGGGGCCACTGCTGTTTGTCATTTTTATAAATGACCTGGATGAGGGCGTAGAAGGATGGGTTAGTAAATTTGCGGATGACACCAAAGTCGGTGGAGTTGTGGATAGTGCGGAAGGATGTTGTAGGTTACAGAGGGACATAGATAAGCTGCAGAGATGGGCTGAGAGGTGGCAAATGGAGTTTAATGCGGAAAAGTGTGAGGTGATTCACTTTGGAAGGAGTAACAGGAATACAGAGTACCGGGCTAATGGTAAGATTCTTGGTAGTGTGGATGAGCAGAAAGATCTCGGTGTCCATGTGCATAGATCACTGAAAGTTGCCACCCAGGTTGATAGCGTTGTTAAGAAGGCGTACAGTATGTTAGGTTTTATTGGTA
>NC_063361.1:37923236-37930913 GCF_021869965.1 Rhincodon typus
AACCTGGAATTTACAAGCTTGGGGGATGAATCAAGTTATCAATGCATTTAAGGGGATCAGATAGGGTCAATAGAGAGAAATTAATTCCACTAGTTGGGGATTCAAGGGCTTGGTGTATTGGGGGTTTTAGTTTAAACATTAGAGCCGGGTTTTTCAGGCATAAAACTCGGAAACACTTGAAATACAATAGGCAGTGGTTTTAAATTCTTTTCCTCAAACAGCAGCTGATGTTCAATCAATTGTTAATATTTGATGATACATTCCAATGTTTCACTGATATTAGGAGATACATGGGGCAGGAGGTGGGTATATGGAACAGCAAGGTGCGTATATTGGGGGCAGGTGGGTATATAGAGGTGTAAGGGAGTAAATAGAGAGGAAGGTTGGTATACAGAGTTAGATCGAAATCAGTAATAAGCCCACTGAATTGTGAAACATGTTCAAGGAACTAAAGCGGCAATTTCAGTTCCTACATTCTGATGAAAGTTCCATTGAGAAGGATAAGGGCAGCAGATACATGGGAACACCACTCCCTTCAAATTTCCCTCCAAGCCACTCACCATCCTGTCTTGGAAATATATCGGAGGTAGCACGAACTGCAGATGCTGGAATCACAGACAATAAAGTGTGGAGCTGGAAGAACACAGCAGGTCAGGCAGCATCACAGGAACAGGAAAGTTGACATTTCGGGTTGGGACCCTTCTTCAGAAATGGGGAGGGGAAGGGAGCTCAGAAATAAATAGAGAGAGGAGGGGTGGGGCTGGGGAAGGTCGTGGGATGGTCATAAGTGAGTGCAGGTAGGGAGTGGTGGGGATTGGTCAGTGGGATGGGAGGGGCGGATAGGCGAGAGAGAGGATGGACAGGTTGTGTCAGGTGTCCTCCTATTTCAAGGACTGCAACGTCCCCCCTCCGGTGATCAAAAATGCCCTCAACTGCATCTCTTGCATTTCCTGCACTTCTGCCCTCAAAACCCCTCCCCCCAACAAAAATAAAGACAGAATCCCCTAGTCTTCACATACCAACCCACCAACCTCCACATCCAGCACATCATCCTCCGCCATTTCTGCAATCCGATCCCACAACCAAAGATATATTTCCCTCCCGACTCCTATCTGCCTTTCATTCCAAGACTACCTTGTCTGCTCCACACTCCCCACTAGCCCCACTACCCCCTAGCCCCACCTTTCCCTGCAACCGCAGGAGGTACAACACCTGCCCCTACACCGCCCCCCTCACCTCCATTCAAGGCACCAAACAAATCTTTCACATCAGACAGGGGTTCACCTGTATACCTGCCAATGTGGTCTACTGTATCCACTGCTCCCGATGTGGCCTCCACTACATCAGTGAGACCAAGTGTAGACTTGGAGACCATTTTGTAGAGCACCTGCGCTCGGTATGCAACAAACGACAACACCTTCCGGTCGTAAACCATTGTAACTCCCCCTCCCACTCCCTGGGTGACATGTCCATCCTGGGCCTCCTCCAGTGTCACAGTGACACCACCCACAAACTGGAGGAACAGCACCTCATATTCCGCCTCAGGAACCTACAGCCTAACGGCCTAAACATGGATTTCACCAGTTTTAAAATCTCCCCACCCCCAGCTTCATCCCATGTCCAATCCTCCCTCTCATTCCTGCCTCCTTGACCTGACACAACCTGTCCATCTTCTCTCCCACCTATCCGCTCCTCCCACCGCACTGACCAACCCCACCACTTCCTCCCTGCACTCACCTATCACCATCCCACCTACCTGCCCCAGCCCCACCCTTCCTCTCTCTATTTATTTCTGAGCTCCCTTCCCCGTCACCATTTCTGAAGAAGGGTCCCGACCCGAAATGTCAGCTTTCCTGCTCCTCTGATGCTGCCTGGCCTGCTTTGTTCCTCCAGCTCCACAAGGTATTGTCTCTTGAAAACATATCACTGTTCCTTTACTGTCTCTGGGTCAAATTCCTGAAATTTGTGCCCTAAAGGCACTGTAGGTCTCCCTACAGCACATGGACTGCAGCAGTTCAAGAAGGTAGTTCCAGCACCATGGACAGTGGTTGGACATCGGTACGTGGTAGTTTTTGTGATGGAGGCATCCAATGTTTCTGACAGGATTGTTATGGGGTGATTGGAAAGAGAGGGAACAGCACACAGACAACTGATCAAAGGAACAGCTAACATGGAGAAAAGGAAGGCAAGTTGGATGATCAATATTTTAGTTGGAATAGGGATGAAAGAGCAGGGGTGGGTCTCATAGACTATATGAAATCAGAGGGGAAAATGAAGGGAGATAAGTGAGGCAACTAGAGAAAGATACAGAATAATACAGTCAGTTTAGAAGCCAGTACCTTTATGGCAGTACATCCCATCAAAGGCGCTGGAATTACAGTCACAGCTGTATGTGCTATATCGCTCAACGCATCTGCCTCCATTCTGACACAGTACCCCAGTACTGCCGCATTCTCCCACACAGCCTGCATTCACTCCCTCTGTAAGGTTAGCTTCCTTCTCCAGGTTCAGGATTACTCCATTCATTCGGAGACCACGCAAGCAGCCAAAGAATGCGTTCAGCCGATACTCGGCAGCTCCTGTCACATTAAACAACAAGAGTTTTAGCAGGAGTTGGCAGGAAGATGTGGACTGAGAGAGATACATACAAACCACTTCCCAGACACAGGTTGTAATAAAGTTAAAGAAAAGATGCCTTCAACATTAAGCCCTTACTAAAGGGTCTCAAGCAACAAAATGAAACTTTGTCATTTTATTTCTATGAACAAGATCAAATGTTTGGAATAGAGGATGGTTCTGAACAAAACCAACCTTATTAACAAAACTTGCTAACTTGTTGCTTTCACACAGGGCAAAGATTACATTCCACCAGATAACTGCTGATCACACCCTCACAAATCCAGACAATTCCCCAGCTCAGGAACATTAAAATCTCCTCCCAACGCCACTCAAATCCACACAGTGAGAGTTTCAATTCCAATTCTCAGAATGGAATCCAGTCATCAGCTGCTAAAAACTGGGCAGGCGCTGGGTGCCAAATTG
Source organism: Rhincodon typus (assembly GCF_021869965.1). Taxonomy (NCBI): domain Eukaryota; kingdom Metazoa; phylum Chordata; class Chondrichthyes; order Orectolobiformes; family Rhincodontidae; genus Rhincodon; species Rhincodon typus. The sequence goes on from NC_063361.1 coordinate 37,926,279, forward strand.
ATTTTGAGACTTACCCACAAACAATGGCCTGTCCAGCTTCAGGGATACATAGCTCTGTGGTGGCGCCTCTCTCAGTCGCCAAGGTGACTCATCCAGCCGTAGACGGGCAAACTTCACATTGATCTCCGCCTCCAGGAAGTGCCAAGTGTCATCATTCAGAGGGGTCTCTGACTCCACCTGTAGCTCCTCCGGGCCATCACCCACATCAAAGGAGAATGCAACCACCATCTCTGCTGCAAAACGCCAGGGTAAGGTGTCAATGACTGAACGCCAGGGTAAGGTGTCACTGACTGAACATTGCGATAGATGGGTGGGTTGGGGGGGCTCAAATGATGAACCTTTAGTTCTGGAGGTCACCTGTTGATCCTGTGGGTCACAGGGCCACAAGCTTAGCAGACTGAAATCCATTCACTGATCTCAGTGGCAAATGATTTTCAGAGACTTACAAGTATTTTACTATAAATCTACAGTTTGGCACAAACACCAGTTTTCACCTTTCCCTTCTGATGTCTTTCTTTGTTCAGAAGCCAAGCCCCACTGGGAAGAGCACAGCTTTTTTATTTAATAAACCAATTATCCAAATTTCAAAAAGAGAAAACACTGCCCACAAGGAGCATGGTAATAAAACCAAAATGGGGAAATCGGAGGGGAGGGGAGGGGAGGGGGCAATTAAATCCAAGATGGGGTTAGCTGAAAGGGGGGATAAGGCACCCCAGACCCCACAGGACCCACCTAAGAATTTAGTTCCTCTTCTGATGCCCATGTTTCAAATGAAAATAAGTTACAAACACTACCCACCAGAGGCATTATTACAAAAAAAAGGAGGAAGGGAATTTTTCTGTGCAGAGATGCTATTGCACACCTCTGAACTTTTTTTAACCACTCTTAACATTTGAGTTTCTAATTTACAGAACAATTTACAGGCACAGCCAGTTCCCTGGGGTAAGAGGTCCCACGCTGATTAAATCTCTGGGAAAAGGGGACATGGGGAACAGGGCACTTGGGAGTTCAGAGGCTCACTCTGTATTTTTCATTGGTCAGTGTTTTGTTTTTATAATCCAATTTTGCTGAAGCGCTTTTCATTTTCCCAAACTATAATTTCAAATAATAACACTCACATTTCAGTTCCAGACGGATGAAATTTCTGTATCCAGAATTCTCCAGAAAGACACCATGAGACGATGTGGTCTTGAAATAGAGTGAGATGTCAGCACTAGGCCCGGGATTGAAGCTCGGGAATTGAAGGTAATTCCCTGAAACAAACGAGGCCGTGTTCCAGGAACCGCCTGTGGAGAAGGAAACAGTAGCATCAGTAACATCACGCCATGCCCCCTCACACACACGCCACCCCAACACATACCCCATTTCCACCCACCCCATAAGATCATAAGATATAGGAGCAGAATTAGGCCATTCGGCCCCTCAAATCTGCTTCACCATTCGATCATGGCTGGTACGTTTCTCAATCCTATTCTTCTGCCTTCTCCCTGCTTCATCCCCTTCCGCCTTCTCCACACTTTATCCCCTTTCCCCCTTTCTAATCAAGAACTTATCTATCTCTGTATTAAAGACAGTCAATGACTTGGTCTCAACAGCCCTCTGCGGCAATGAGTTGCACAGATTAACCACCATCTGGCTGAAGAAATTCCTTCTCATCTCGGTTCTAAAGGGTCATCCCTTCACTCCGAGGTTGTGTCCTCAGAGTCTAGTCTCTCCTATTAGTGAAAGCATCTTCTCCATGTCCATTCTACCCAGGCCTCTCAGTATTCTGTAAGTTTCAATCAGATCCTCCCTCATCCTTTTAAACGTCAGTGCGTACAGACCCAGAGTTCTCAATTGCTCGTCATAAGATAAGCCCTTCATCCTTGGGATCACTCTTGTAAACCTCCTCTGGACACCCTCCGAGGCCAGCACATCCTTCCTAACATATGGGGCCCAAAACTGCTCTCAATATTCCAAATGCAGTCTGACCAGAGCCTTATACAGCCTCAGCAGTACATCTCTGCTCTTGTGTTCTAGCTCTCTTGAAATGAATGCTAGCATTGCATTTGCCTTCCTAACTACCAACTGAACCTGTATGTTAACCTGAAAAAATTCCTGAATGAGAATTCCCAAGTCCTTTTGTGCTTCAGATTTCTCAAGCCTTCCCCACTTAGGAAATAGTCTACAGCTCTATTCTTCTAATCAAAGCGCATAACCTCACACTTTCCCATGTTGTACTCCATCTGTCACTTCCTTGCCCACTCTCCTAGTCTGTCCAAGTCCTTCTGCAGCCTCCCCATTTCCTCAACACTGTTCCCCCACACCTCTTTGTGTCACCTGCAAACTTAGCAACAATGCCCTCAGTTCCTTCATCCAGATCATTTTTTTTTTCATTCATTCACAGGATGTGGGCATCATTTGTCAGGGCAGTTGAGGGTCAACCACATTACTGTGGTTCTGGAGTCATATGTAGGCCACACAATAGCAGTTTCCTTCCCTAAAAGACATGACTGAACCAGGTGGGTTTTTTTCAACAATTAATAATGGTTTCATGGTTATCATTAGATTTCTAATTTCACATTTGTTTTTACTGAATTCAAATTCCACCATCTGTGTGGCAGGATTTGAAGTGGGGTCCCCAGAACATCTCTTGATTAATAGTCTAGCAATAATACACTAGACCATCACCTCTCCTTAAAACGTAAACAGTTGTGATCCTAACAGAGACCGCTGCGGAACTCCACTAATCACCGGCTGCCATCCTGAAAAATACCGCTTTATCCCTACTCTTTGACTTCTGCCAGTCAGCCAATCCTCTGTCCATGCCAATGCCTTGCCCCTAACACCATGGGCTTTTATCCTATTTAGAAGCCGCCTGTATGGACTTTGTCAAAGGCCTTCTGGAAATCTAAATAAATCACATCCACAGGCTCTCCTTTATTTAACTTTTTTGGTACCTCAAAGAATTCTAACAGATTTGTCAGGTGTGACCACTTCTAAATACTCCACAGTCTCATCCTCAATGATGGACTCTAACATCTTACCCCTAGCAAGGTCAACCTAACCAGTGTATAATTTCCTATCTTCTGCCTCCCTTCTTAAACAGGAGTGTTACATCAACCTTCTTCCAGTCCTCTGAGACCCTTCTTGACTCCAGAGATTCCTGAAGGACCAACAATGTCTCTGCAATCTCAGCTATCTCCTTCAGAGCTCTGGGATATAGTCCATCTGGTCTGGGTGATTTATCCACCTTCAGACCTCTCAGCTTCCCTAGCACCTTCTCCTTTGTGACGGCCACCACACTCACCTCTGTCCCCTGACTCTCTTGAAGTTCTGGTATGATGCTGGTGTCTTCCATCCTGAAGACTGATGCAAAGTACCTGTTCAGTTCCTCTGCCATTTCTTTGTTCCCCATTACTACTTCCCCAGCTTCATTTTCCTGCAGGCTAAAGTTCAATTTTGTCTCTCTTTTCCCTTTTATATGTCTAATAAAAATTCTATCTATCTTCATTTTTATTACAAGCTAGCTTACTAGCAAATTTCATTTTCTCCCCCCAAATTGCTTTGCTCGTTATCATCTGCTGGTTTTTAAAGACCTTCCCAAACCTCTTGCCTCCCACTCATCCTCACCACATTGAATGCTTTTCCTTTTCCTTCTATGTTGTCCCTGGCTTCCCTTGTCAGCTATTGTTTTCGCATCATTCCCTTAGCATGTTTCTTCTTCCTTGGGATGAATTTCTTCTGTACCTCCAAAATTAGCCCAGAAACTCCTGTCAATGCTGCTCCACCATCTTCCCTTCTAGACTCCCCTGCCAATCAACTCTATCCAGCTTCTCCCTCATGTCTTTGTAGTCGCCTTTACTCAATTACAATACCCTTACATTCTACAAATACCTTTTCTGCAGGTCCACTACCAACCTGACTTTCCTAGACCACCGATATATTGAAATCCCCCATGATTATTGGAATGGTGCCTTTCTTCCAAGCCCTTTTGTTTCTCTGGATTTATTTTCTTCCCCACATCCTATGCCTGGAGTCCTGTACATAATTACCTCTAGGGTCATTTTCCTTTTGAGGTTCCTCACCCTACCCATTCAGATTCTACGCCTTCCAACTCTAAATTGACAACAAAAAGTGATATAATTTCATTTCTAACAAGGCTCTCCTGCCCATCTGCCCATCCTTTCGATGGGATATGCATTTTTGGATATTTAATTCCTAGCCCTAATCCCCTTGCAGCCATATCTGTGTGATACCCACAACATCGTACCTGCCAATTTCAATCTAAGCTACAAGCTCATTTACCTTGTTTTGTATACAAAGTGCATTTGAATACAACACCCTCCGAACTGCTTGGACAGCCACCTACTTCTCCTAGTTGTCTCGTTATCCGCTGGGCCTGCTGTTAGATTGCTGACCCTTTCCACACTCTTTCTCCTATTACTGGTTTTGGAAATTTAAATAACCTCGACTGAGCCCTCCCCCACTTAACTTTTTCCATAATTTTCCACGCAACTGAACCACTACTTTGTTTAAATTCCACACCCTTCCCCTCGCCCTCCCCCCATACCCACTCCCTCCCCCATCCCACACCCTCCCTCTCCCCCATACCCACACCCTACCCCTCTCTCCCCCATACCCACACCCTACCCC
>NC_063361.1:37931013-37932387 GCF_021869965.1 Rhincodon typus
CCCCCCCCCCCCCCCCCCCCCCTCCCCCCCCCCCCCCCCCCCACCATGCCCCCACCCCTCCCCCATACCCACACCCCCACTCCTCCCCCACCTCCTCATTGCCCAAACCACCAGGCTCCAGGGCACTCACCATCTCCATAGCAACGCAAAGAGCCCACAGTAAATCGGGCCTCAGAACTGGAGCGGTTTGTGTCACCAACAACAACTTTTGTGACTGGCAGGTCCTCCCTGTACTTCAGGAAACCTCGGTCAGTCTTCCTAAGGAAGATAGAGAGGGTCATCAGAGACAACATGGTGGTGTTGGTGTTTCAGCGGGGGAGCGGTGTGATAGAACACGGGAGTAAGGTGAATAGAGACAGATCGAGAGATATGGGGAAATGGGGGTGGGGTGAATGGACACAGATCTGAAACAATAAACAAAAGTGAGGTATTTTCCAAACAGAGAGGATTGTTCACCACTTGGTAATGTCAGCAGTTACACAGCTAACTCACCACTGCCTGTAGTCTGCATCACAATTGCAGAAATACTTGGGGTCAGTGCAGCTTTTCTCCATCCCACAGGCACATCTCTGACTCCCAGGAGTCGCACCTCCCCAATAGAAATGTTTCTCAAATCCACGGCCTAGCCACCAGGAGAAAGGCAGCCCAGCTAGCAGGAGAAATCACAGAGAGACAGGCGGAAATATCACAGAGAGACAGGCAGAGATATCGCCGAGAGACAGTCTGAGATATCGCCAAGATACAGGCAGAGGAACCATGGGGTGGGAGTGGGGATGGGAAACAGGCTGAGGAACCAGAGAGGCAGAGAGAGACAGACAGACAGGCAGTGATATCACAGAGAGACAGGTGGAGGTACCTCAGAGGGACAGAATTACCACAAATAGTGCCTCAGACAGGCCAATGTGTATCTGTCACCATGCCCATGGATCAGACTGATCTAAAACCGATAAACTGATCTCTCTCTATTAGCTCCACGGGCCCAGTGCACAGACTGAGTTAGTTCTCTTGTACTCACACGGACTGTTGAGGAGACGGGACCTATAGCAGGAGAAGGAGATACCCTGTTCACAATACTCAGCCGCTAGGGTTATCGCAGAAATCTCTTCCTCTGTGTTGTTGTAATATTTGATCTGTCCCACAAAAGGTTTCTCTAAAGTCGAGCCAGTTACTTTGACCTCTTGCTGCTGTTGGTGATAAACTATTGTCCAGGCTTTATACTCTGAGAACAGAAGGTCAGTGAGTGAGATCTCAGCTTCTCATCTGCAATCCTTTCCCCCATCACCAACCCCCTCCACCACTCTCCCTGCCACCACTGTCCTCCTCGCCCATCGCATCCCCCTCCCCCCCTCGCCGCCCCCCTCCCCCCTCCCCCTC
>NC_063361.1:37932397-37940216 GCF_021869965.1 Rhincodon typus
GGTGCAGCGGGGACCAGTGATACCCCACACTGGGGTAACGGTGCAGCAGGGACCAGTGATACCCCACACTGGGGTAACGGTGCAGCAGGGACCAATGAAGGCATGAAGCAGGAGGTTGCTGGAGCAGTATGGTGCCTGTGCTGGTCCAGGTGAAACATGAGAAATACCTGTCATTCTGCAGTGAACAGTGAAGGGTCTGGAAGGACCACTCCCATCAGGGTCAATAGTGTAGTTCCCAGATGTTCGCACGCCCAGTTTTCTGTACCCTTCACATGACTCAGGATAGAGGGCTAGCACAGAATTGCAAGAAGGGTGTGGGAGGGTGATGAAGACAGAGGGAGGAAGAATGGTTGGGAAGATGGAATGGTGTGATTAGGAGAGAAACACAATCATAGTCATTGATTTACTCCAGGTTTCAACACAGCTGCATCAGCAATACCATCCTGCCATCGCTACTGTACGTGCTCTTCTGTAAGTAACTGTGCAGAATCTCTCTTTATTCAGTATATGGCTCACTCACTGTGTATCTAATTTTTTACATTTTTAATGGTGAGAAACATAGAAAATAGGAGCAGGAGTAGGCCATTCAGCCCTCCAAGCCTGCTCCACCATTCAATAGGATCGTGGTTGATCATCCAGCTCGTTCCCTGGTCCCACTCTCTTCCATACCCTTTAATCCCTTTAGCCCCAAGAACTATATCTAATTCCTTTTTGAAAGCAGTCAATGTTCTGGCTTCACCTGTGTCCTGTGTTAGTGAGCCTGTGGAATTCATCACTCTCTGGGGAAGACATTTCTCCTCATCCCAGCCCTATATGGCCTACCCCACATTCTTAAACTATGACTCCTACTTCTGGGCTCTCTAGTCATTGGGAACATCATTCCTGCATTTACCCTGTCTAATCCTTAGAATTAAAATTTGATATATTTCCATTTGATCTTCCCTCATTCTCCTAAAGTCTAGTGAATATAGTCCTAACCAATCCAATCTCTCTTCACGCATCCCAGAATCAGTCTGGTAAACTTTCAATGCACACCCTCCTTCACCAGAACATTCTTCCTCAGATAAGACGACCAACCCTGCACTTGATACTTTTGGTATGGTCTCACCAAGGCCCTGCACCTCTGCAGTAGGACACCCCTGCTCCTTTTCTCAAACCTCTCACTAAGAAGGCCGTCATACCATTTCCCTTTTCACCATGTGCTGCACCTGCATGCTTACCCTCAGAAACTGGTGTTCAAGGACACCCAGGTCTCAACGTACACCCCCACAGCACCATCCCAAAACTTTCCAACCTATTGCCATTCAAATAATCATCTGCCTTTCTGTTTCTGTTTCCAAAGTGGATAAGCTCACATTTATCCACATTATACTTCATCTGCCATGCATCTACCAACTCACTCAACTTCCCCAAATCACACTGAAGCATCTTTGCCACCTCCTTACAGCTCACCCGCCCAAGCAGTTTTGTTTGCAAACTTAGAGATATTACATTTAGTTCCATCACCTAATTGCCTCAGTACTGTCCCCATCAAACTACTGCTCCCATCACACAGCCGCTAACAGAACACTACTCACAGTTATGGCAGGTTGGGCCTGTGTATCCTGTTCTCTCGCAATCACATACAAAATTATCTGAAGTCTGCAGACAAATTCCTTCATGTTCACACAAATTTGGGGTACATCTGTCAATTATGAAAACAAAACACTGCTAGAATGAAACAGTAAATAATTCCAACAACTAATTCTGTGCTGAGAAGGATTTTGGTTATAAAAAGTTGTCTGACTACAGAGTCAGTGTTTATTCAGGGTAAAGGTCACTCTCTGTGTAACTGTACAGAGTCAGTGTTTATTCAGGGTAAAGGTCACTCTCTGTGTAACTGTACAGAGTCAGTGTTTATTCAGGGCAAGGGTCACTCTCTGTGTAACTGTACAGAGTCAGTGTTTATTCAGGGTAAGGGACACTCACTGTGTAACTGTACAGAGTCAGTGTTTATTCAGCAGGATGAGGGTCACTCACTGTGTAACTGTACAGAATCAGTGTTTATTCAGGGTAAAGGTCACTCACTGTGTAACTGTACAGAGTCAGTGTTTATTCAGCAGGGTAAGGGTCACACACTGTGTAACTGTACAGAGTCAGTGTTTATTCAGGGTAAGGGACACTCACTGTGTAACTGTACAGAGTCAGTGTTTATTCAGGGTAAGGGTCACTCACTGTGTAACTGTACAGAATCAGTGTTTATTCAGGGTAAGGGTCACTCACCTTGTCAGTTGTTTCCCAGTTTTGATTTATTTTGATTCATTTGTTTCACCCACCTGTCTGCAACTCCACACGTGTTAAACAGCATCTCTGCATATCTTCCTAGTTGGCGTCTTTTTACTAGCTCCAGATCCACAAGATAATTGTCCACATGAATGTGTTGCATGCAGCCATGGAACATACTCACATTTGAAAAACATCCCAAGTTCTTTACACTTGTGGGGCAGCCTACGATGATTAGAGCAGAAAGTGAGGGTGTGTGTTAATGTGATAGAGACAGAGAAAGAACTCAATTTTCAACAGAAGTCTCGTTTGAAAAGCATAACACATATGGCTGAAAGAGACAGCTATGTTAAGACGCACTAATACCATGGATAAAAAATGAGGTTAGAAACAAATTGAAATAAAGACAGAACATTATGAAGCCAAAACAAGAATAACAAAAACTAAATGAATTTATGAAGAAGAAAAATGAAAGTAAGGAAGAAGAATGTGAGCATCTTTTACAAATGAAAATGAAAAATGAAATATTAGATGGATGAGTCAAATGAGAGACTTTAAAATGTTAACTGTGGGCTGAGAATATTGAGGAGAATAAATGAGCAAATGGTGGAAATATTTAACAAAGACTTCATTTTGAGTGTATACAAGAAGCGGGGACTGGAATTACTAATTGCAAATTGATTAAAAAAAGGTGAGAAATATTTTAAATACTTAATTTCCTGAAAAAATTATTTGCAGTAAAGGTCAATGGCACAGTAGGAGCCAAAACATGAAAATCAAATGGATAAGTCGTGTGTAAACCTTAGCGAATTAGTGACTGGATGCAGTTTTGCAATCCAGACTATCAAAACGATTTTGAGATTTTAGAGAGGGAGCTGGGTGGAGTCTGACCGGAAAGAAATGAAGACTTGGAAAACTGGGACTATTTTTGTTACAAGAGGAAACCGTGAAGTAATTTGATAGAATATTTAAAATTATGAAAAGGTAGGACAGAGTAAATACAGCATTTACAATTATCTTATTTTCAATCTTGTTCGATATAACGAAACAGAGTTAATTAATAATTACAGTGACGCATTCTCTGGAGAACAAAGCATTTTGATTCCAAGAATAATATTTCAATTTTTAAAAATGTTTTTAAAATTTCAATTTCGATTTCAATATTTCAACAATGAGAGTACTGAACTTAAACGTAGTCAATTACCAATAGGACTGGATGACAGATCTCCAAGGATACTTAGGGAAGTGAGAATGGAAATTACCAAGGCATTGGTTATAATCTTTCAGTCTTCCTTAAGCTGAGGGGCAGTGTCAGGAGACTGGGTACTTAAAATGTTACACCCTTATTTAGAAAAAGGTCTAAAAATAAGGGCTGCAACTACAGGCAGGCAGTTTAAGCACAATACTGAGGAAACTTCTAGAAATGATAATTCAACACAAAATTAATACTTCTGGACAAATGTGGGTTAATTTAAAAAATCCAAACTGGCTTTTCTTAATGGAACAAAGTGTGTAACTAACCTTACTTTTTTTGCTGGTGAAGTAACAGAGGGGGTTAATGAGGGGTAATACTGTGGATACAGTGTACGTGGATTTCCAAAAGGGCCTTTGACACAGTCCCACACAACAGATTTCTGAGCAAAGTCAGAGCTTGTGCATGTGGTGCTAATCAGATGGACTGCTTTGTCCTGGATGGTATCAAGGTTCTTGTGGGAGCTGCACCCATCCAGGTAGCTGGGGAGTTTTCCATCACACTCCTGACTTGTGCCTTGTAGATGGTAGACAGGCTTTGGGGAGTAAGGAGGAAAGTTACTCACTGCTGTAATAATTGGCTGGTCCAGTTGAGTCTCTGGAGGTTGATGGTAGGGGATTCAGTGATGGTAATGCCATTGAATATCAAAGGATAAAGGTTAAATTCTCTCCTGTTGGTTGTTACCTGGTACCTGCATGGCACAAATGTTACTTTCTCAAAGAAAACATCAGTAAAAGAAATTGATAAAAGAAAATGAACCACCCACCTCCAAAGTAGTACTGATCACCAGTCTGCACCCGTAAAGCGTGATTGATTCGTACTGGTGAATCCTCCCTCTCATCAATAACAATCACAACAGAGTCCATTCGGGCTAGCAGCTGAACTGAATGCCAGTGTCCATCAGTCAAGTTTGAACCTAGTCCACCAAAGAGAGAGCTGAGTAACTAAATAACTCCATATAATTCATCAACAACAACATTCCACACAACATCATTTCAGTCAAAATTCAAAATAAACAACCAGCTCATTGTTCTGTAAACACATCCCATTATCATTCCTCTTCCCCGACCATTGACTATGTGTAACTCAGGACCGCGACCCATGGCCCATTATTCACGCACTTATTTCAGCAAAGTGTCAGAGGGACACACAGAGAAAGCACTTGCATCACAGACTCACAGCTTCCAGCTAAACAGCATCAGGGGGCAGTTTAAAGAATTCCTCACAATTGTTCCAGCGCCACAACCAGACTCCACCACGAGGGCAGCATCGAGGCCCAGTGGCTGGGAGATTGAGACAGAAAAGAAAAAGACGATAGTTCTGAAGAAGAGTCTCATTGGACAGGAAACATTAACTCTGTTTCTCTCTGCACAGATGCTGCTGGACCTGCTGAGTTTCTCCAACACTTTTGGATCTTATTTCAGAAAACATGGGGGATTTTTCCAAATGCTCTACCTGCAGCAAACTCCAGTCTTTTCTTGCCAGTTTGTTGGAATGAGATGTTGATTTGTCCTTCACTTAAACCCATCTCCAGCCAGCCAAGACCCTCAGAAAAGTTGCTGAAAAGAAGCAAGCCACTTGTGTCTAAAGATCGGAAACTGAAGTTGACAGATAGCTGGTTCAGCATCGGTATTCCTGGCACCTGGATAAAACTGGCTTGTGTTGCGAAGGTTATGGGATAGAATGGCCTGTCCTTGTGGAGGAATTCATGGCAGTGGAAACGTACATCACCCTGTTTGAAGGATTGGAAAAAAACAAAGATTAATGACAGCACCTTAGGTCTAACAACAAAACTGTTCTCTGCAAACCCAAATCTGGTTTTTAAACTTCAATTTACATGCACACTTTCACAAAATATGGAACAAGAGCATATACAACACAGGAGCCATTTAGCCCAACATCCTCGAGGTGGTGTTAATGCTACATCAGATCATTTACTCTCTAATCCCCTTCCCTCTCTGTCCCCAAACTCTCCATCTCTTTACCAGGAGTTTCCTCTCACTACCTCAATGCAGTAACTGTGTAACAAAGCATTACATTACCTCTTGTGTCTACCTCAAGTCACCAGCCAGTGAAGATGATCCTTCACAAAGTGCTCTCTCAAACCCTCTCAAAAAAAGCTTAGAAAGTTCTGATACATTTCACCTTAGCACCTCCACTGGAACAATTCCCTGTCCAGATCTCTTCCATAGCCATAGGACACCAAGTAATGTCATCAGAGTGAATCTACATTACTTCTGGCCCATCATATAATCAGAAAAACAAAATAACACACTTTTCTTCATTGTAACCCACACAATGTACAGGTTCACCTACACCTCCTCCGTTCATTGCCCCGTGGGTTGAGGATCACGTTTCCAGGAAAGTAATGGTTGGCTGAGTGGCCTCTTGGTGTCTGTGACTCTATGAATCATGCTGGTCCTTTTGGGACTTGCTGCACTGGCAGCTTGTGGGGTGTTGGCCTTGAGGGGGTGGAATATGAATGTGTGGAATGTGGCACTGAAGCACTCTGTCTGCTCAGTGAGTTCAGTTCAGGCACTACCCCTCAGGCCAGCCGTGCCCATCAGTCTCACACAGACACCCCAGGCTGTCTCTGCACCTCCACCTCCCTGATAGTTTTACTAAGTGAGATCCCTTGCTTTTCTGGAAAGTTCCACACTTCTCCATGTTAGGGCGGCACAGTGGCTAGCATTGATGCCTGACAGTGCCAGGGACCTGGGTTCAATTCCACCCTCGGGCAACTGTCTGTGTGGAGTTTGCAAATTCTCCCTGTGTCTGTGTGGGTTTCTTCCGGGTGCTCCACTTTTCTCCCAAAGTTGTGCAGGTTAGGTGGATTGGACATGCCAAATTGCCCCTTGTGTGCAGGCTAGGTGGAATAGCCATGGGAAATGCAGGGTTTGGGGGGATATGGTGGGGGTGAGTCTGGGTGGGATGCTTTTTGGAGGGTTGGTGCAGGCTGAATGGCCTACATCCACACATCTGATTCTATGACTTAGTCAATCTTGACCTAAATCCACTTCAGTTCATTCTCCAAATTTGCTAAGCCATGTAAGAAGTTCGGATCCTTAATGAGCTAGTGCTTTATGAATGGTATTTAATTCTTATGAAATTACCTGATATCTCTCCCTCTGGGAATTCATAACCAATTTTAAACATCCAGGGCCCAAGACGAGATAAAGTGAAAAGTCACAATGGTCGAACTCCCCTGGACCAAAGTCCCTACATTCCTGATTGATGATAGGGAGTTAATTGTCACCCTCAACATCCCCATTATTGATGGAATGTTTGAAATGGACATAAAGTCTGACCTGGAGCAGGAGATGGACGGAGAGGGAGCTGACCATCCTGACTGCTCTCCTGCATTTGTCGGGTGGAGGGTGATTGTCACACGGTCAACTCACAGCCCCTGGAAAGAAAGTTTATTACCAACCTCTCGGAGACAGGGACAGAGCTCGCTCAGCAGCCAGCTTCTTCAGGTGGAAGATGGAGCTGGGAAGGTGGAGGAAGACCCAAGGAGAGTTCTCCAACTTCAGCTAAAGAGAGCATGAGGCTGCCTTCACAAGTCACTGGGAGCAACAGACTGTGCACCAACTGTCCATTCCTGGTCTGGTCTCAGTGAGCCACAACTAATAATCACTGATGATATACCTTTGCTGTCTATTAATGGATCAGATCCTAACTGCTATGTCTGAATAAATTTAAATAAACAATCTGAATACAACTTATGATGAGTTAACTGCCTGTCTCATATATCTGGAGCCCACAAATCCAAAATCCTCCAGTTGCTAATTTGGTATTTGCAAATACTGACATTATTCTGATAGTGTCCTGTCCACATCATTTATGCTTCTGGCAAATTCAATCTAAATATTAACTTGAACATTTCACAACCTCTAACGCGAAGGAGGAAAATGGCAGAATTAGCAAACTACACAAAATAAAGCCAACAGTGAATACCAGCTGTGCCCAGTGGATTGATCAATCTAATATAAAACAAAGAACTACACATGCTGAAAATCTGAAACAGAAACAGAAATTACTTGACAAAACTCATCACAGTTCTTACAAAAATACAGATGCGTTCACCAAGGTGGGAGCTTCTCTTCACTTCATCCTTTTCAGCACAAAGGCTATTTCTTCTTTCTCTATCTCTCTCTGTACTCAGATGGCTGTCTATCAGGTAGTTGGTCCAACTCACGATTCGGTGACTGGAGTCTGACATTCACTCGTCACCTCAGATTCGATTGACCTTTCCTCAGCACTGACCCTCCGACAGTGCGGCGCTCCCTCGGCACTGACCCTCCG
>NC_063361.1:37940226-37954036 GCF_021869965.1 Rhincodon typus
GCGCTCCCTCGGCACTGACCCTCCGACAGTGCGGCGCTCCCTCGGCAATGACCCTCCGACAGTGCGGCGCTCCCTCGGCACTGACCCTCCGACAGTGCGGCGCTCCCTCGGCACTGACCCTCCGACAGTGCGGCGCTCCCTCCGCCCTGACCCTCCGACAGTGCGGCGCTCCCTCGGCCCTGACCCTCCGACAGTGCGGCGCTCCCTCAGCACTGACCCTCCGACAGTACGGCACTTCCTCTGCACTAATGGTCCGACAGTGTGACCATCACCGTGCCCCAATGAAAGGAAGGTTATGTTGGAGCTGTACAGGCCTTTGCTGGTTGGAGTACTGTGTGCATGTCTGGTCGCTGCGCTATGACAAGGATGTGATAGCACTGGAAGGGGTGCAGAGGATGTTGCCTGGGATGGACCATTTCCGCTATGGAGAGAGGCTGGGTAAACATGGGTAGTTCACTTAAAAACACATAAGGCTGAGAGGTGATGTGATTGAGGTGTGTATGATTGTGAAGGGCATGGACAGGCTGGATAAAAAGCAGCTGTTACCCTTAATTGAATGGTCAATGACAAAGGGGTATAATTTTAGGGTGAAAGACTGGAAGTTTACAGGGTATTTGAGGAAAAACAATTTCACCCAGAGGGTGGTAGGAATCTGCAATAGAAGGCCTGGGAGGGTAGTTAAGACAGGAAACCTAGCAACCTTTAAAAAGTACTTGGATGAGCAGTTGAAATATCATAATACTCAAGGCTTTTGGCCTAGTGCTGGAAAGTGGGTCTACTGCAGATTTAGAGCAGTTTTTTGTTGACGCAAACTCAATGTACCATATAATCCTATGATCTTCTGAAAGGAAAGAGGGAATATGAGCAGCGAGAGGCTAAATTAAAAAGCAAAATCAGAAAGGTAATAATCTCTGGATTACTACTTTAAGCCACGAGCAAATTAGAACAAGGTCAACAACATTAAAGAGGTCAACATGTGACTCAGGTTCGAGAAACAGGTTCAAATTCATGGGACATTGGCCCCAGTACTGGGGAAAGAGGGTGCTGTTCCAATGGGATGGGCTCCACCTGAATCATGCTGGGACCAGGGTCTTGACAAATTGCACGACTAGGGTTGTGGATAGGGCTTCAAACTAAATAGTTGGGACAGAGACGGGGAGGTTCAGTAGTGTTGAAGAAGTTGGGGAGAGAAAGGGGTGGATTCAGCAGAGGTTATTAAAATTTCCAGAATACATAATTAGGCAGAGACTATGGAATGGGTCAGAAATCTAACATCAGGTACAGCAGATAAGGGGACAACTATGAGAAGGGTGGCCGTCAACACAGGACTGAGGGGGCAGTATACGATAATAGGTAAATGAGCTTGTAGCACAGATTGAAATGGGCAGGTGTGACATTGTGGGTATCATAGAAACGTAGCTGCAAGGGCATCAGGGCTGGTAGTATTAACGATCTGGAGGAAGAGACATTGTTACTAAGTTTGCAGATGACACAAAGATAGGTGGAGGGACTGGTAGTGTTGAGGAAGTGGGGAGGCTGCAGAAGGATTTGCACAGGCCAGGAGTACAATATGGGAAAATGTGAGGTTATGCACTTTCATAGAAAGAAGTGAGGTGTAGACTATTTTCTAAATTGGGAAGGGTTTCAGAAATCTGAAGCACAAATGGACTTGCGAGTCCTAGTTCAGGGTTCTCTTAAGGTTAACATGCAGGTTCAGTTGGCAGTTAGGAAAGCAAATGCAATGTTAGCATTCATTTTAAGAGAGCTAGAATACAAGAGCAAAGATGTACTGCTGAGGCTGTATAAAGCTCTGGTCAGACCGCTTTTGGAATACTGAGAGCAGTTTTAAGCCCTGTATCTAAGGAAGGATGTGCTGGCATTGCAGGGGATCCAGAGGATGTATACAAGAATATCCTGGGAATAAAGGGCTTGACATATCAGGACCAGTTGAAGGCTCTGGATCTGCACTCAATGGAGATTAGTGTGTGTGTTGGGGGGGGATCTAATTGAAATTTACACAACACTGAGAGGCCTGGGTAGAGTGGACATGGAGAAGATGTTTCCACTAGTAGGAAAGACTAGGACCCAAAGGTACAGGGTCAGAATGAAGGGATGGCCCTTTCGAACTGAGATGAGGAGGAATGTCTTCAGCCAGAGGGTGGTTTATCTGTGGAACTCATTGATACAGAGGGCTGTGGAGACCAAGCATTGAGTGTAGTTCAGACAGAGATATATAGGTTTTTGATTGGTAAGGGGTTCAAGGATTACGGAAGGAGAATAGGGTTGAGAAACACATCAGCTGTGATTGAATGGCATAGCAGACTTGATGGGCTGAATGGCCTAATTCTGCTCCCACACGTTATGGTCTTTTTCTATGAATACTGACCCTCCAATGGTGCAGATTTGATTTTGCTGTTCCTTACCAGGGTCTGTGTTTGTGAATATCTTGCTCTCGCTAGGTCGATGACACTGATGTTGTTGTACATAATGTTCTCCATACAGCCCTGGAAGTTTGGCTTGTCGACCAGTCTCAGTCTCTCTGTAGTATTCAGCCCACCAAAAACAATCTGAAATAAAGACAACATAAAATCAGGGAGTGAGCCATTGCTCTATAACACTTAAATATTAAGTAAATGATGAATTCGCTCAACAGAACAAAATCAGCTCCAGTCACTCCCCAAGAGGTGCCACACTGATAAGTATAAGACTCACAAAAGGCTCACTGCATGAAATTGAGCAGTAAATGATGCAACAATTAAACCATAAACAAGTAACAAACACAATTCAACAAGAAACTGAAATATTTAACTTAAATTTGTAACAGACTTGAATCTTTTTCAACAAATCAGAAGATTTCAACCAAGCATGCCACTTGGTGACAGTTTTAAATATCAAACCAGCTTACCAGAGAATTCAAATCCAAGTGATCAAAGTCACCATTTGTGAGAAGGCGTTCAACATGACCATCGAGAGTGACATTAAGGTCCTGCCCATAGCGCTCAATGAAGACCATGTGCCAATGCTGGTCATCAAGTAAACTGCCCAGTTTGATGGAAGTCTCTCCACTCACAGAATGGATATTGCTGCTGCCTGTACCAGAAACACAAGAACAGTACATCAAGAGCTCTGTAATGTGGCCTGTGATTAGCAGCATGCTTGAGATAGCATAATTTCTTTTTTAAAATAATTTCCAATAGGTTGGCATCACTGATAAGACTAACATTTATTGCCCACCTCTAAATACAAATCAGAAGGTGGGGGCGAGCTGCCTTCTTGACCCGCTGCAGTCCACCTGCTGTGGGTTGACCCACAATGCCTTTTGGGAGGGAATTCCAGGATTGTGACCCAGCCACACTGAAGGAGCAGGGATATATTTCCAAGTCAGGATGGTGAGTGGCTTGGAGGGGAACTTGCAGGTGGTGATGTACCCATGCAACTGTCGCCCTTGTCCTTCTAGTGGTAGAAGTTGCAAGTTTAGAAGGTACTGTTAAAGGAGTCTTGGTGGATTTCTGCAGTGCATCTTGTAAATGGTACACACTGCTATTACTAAGCATTGATGGTGAAGGGAGGGAATGCTGAAGGTGGTGAATATGGTGCCAATCAAGCCGTCTGCTTTGTCGTGAATGGTGTTGAGCTTCTTGAGTGCTGTTGGGGCTGCACTCATCCAGGCAAGTGGGGAGTATTCCATCACACTCCTGACTTGTGCCTTGTAGATGGTGGACAAGTTTTGAGGAGTCAGGAGGTATGTTACTCGCTGCAGTATTCCCAGCCTCTGACCTGCTCTTATAGCCACTGTCTTTATGTGATGAGTTCAGTTGATGTTTTGGTCAATGATAACCCCCAGGGATGTTGATAGTGAGGATTTCAGTGATGATAACACTACTGAATGTCAAGGGATGGTGGTTAGATTGTCTCTTGTTGGTGATGGTCATAGCCTGGCATTTGTGTGGCACGAATGTTATTTGCCACTTGTCAGCCCAAGCCTGGATATTGTCCAGATCTTGTTGGGTCTGGACATTGACTGCTTCAGTGTTGGAGGAGTAGTGAATGGTGTTGAACATTGTGCAACCATCGACGAACATCCCCATCTTTAACCTTATGCTGGAGGAAAGTCATTGATGAAGCAGCTGAAGATGGTTGGGCCTTGGACACTACCCTGAGGGCCTCCTGCAGAGATGTCCTGGAGGTGAGATGACTGACCTTCAACAACCACAACCATCTTCCCACGTTCTTGGAGCTGATTCTTTATGATTCAGATGATAGTGACAAAGTCAGGTTGTTGTTTGACTACCCTGTGGGTCAGCCCTCCCAATTTTTGCACAAGTCTTCAGGTGAATCCCAGTAGGTTGGTTGATATTGATTTATCTGTCCAGGTTCATTCTTTATACATTATACTAAATCTACCTCTTAGATCTCTGTACCTGCCTGCAATCTTGGTCATGGTTGGTCCTATCATCGTCCTCACACACCTCTCTATGTGTCCAGCTCCACAGCGGGGGAGGGGACTGCTCTGTCCTGCTTTCTTTCTCATCTATCCCAGCGGTGTCTCCTGTAAACCCCCATAATGGATTCTCTTCCTACTCCTGCAGTATCACCTCAACCCCCCTCAACGATCTATCCTTGGCCCCTTCTGTTTCTCATCCACATGCTGCACTGATAAAACACAACTCTGCCTCACCACCAACAAAAACACAAAGTGCTGGAGAAACTCAGCAAGTCTGGCAGCATCTGTGGAGTGAGAAACAGAGTTAATGTTTCAGCTCCAGTGACTCTTCATCTGAGCTGATTGAGTTTTTTTTAATGACAATTCAGCTATTTCCCTTCTTGCCACCTCCTCCTTCTAGCTCTCCACTGTCTCTCAATTGTCAGAAAACTTGTCCCACATCCAGTGCTGGAAGAGCAGAAGTTGCCTCCAACCAAATTTTGGGAAGATAAAGGCCAAATTTTTGGTACCCACCAGAAATGTTACTGTAATTTATAACATTGGCTAGAGATTTCATTCCCTGTAAAACATTCTTGATCCACTTGAGATTGTTATGATAATTCAGTTATTTCCTAATCATTTTACTGATGCTAAATTTTTATTTCAGATTTAATTAACTGAATTTCCCAACTGTTGCAGTAGGATTTGAACTCAGTCCCCAGATTGTTAGTCCAGGCCTTGTGAGTACCACTCAGTGATATATCCATTCCAGTTCCCAGCATATCCCAGGTTTGTAATTCATGTTGTTCAAGTGCAATATCATAGTCTACTTTGCATCATTCCTGAAGTCTGCTAATAGCGTCTGTAACTTGTAATGTGCTTTGATTCAGCTTTTTCTCTGCTTTGCTTGCCGGATGTTAATGAACAAACTCAATCACTACTGCAGTTACTGACATCAGTGATGAGCCTGTTAAATGATGCAATGCTCCAGATTAAATACCTAAGTTAATGTGAAACAGAAGCTTTGCTCCCTGGAGCTCCACCGTGATATAATCTCCCTCTTCACCCTCACTGTGTAGAAGAAGTCCATCCTGAGCCATAGTTTTGAAGTTGAATGAGATGGAGTCGAACAACGTGCGAGTATTTCCATCCTGGAACTGGTAGCTCAGAGAACTGTTCCCGTCAAAAGAGACCATGTCAGAATCTAAAGATTGAACACAAATTTTCAACATGAATCCCAGATATATCAGCCAATTGGAACAACCTGGCTGAGGGGATGGGAGTGGTTGGAAGGGGAAAAAGAAGAGTAGGATAGGAGGAGGAGGAGGAGGAGGAGGCAGGAAGGCAAGAGAAAAAGAATTTACACATGTAGCACAGCACATTAGGCAATTCCAAAGTCCAGTTGATGTTGAAATTTAGGAAAGTCTTCCACACATCAGGTTCTCTCAGTCAGAAATGACTGTAACAAACAAAATGACTAAAGCAATAAAAAGTCAACAGGTTTTGACACAGCAGATACAGAGACAATGTGGGGAAAAGCAGAACTAGAAGCCTCCGGTATAAAATAGTCACCAAGAAATGCAACTGGGAATCCAGCAGCAACTTCCTCACCCAGAGGTTGTTGAGAATGTGTGAATTGGATGGTTTTAAGGGAAAACTAGGCGCATTCATATGGGAGAAAGGAATTGAGGGTTTAAGTGATCTATTTAGATGAGGAAAGGCAAGGGGATGCTCAAGTGGAGGATAAATCCCAGGAAAGATTGGATGGGCCAAATGTCCTCATTCTGTGCCATGCATCCGATGTAATCTGTTGTAATATTGAAGTATAATATAAATTGCTGATAAAACTATACTTAATGGAAGAGTTTCATCTTGCACTCATCAGGACAGTTCACAAGAATACTAATGTAAAGGAAAAGAATATTTAAATACTGTATGAGAAGGTTGAGCAGATTGATTGAGAAGTGGATAGCTAGAGATATTGGCATGGTGAATGCACCCATTAACGATGATTGACAGTCATAAGAAACATGTCTTTGAGGGAATGACACTTAACCTCATATCCCTCACGTATTTCTAATGCGTAGGTGATACTTTTGCTCGAAGCTGCACATAAGAATTTCCTCAATGTCTTAGCAGGCTCCATCCTGTGCTCAAATTCATCTTTTATGTGGAACAGTGAAAATGGCGGTTGTCTACTACAGTCTACCACAAACCAACCTTCTCTGTTCAGTATACATGAGGATTCCTCCAGATTCTATAAGATTTCATAAATAGGGCTGGAGCCATTTTGCTCACTGTGTGTACCTGATACAATTAGTTCTGATATAACGCGTGTTTCTTTGGTTCAAATTGGCTGTAACGCAATTGAAGAATAGGAGAACGCTATTTGTAAAATGCGAACTGTCCCTACCTGCGTTGGCTATAACACGATTCCGTCCCCATCACGTTAATTGTCATGGTAATTGTGCAATTTTCTATAGCACAAGAACGCAACTATCGTGTTATATCAGAACCAACTGTACTGAAACAGATTCATCAAAGCCTTCCCATTGAATAATGGTGACCCCAGTCAGATCATTCCTCACTGTATATCACAATAACTCATGGAAGGTCTTAAGGCTGTCAACATGACCCTGAAAAGTAGCAGTCCACCTAAAGGTATTCTATACGTTTGAGCAACGGGTGAAGCTTGGTGTTTCTTACTGATCATATGCAGTGGCAATACAAGCGACACTCACCAACAACTGGATGCTGCTGGTAAGCCAAAATGACCTTTTGCCTATCACATAAATAAGGTTTATGAATTTCAGTGCCAGTGTGATGACAGTATATAGGCTGTATGCCCCAAACAGTGGCAGGTTGCATCTAACAGCATGTCTTTGACTGTTCACAGTAAACAAGGTACTGACCATACCTAACCAGCCTGCACTTGTGAAACTCAAAACGCAGCGTCCATTATTAATTGTGATTCTGCAATTGGAAAACATTTGCTGGGTAATTCTGAATGTACAAAGAATTACGCTAACAATGAATTTAGGATCGTCGGTCAGGACCACAGTGTGGTACACTTGCATATACTGGGAGCTACATATATAAATAAACAGAGCAATGTTCCTGCAGACAGAAAGAACACGCGCACACACTGCATCTGTTTCAAATGAACAGTACCACCAGCAGCCGTTCTCAAATTCACTCCTCGGGGCAATACCTTGCCAAACAATGTCAAACAGCCTGGTTTACAATTTAAACAAGGCTTGGTAATTAACTGTCAATCAGCACTAATGGATCCATTCTCCATGGCAACACCTCTACCAATCAACATTTAGTTGTCAACTAATTAGCATTCTGCTTTCATTTGGTTTTCCCTTTGTATTGGTATTTTTGTGAATTGTATATTGTAGAGTGAACCCTTAACCTCTAACGGTTAATAAAGAAATTGAACAGGTTCAAGTCAAAAAATAAGACTCAGGTCGATCGGAAATTCACTAAAGGATAGATGAGCTAGATGGGCTGAAGGTTTACCATAACACATAGGAGCAGGAGTAGGCCATTCAGCCCATCTAGTCTGCTCTGCCACTCAATGAGATCACAGCTGATCTGATAATCCTCAACACCTTCACTCTCCTAACTTTTCTCCATAACCCCTGATCCTGTGACTGATTAAAAATCTGCCCATCTCACTCTTGAATATACTCAGTGACTCAGCTCCCAGCCACCTTAGTGGTGAAGAATTTCACAGATTCATTACTCTATGACAGAAGAAATTCCTCCTCATTTCTGTCTTCAATGTATGTCACCTTATTTTGAAATGACACCCTCTGGACAATTTCACATCTATCCTGTCACGTCCCCTAAGAAGCTGAGAACAGGTTTCCAATCTGATTCTGCTGCTTTGTTACTACAGCGTATTATGTTGTTGTGCAACATCTAACTATTTTGTTGCAGTCTGACAGAATTAGTTCGGTATATGCTGAAGGAACTAATAAATCAGTTAACACTTGGATCAAACATATCAAACAGCCACAAACGTATATAGAATCTGTGCAATATCCCCAAGATGGACACCACTGTCCTCCTGGCTCCCTGATGCTGCACCCTCCCTCTCCGTCGCCCACCCTCCCTCTCCATCGCCCACTGCCCCAGTAACTCTGATGATGGACAGGGTCACTGTTGGTACTTACCATAATAGCAGCCATAGACTTCGACCCGAAGCCCAACGTAACGATTGACATTCCAGCCCAGGGCCACGAAGCGGACGGAACGTGCGAGAATCGGTCTCCACAGCTCGTGTCGAACCACATCATCAGAATTCCGGTTTCCTGCAAAAGTCTTCATCAAGAGTGTGATTATTCAGGGAGTGAGCAGTGTGGGGAGAAGGGGACAGAGGTGGGTTGGTAGAAAGATGAAGGGGCAAAATATGAAGTGGCAGAGGTAAGAGGAGGATGAGAGATATGGGCAGAGCTGGCAATGGGTGAGGGGATTGATCAGTGAAAGTATGTACAATGTCATAGTGACTGCATCCAACAACTTATTAAACATCCACTGAGGGCATCACTTCATTTCGATTTATATAAACTTATTCAGTTGATGAGACAAACCTGAACTGATGCACCAAAGGTCTGGGTATTTTTTAATATCTACAAGAGGTGTACTTGAGAGTGTAAGACCTACCCAGTTATGTCCCTGCTGATAGAATGGTGTCCAGTTGTCTGGTCGGTCACCATATAAGAAGAGGTACTTAGTCACCCAATCAAAGGAGTTGTATGTTCCTTGTGTGGCAATGGCAGTGATTTTCGATCTCTGTGACAGGTTAATCTGGAGCCAGGGGAGTCGATCTGAAACCTGGGGAGACCAACCACCTCTCGCTGAAAAAAAAAGTCAATAACAACGCATGAGGCTAATGCAGCCACCCAGCAGCTGTCTCAGCAAGGGGAGGGAAGGGGGAGAGGAATCCAGGCAGTCTGGGAAGGGCAGATGAGGCAGTGTGGGGGAGGGGACTGTAGGGAAGGAGGTTATGGGGAGTGTTCAGTAGGGTAGGAGGATGTGGAGAGCTGTGGGCAAGGTTGGAGTGTGGAGGGGGGTAAGAGTTGGATAGGCTTGATGCCCATGACCTGTACTGGTGGCAAAACAAACAGCTCTGAAAGACGGCCCATTGTCAGAGATCGCGGTCCAGGCATCCCGTACAGGGAGACTCCTCATGGCAGAAATAACAGAAGACATCAGGAATCCTAATGCTGACCTGAACATGGCAGTCCCCATTTTTGACTCAACTCAGGATTTGCACAAGTTGAACTTTGTGAGGCTGCCGGCCATTTGAATCAGCAGCTGCCTTCACTCTAGTGTGATTTTGGGGAAATCAGTGTCTAACTCACAAAGGTACCAGGTTAAACATGGGCAAGGAAACCACCTGCTGATTATTACATACTGTCCTCTCTCAGCTGATGAATCAATGCTTCTCCATGTTGAACAACACTTGAAGGCAGCTCTGAGGGTGGCAAGGGCACAAAATGTACTCTGGGTGGGGATTTCAATGTCCACTACCAACAGTGATTCGCACTACCAATCGAGCTGGTTGGGTCTGAAAGGACACAGCTGTTAGACTGGGTCTGCAGTGGGTGGTGAAGGAGTCAATGAAGGAAAAACATACTTGACCCTCACCAATTGTATCTATCTGTGACAGTATCGATGAGAGTGATCACCGACACAGTCCTTTTGGAGACAAAGTCCTGCCTTCACATGAAGATAACCTCCATCATGTTGTGTGACACTATCATTAAATGGGGCAGACTTCAAAAAGATCTATCAACTCAAGACCGAGAATCCACGAGATGCTGTTAAACATCACCAGCAACAAGATAGTACTCCAGCGCAATCTACAACCTCATGGCCCAGCACACACCCTACTCAAACATTACCCAGCTTCCCTTGCAAAACCCTCTAACTACTAAGGTTCCACCTCTCTGTCAGATGTGCTATTCTCAAATTTACCTCCCTCCTATTACCCTCCTTTCCTACCTACCTCCACTCCATTCCTACCTGCTTTCTCCAACACATTTACTCCATCGCTCACTATCTACACTTTCCCCTCCCCTTCAGCATCCCTCTCCTCACTCCCCTGTCCTTCACCTCATTCCCCAGTCCCTCTCTGCAGTCCCCAAGCCCTCCAGTGCCTCACCCCCCTACTCCGGCCAGTCCTGCTCCCACTCCCGTCCCCACTCTCACCATACTGATGGTTTGGCTTGTGACCTTACAGTGCAGTTTTCCATAGCTGGGTGAGTAGGAATATGAATAATAGGAGGAAGCTGTCATGGAACTCGAATATTCTTGAGCCACCAGGGGTTCATTACATCGTTCTGAAAATAAAAACAAAAAGAAAACTTTCAGATGATTGTTTTATCTTTTTTAAAACTTTTTTTTTTTAAAAGGATTTTGACGATCTAACTCAGAATTAATTTGGAATAAAACATACTCTGATCCTGATGTCAATTTGACAAAATTCTTCTTCATCCACGTTTTCATCCCCTTCCACTCTCTTCCATCAGACAGAAGATATTAAAATTTGAAAACAGGTACCAACAGTTTCAAGAACAGTTTCTTCCCTGCTGTTATCAGACTATTGAACAGACCTCTCATATTAGAGTTGATCTTACTCTGCATCTTCTCTGTCACTCTAACGGTATATTCTGATTCTGTTCTATTCCCCTGATGTATTTGTGTAAGGTATGATTTTCCTGGATAGCACACAAAACAATACTTTTCACAGCATCTTGCTAGACATGACAATTATAAATCAAAAAAGAAACATTTAAAAAAATACCGATTGGACAAATAGATCTAATTCCACAAAATATCAGCCAAAATGAGCAGCTATCAGACCAGGAGAGGGGTCAGGAATGTAGGAAAACTCTAACAGGAATAGACCACTTCGCCTCTTGATTCTGGTTGGCCTTTCTAAGTCACTTTTGTACCTTAACACCGTTACCCTGCGTTGTCCCTAAATAACATTAGTAATAAGAAATCTATTGATTTTTATTTTGAATTTTCTCATTGACAGAATCTCCATAGCCTGTAGGCAGAAAATTCCAAACTCTCCCCATCTTCTCGGTGAAGAGGTTCCTCCTCATTTCAGTCCAAAATAGCATATCCTTTATTCTGAATCTGTGACCTTGGTTCTAGCCCACAGTATCTCCCACAATACTCCAGGTTCAGCCTTACTGGACTCACTACAACCGCAACAAACATCTCTTTACTAATGCACTCAAATCCCCTTGTAATAAAGGCAACATAACATGTACCATTCCCAATTTCTTGCTGAACCAGCATGCCAACTGTCTGTGATTGATTTTGAAAGTGAGAAATCTGTGACCAGAAGTACATCATCTCCAAAAAGCAATGTGAGTAAATGGCCAGCTTCCAGCCTGTACAATGCTGCATGTGATTATCTGAATGGAGTAGGGGTTCGCTAGGACAGTGGAATTCTCTCACAGAAATGGGAAAATTTGGGTTAGATGGGGAGTAAAAGTGTAAAACAAAATCTGAATCCTGCCTCCTATCTGCCCACTTCTGGTTTTAATGAAGATGAGAGAGTACATTGTAAATTGTGAACAATCAACTCTCAATAAAACTGCCTCATTGTTTATCCTTGTTTACAATGTTTAATATCACGCTGGCCAGCCAGGCTTGCTAACCAACCAATGCTTCCGAAGGTCTCTAACGACCCTATACCTGTCCCCACGACTCTTCCAACTTCCCAAAAAGCCTGCAGTCACTCTGTCCGTTCTCTGTTCCATGGCTGGAACTGCCCCCTCCTCCCCTGGCCCCATCCCATCTGAATATGTGGCTAGATACAGAGACTAAAATTACATTTTCTGCACAACCTGAGATAAATGCAAGTTTCCAGCACCCATTATGCATCCCCACACCACCCCCAGATTCCTCTCCTCCAAATTAATATCAAGGTTTGTGTGGAATTGCCCATCCTTGTTCAAATCATTAAGCAATATGGCTGAAGAGGAGGCCATTCAGCCCAGCATTGCTTGGCAGCTCTTAGAAAGAGCTATCCAAATGATTCCATTTCCCCTGCTTAAAAATAAAATGATAGGAGCAGGAGTAGGCCATTCAGCCCCTCAAACCTGCCCCATCACCCTATAAGATCATGGCTGAGCTATCCCAGGCCTCTTTTGTGCCAATACTCCCCAATATTTCAAAAATCCCTCGATCTTTTTAAATACTTCCAATGATCTTATCTCCACAATTCTCTGAAGTAGAGAATTCCAGACATTCCAGATTTCCAGAAATTTCTACACATCTCAGTTTTAAATAGTGCCCCCTTATTCTGTAACTATGTCCCTATTTTGACACTTCCCCATTAGAGGAAACATTACCTCATCACTTTCCTTGTCGAGTCCCCTCAGAAACTTAAATGTTTCAACAAGATCACCCTTCATTCTTCTAAACTCTGATGAATAAAGACCTAACCAGTTTAGTCATTTTTGATAAGCCAATGCTTTCATCCCAGGAATTAGTCTAATGAATCTCTTTTAAATTGCCTCCAATACCGGAATATCCTTTATTTTAAATACAAAGACCAAGACAGTACACAGTATTCCGGGTGCAGACTCACCAACACCCTATTTAGTCATAACAAGAATTCCCTCCTTTTAAACTCCAGTTTTCTAGCAATAAAGACCATAACTCCATTTCCCTTAATTACTTGCTGTGCCTGCACATTAACTTGTTATATTTCATGCACAAGAACTTCCAAATCCCTCTGTGCTGCTCTTTTCTGGAGTTTCCGTCTATTTAAATAATAGTCCACCTTTTAATTCTTCTGCCAAAGTGCATGACCTCACTCTTTCCTGCATTAAACTCCATTTGTCAAGGATTGCCCACTCACCTAATCTATCTATATCCCATTGGAGATTCCTTACGTCCTCATCACAACATGCCCTCACATCTATTTTTGTATTGTCAGCAAATTTGAAAACTTTACATTCTGCTCCTCCTTCAAGTCATTAGCATAAAATAGTAAATAATTGAGGCCCCAGTCTGATCCTTGTAGCATTCCATTGATTACATCTTTCCAACCACAAAAAGACCCATTAGTCCCTGCTTTGACAATGTGTTAACCAACGCTTGGAAACACAAATACACACACTGTCATCACTTGAAAAAACCTGCAGCAAATTGGTCAAAAACTATTCTCTTTCACAACATCCCTGTCCCCTCCCTCTCCAGGAGAAGCAGCTCATAACCACCCTTTCCATTGCTGTCCCTTTCCATTTCCAAATTAAACGGTGTCCCACTGCTTCCTGACCCTCCCCACTCCCCTCGCCTGGGGAGGCAGGGCTCTGTCCCTCACTCCCGGGAGGTCACCCTCACTTT
>NC_063361.1:37954536-37987237 GCF_021869965.1 Rhincodon typus
GTCATTTCTGCCCTGGGAAAAAGTCTCTGGCTATCCACTCTATCTCTGCCTCTCATCATCTTGTAAACCTCTATCAAGTCACCTTTCATCCTTCTTCACTCCAATGAAAAAAGTTCTATCTCCCTCAACCTCTCCTCATAAGACCTGCCCTCCAGTCCAGGCAGCATCCTGGTAAATCTCCTGTGCACCCTCTCTAAAGCTTCCACATCCTTCCTGTAATGAGGTGACCAGAACTGAACACAATATTCCAAATGTGGTCTAACCAGAATTTTATAGAGCTGTAGCATAACCTTGCAGCTCTTAAACTCGATTCCCCTGCCAATGAAAGCCAATACACCATACGCCTTCTTTAAAACCCTATCAACTTGGGTAGCAATTTTGAGGGATCTATGGACGTGGACCCCAAGATCCCTCTGTTCCTCCACACTGCCGAGAATCCTGCCATTAACCCTGTATTCTGCATTCAAATTTGACCTTCCAAAATGAATCAAAATATTATCTGTAATGGTCACCAGCAAATTTTAGTGGTGATCAGATCAGTAATCTGCAAAGTGATTAGCAATCTGTAATAGGGATCAGAAATCAATAGTGGTGATCAGCTGTCTATAACAATGACCTATGGTATGTAATTCACAGTGATCTATAATTGTGTGCAGTCACTGTAATGGTGATCTGTAATTTGTATCAGTAATCAGTAATCTCTAAACTTTGGCAAATTGCAATAATGATATTTAGATTAATCAGCATGGGATTGTTAAGGAAAAATCCTATTGGATAAACTTTATTGTATATTTGGAGGAAGCAGTAAGAAGGATTTATAGAGTGGTGTAATGGATGTGGGCTTCAGCAAGTCTTATGACAAGATCCCATATAAAGGACTGGTTACAAAAGCCCATGGGATCCAGCAAAGTGGCAAACTGGACTTTGCTTTCCATCTGGAAGGCTATTTAGAGAGGTGTTCCCTGGGACTCAGTACTTGGTCTTCCCACCACCCTCCCACTTAGTGTGGTAAATATTAACAATTTGGACATAAATGTAAAGGGGCTTGATCAAGAAGGTTTCAGATGACACAAAAACTGGGCAGATGGTTGATAGTGAGGAGTGAGGCTATAGACTCAGGAAGCTGACAATGAACTGGTCAAATGGCAGAAAGTCACAAATGGAATTCAGCTCTGAGAAGTATGAGATGAGGCATGTTGGAAGTGAAACAAGGCAAAGGAATCTACAATAAATATGCAAACACTGAGATGTAATGATTTCCACATCCCTGAGGGAGCAGGTAGGTCGATAAGGTGGTTAAGGAGGCAAATGAAAGCCTGTCCTTTATTTACCAAAATATAGAAGGTCAGAGCGGAGAGGTTATGTTGAAATTTTATAAACAATTAGTAAGGCCGCAACTTGAGCACTGTGTGTAGTTTTGGTTACCTCATTACAGGAAGGACATAATGTTGCCAAGGCTGGAGCAACCAGCAATGCTGGAAAATTCGATTGGCAGGAGCTGTTAGGGGACATTTGATTGAGATATACAACATTGTGAGGGGATCAAACCTGTAACCATTTCCATCCAAAAGGACAAGATATAAATATGGGAATACTGCGCCCAGCAAGTTCCCCTCCAAGCCACTCTCCATCCTGGCTTAGAAATATATTGGCATTCCTTCACTGTTGCTGGGTTAAAATCCTGGAATTCCTTCTCTGAGGGCACTGTGGGTCCATGTGGACATGGACTGCATCGGTTCAAGAAGGCAGCTTTTTAAAGGCAAATAGGGATAGGCAATAAATGCTCCAGCTAGTGACCACATCCTGTGAGTGAATAAAAGAAACTCATAATCACCTGTCGTGAAAGGTGCCTTTTTCACTGTAGAGTATTTCCTTTGATACAGGATCATTTTCTTAGAAAAGTACCCACTGGTTTCCTGGTTCTAGATTCATCATCTTGCGATAAGATCGTATTCACTAGCACCAAATGTCAAGAATGGCTGATACCAGATCATTTGATAGAACTGACAATCTCTCAATCTAATTACCTTTGTCTTTATACACAATAAGTCGGGTGGGTAACTAGGTTAAACTAAATTATTTCCATTAATTTTTTTGGGGAGGAGGTGGTGTGGGATGGATAGCAGAGTGCCCTGTGGAGGTTGAGCTGTGGTAGATTTTTGTTTAAAATCAATTTGAACAGAAATATTGTGACACATCCAGAGCAGATGGGACTTTGAACCCAGGTTAAAAGCCTAACCCTATCACAAGACCATTACCATTGAGCTACAAGAGTCCCTTGCTTGAGTAATTATCTGTTTTCTTTTTTATATATCTGGAAGTGTTATCACACACAACCAACTAGCTTTTTACCCACTACTAAATCACCCAAATCAGTGATTTTCTAACATGGACAGAATGTCATTTCCACCTGAGTTT
Source organism: Rhincodon typus (assembly GCF_021869965.1). Classification (NCBI taxonomy): domain Eukaryota; kingdom Metazoa; phylum Chordata; class Chondrichthyes; order Orectolobiformes; family Rhincodontidae; genus Rhincodon; species Rhincodon typus. The sequence goes on from NC_063361.1 coordinate 37,956,955, forward strand.
ATTTTTTGAGTTTAAACAATAAGCATGTTGTTTTATTGATACAGATTCCCCTACATCCACATCACGTGACTAAGGTCCTACACACAGGTGTATCTCTGCTGATTTCCTTGAATTTCCTAAGTAACCTTGTCAGATCTTCCCATTAGCCTTCCTCTGCATACAGGAATACAATGTTTAACTCTCTCAGTATTTCATTATTGGCTAATCGGACTTGAGGATGTTTGTTTTGTGAACTGCCTACTTCCTTTTACCTCATTCTTACTGTCTCTGTCACCCTTCATTACTCTTACTACCTCACTACTTCTTTATGATTAATTTACATCTAAGGTTTTGGAGTAGATTTGTAGCTCGGGTTGTGGGTGTTGAGGTGAGTGAGGCAATCCATCTCAACAGACTCCAGAGTTTAAAAACCAGACGGGAAAACACACCGACACTTCATCGGAGGCTGCACTGAGGATGTTACCCAGCACGGTAATGAAACGTCTGCAGAACAACAAACCAGCTCAGCGAGCCAACCAGCCTCAACAGATTAACTTGCACGTTTGTGTAACATAATTAATTCTTCTTCTTCCTGCAGGATCTATCTGATAAGTCACTTTATTAACCCTCTTAATTAAACAGGTGGAGGTTGAGCAAGTGCTCGCTTCGGAAGGAGGCTGTGGTGGGAATTGAATGGGGGAGAGAAAGAGAATGGAGATTCTTCCATTCTCCAACCCCACCCCTACCCCTACCCCTACCCCAGCTTGGTTTCATAGAATCCCTACAGGGTGGAAACAGGCCATTCGGCCCAACAGGTCCACACCACCCCTCCAAAGAGCATCCCACCCAGACCCATTCCCCAAACTCTGCATTTCCCATGTCTAACACACCTAACCTAAACATCCCTGAGCACTATGGGCAATTAAGCATGGCCAATCCACCTAGCCTGCACATCTTTGGGCTGTGGGAGGAAACCGGAGCACCCAGAGGAATCCCATGCAGACATGGGGAGAATGTGCAAACTCCACACAGACAGTGGTCCAAGGCTGGAATCAAAACCGGGTCCCTGGTGCTGTGAGGCAGCAGTGCTAACCACTGAGCCACCATGCCATCCCAAATGAAAAATCTCAACTGCATATGACCATCTCTGCCAGGACTTGAACCTGGACCCTCTGGGTTAGAAGTCCAGTGCGCTGATCCATTGCTCCCTCATCCCCAGACCAATCTCCCATTCCTGGCCCATTCCTCCCTTTTCTCCCAGCCTATTACCTCCCCGGATCTGGTCTGTTCTCCATCCCCCCAAACCTATTCTCCTACCGCATATCGAGTCTATTTTCCCCAGACATCGGCCTGCTCTCCCCGACCCCAGTGTGTTTCCCTCCCTACCATCTTGCCTCCCACCCTCTGAACCCCGTGGCCTCGTCCCCCCCACTCCGTTGACCCACTCTCCTGCCACCAGCCTGTTTACCCCTACTCCCACGCATGGCCTAATCTTCCCCTGCCTGGCTCAATTTCTCCCTTCCCCAGTCCTTCCATAACCTCCACCTCATTCATAGCAGTGTCTGTTAATGCCTATATTCATGGGTATGCTCCAGTGTCATAAAGTCATACAGCGTGGAAACAAACCCTTTGGTCCAACTAGTCCATGCCGATCATGTTCCCAAACGAAACTAATCCCGCCTGCCTGCACTTGGCCCATATCCTTCCAAACCTTTCCCAATCACATACTTATCCAAATGTATTTTAAACATTGTAATTGTACCTGCATCCACCACTTCCTCAGGGAGTTCATCCCACGTACAAACCACTTCCAGTATAAAAAAGTTACCCTTCAAGTCCTTTTTAAATCTTTCTCCTCCTACCCTAAAAATGTGTCCCCTGGTTTTGAACTCCCCCATGCTATGTCAGCAAACACAGCTAATTAATTTGTATTGATCACTGGATCTCACTTCAGAGGTTCACGTTATAAAGGTAATGCACTAATATTTCATCTCCTGTTTGAAATGTTCTCAATTGTAATGTGTGTTTGCACATTAAACACATCAGTTTGTGATTCCCACCTTGACCCTCAGCACCTTTCTTTCTGGTCTGGGCAGGAGAACTCAGGGCGTTCCCAGCTGTCCCTTCTTTAACCTGGTACTGGCCTTTCTCTATCTCTTTCACCTTCTATCCTTCTAAGGTCTATGGTGGTGACAGAAAAAATGTTCAGTTTTATGGATTAGCTCATTATTGTTAACCATTCCTGCTGCCTGTCCTTGTTGCAACCTCATGTCTTCAATATGAATTTGAATTATTAAAGGCAGTGAGTTTTACATTTTTCCAAGAGAATGATCTTGCTACGAGTTTTATTCATGGTATTAACTCCAACTGCCCACTTTCACTGGTCAAAATTATTTTGCTTTCTTTAAATTCATTGTAGGTTTCATAAAATCCTACAGCGTGGAAACAGGCCCTTTGGCCCAACAAGTCCACACCGACCCTCAGAGCATCCCACCCAGACCCATCCCCCTTTAACCCCCCCTAATCTAGGCATCCCTTGGAACACTATGGGCAATTTAGCATGGCCAATCCACCTAGCCTGTACATCTTTGGACTATGGGAGGAAACCCACACAGCCGCAGGGAGAATGTGCAAACTCCACACAGACAGTCGCCCGAGGGTGGCATTGAACCCAGGTCCCTGGCACTAGGAGGCAGTAGTGCTAACCACTGAGCCACCATTTTGTCCAGACTGTTTCTTTATCTTACCTGTATAGTTCAAAAACTAACTCAGACTCACCCAGAGAAGCCCTTTTTAATAGTGTCCAAACTTATAGAAACCTGCTCTGACTATACCTCATGTGCTCTACCTATCAACTTGCTCTGCATGCACAGTGCCCAGGGTTCCTTTAGACATTTTGTTTGTGTTGATGAATTTTCAAACAGCAGAAGGAATAACACCACACCCTTTTCCTCCAATTTTGGTAGGGCCTGTACAAATTTAAACTTTCCTTGCTGGTCTTTAGATTACATTTAAGTTTTGTTCATCAGGGCCTTCCTCTGCATCTGGGATTTTTGTTTTTTAACCTGCAGCATTTTAAGCAAGTATTATTTTCTTGATTCTTTCTCTTTATCCTTTTATTTCACATGAATATCTAGTTCTAGCATTTTAAATACTCTTTCTGTCTCTTTTTCCTCATGTTTAAAATTTTCTAAGATCAATTTCCCTTTTCATTTCAACCGATTTGATTTACAATTGAATTCTTACCAACTCAAGTGACTCAGTGTACCTAGGGTCTTGTTCCACGTGCTGTGCTAATAAGTTGATTACTCTGCCTTCTTAACTTTTGCAGGAAATCCCACCTTTAAGTCGTTTGCCAATTCTATGGCCTTAGCCCTGGTCAAGTCATGCAAAACAATCGCTTCTCTGTTCTCAGGGTTGTATTAAATACTTCCAATGCCATTTCATTTTACGGTATGAGAAATCTAGTATCACCATTTGCCAATTAACCTTACTCCACACCAATCTCATGTTGTCTGCATTCACAGATCGCAAAATCCATTATCAAGATCATGATAGGACATGTGGTCTGGAAATTAAGTCCCACTATTCCATGAGTCATCACAAATATATAAATTACCAGTTTAATTGCTAAGATGATTAACTAGTCTGATTTTGACCACATTCTAAGATAAAAGAAACTCAAACCAGATTTTATTAATACACAAGAAAAAGATAACTTATTTGCTATGAAAAACTTATCCTTTAACAAGTGGCAAAATGGATTATTATTTACTAATTGTAAACTTAACTTATACGCCCTTTTAATTCAAAACAGACTCATTCATTCACCAATAGGATGGATAAAACTGATGATTCTGCAGAAGTATCATGGGTGGAAAACATAGGCAAAAGGAACATGTTCTAAGGAATCAACAGTGCAAACTACAAAGGTGGAATGAGGTCATTTTCTCATCGTTGTTCTGGTTATTGATGGTGATACCATATTATTATCTACCATGTCAGTCCTCAATTTGGTAGCTGGTCACTTGGACCTAGATTTCTGTCCAAACATAATTGTAAAACAGAAAGTGAAAAGGAGAGAGCAAATTAAACCAATTATAATCATCAGGGAAAAGCTACTGTTGAAACTATTAGTTCTAAAATCTGACGGGTTTCGTGTCCCAGACAGATGTTAAACTGTGTAGGTGCTGCGATAATAGGTGTATTGATTTCTATTTTCCAAATTTCCCCGGATTCTGGAAAAATCCCATCAGACTTGAAAACAGTGAACGTTAGTCCTGTACTTTAGAAAGAAAGAGAGGTAGCAAGCAGTAAACTACAGCATTATTAGCCCAGCATCTGTCACAGGGAAACAGATGGAATCTATTATTCAGAAGATTAATGCAGTCTTTTAGAAAATGAGGCAGAGTCAACATGGTTTTGTGAAAGAGAAATCATCGTTGACTAATTTCTTGGAGTTCTCTGAATAAGTAACAAGCAACATGGCATTTGAAGAACTGATGGATGTACTATGATTTGCAGATAACATTTGGTAAAGTGCTGTATCAAAGATTAGTACAAAAAGAGTTCGTGGTGTAGGGTTATTATGTTAGCATGATGTGGAGGTGCCGGTATTGGACTGGGGTGGACAAGGTCAGAAATCACACAACACCAGGTTCTGGTCCAACAGGTTTATTTATAAACACAAGCTTTCGGAGACTCGCTCCTTCTTCAGGTGTTAGAGAGAGATGGCATCAGACACAGAACTGGTAAGTAAAAGATCAAAGGGTCACACTACTGATGAAGATGTATTAAACAAACCTAAGATGCTGTTAAATATTTAATCAGTTAGAAGGTTTTAATTGATTAATATGTCAATGTAAATCCCCGAATTCCTTTCAAGTCACTGCCCTGAGAGAACTAAAGATTTTATCAGTGTAAAGAAGAGGTGACATTTTAGGTCAGACAATGCATGTTAGGTGTGAGGCCTTGTTTAGAATCTGTTTGTGTTTTTGTTTGTAGTCAGAAGTTTTCTTTTTAAAGTAGGAATTTATAAAACACTACTTTGACTAACTGTCTATAAATTGTGTGCTTTATGAGCAAAATGTAACGTATCCGCAAATACAATTCACCACACAGATTCACATGTGTGCGTGTGCACATGTGTGTGTGTGTGCGCGCGTGCTTGTGAGGGAGAGTGTGTGTATGTGAGGAATAGTGTATGTGAGGGAGAGTGTGTGTGTGTGCGCGTGTGTGTGTGCGCATGTGATGAGACACTGTATGTGTGGGGAGACAGAGAGAGAGAGTGTGTATGTATGTGTGTGTGGAGAGAGTCTGTGTGTGCGTGTGAGGAAAGAGAATGTGTGTGCATGTGTTTGTGTGTGTGTGTGTGTGTGTGTGTGTGTGCGCGCGCATGTGTGGGTGAGGGAGTGTGTGTGTGCATGTGTGTGTGAGGGAGAGTGTGTGTGCGTGTGTATGGAGAGAGAGAGAGAGTATGTGTGTGTGTGCCTGAGGAGACACACGCACGCGCACGTGCGTGTACACACACGCACACGCATGCATGCGCGTGTGCGCGCGCACATACACATGCACACATACACACGCGTGCACATGAGAATCTATGGGATGAATTTATGTTTGCAGGTACATCCTTTTTGTTCAAAAAGCACACAATTCATAGACAGTCAGTCAATGTGGCATTTTATAATTTCCTACTTTAGAAATAAAACCAGTCTGACTCCAAACAAAAACACAAACAGATTATAAACAAGGCCTCACACCTAACATGCATTGTCTGACCTAAAATGTCACCTCTTCTTTTCACTGATAAAACCTTTAGTTCTCTCAGGGCAGTGACTTGAAAGGAATTTGGGGATTTGCATTTACATATTAATCAATTAAAACCTTCTAACTGATTAAACATTTAACAGCATCTTAGGTTTGTTTAGTACATCTTCATCAGTGATGTGACCCTTTGATCTATTACTTATAAATTCTGTGTCTGTAGCTACCTCTCTCACTAACACCTGAAGAAGGACTCAGGCTCTGAAAGCTTGTGTTTTCAAAGAAAGCTGTTGGACTATACAAGAACAAAAACAAAGTTGCTGGAAAAGCTCAGCAGGTCTGGCAGCATCTGTGAAGGAGAAAACAGAGTTAACGTTTCAGGTCCGGTGACCCTTCCTCAGAACGGATGGTGGCTGGGAAAACGTCAGTTTATATGCAGAAAATAGGGAGGTGGGTGGGGTAGGGAGTAAACGATAGGATAGAGCCCAAAGAGAGAGAAAGACAGTTGGACAGACAAAGGAGTTGCTAACGATCAGGCTGGGAGGGTGAATAGTTGTTAATGGGGACTGTTAGTGGCTAACAACAGGGGGTGTGTAGTGGCAGGCTGTTGGACTATAACCTGGTGTCATGGGATTTCTGACCAATGTTAACATGGGTACAGGATTGGAGATAGTAGGAACTGCAGATGCTGGAGAATCCGAGACAACAAGGTGCAGGGCTGGATGAACACAGCAGGCCAAGCAGCATCATAGGAGCAGAGAGGCTGACGTTTCGGGCCTAGACCCTTCATCAGAAAAGGGGGAGGGGAAGGGGGTTTTGAAATAAATAGGGAGAGAGTGGGAGGCGGATAGAAGAGGGATAGAGGAGAGGATAGGTGGAGAGGAAACAAACAGGTCGAAGAGGCGGGGATGGGGCCAGGAAAGGTGAGTGTAGGTAGGGAGTTAGGAAGGGGATAGGTCAGTCCAGGGAGGACGGACAGGTCAAGGGGGCGGGATGAGGTTGGTCGGTAGGAGATGGAGGTGCGGCTTGGGGTGGGAGGAGGGGATAGGTGGGAGGAAGAACAGGTTAGGGAGGCAGGGACGAGTTGGACTGGTTTTGGGATGCGGTGGGGGGAGGGGAGATTTTGAAACTTGTGAAATCCACATTGATACCATTGGGCTGCAGGGTTCCCAAGCGGAATATGAGTTGCTGTTCCTGCAACCTTCGGGTGGCATCGTTGTGGCACTGCAGGAGGCCCAGGATGGACATGTCGTCTGAGGAATGGGAGGGGGAGTTGAAATGGTTCGCGACTGGGAGGTGCAGTTGTTTATTGCGAACCGAGCATAGGTGTTCTGCAAAGCGGTCCCCGAGTCTCTGCTTGGTTTCCCCGATGTAGAGGAAGCCACACCGGGTACAGCGGATGCAGTATACCACATTGGCAGATGTGCAGGTGAACATCTGCTTGATGTGGAAAGTCTTCTTGGGGCCTGGGATGGGGGTGAGGGAGGAGGTATGGGGGCAGGTGTAGCACTTCCTGCGGTTGCAGGGAAAAGTGCCGGGTGTGGTGGAGCTGGAGGGGAGTGTGGAGCGGACAAGGGAGTCACGGAGAGAGTTGTCCCTCCGGAAAGCAGATAAAGGTGGGGAGGGAAAGATGTCTTTGGTGGTGGGGTCGGATTGCAGATGGCGGAAGTGTCGGAGGATGATGCGTTGGATCCGGAGGTTGGTGGGGTGGTACGTGAGGACGAGGGGGATTCTTTTTTGGTTTTTATTGCGTGGACGGGGTGTGAGGGATGAGGTGCGGGAGATGTGGGAGACACGGTTGAGGGCGTTCTCGACCACCGAGGAGGGGAAGTTACGGTCCTTGAAAAACGAGGACAACTGAGATGTACGGGAGTGGAATGCCTCATCCTGGGAGCAGATGCGGCGGAGGCGAAGGAATTGGGAATAGGGGATAGCATTTTTGCAGGAAGGTGGGTGGGAGGAGGAGTATTCTAGGTAGCTGTGGGAGTCGGTGGGCTTGAAATGAATATCGGTTTCTAGGTGGTTGCCCGATATGGAGACAGAGAGGTCCAGGAAGGGGAGAGAGGTGTTAGAGATGGTCCAGGTAAACTTAAGGTTGGGGTGGAAGGTGTTAGTGAAGTGTATGAACTGTTCGAGCTCCTCGTCGGAGCACGAGGCGGCGCCGATACAGTCATCAATGTAACGGAGGAAGAGGTGGGGTTTAGGGCCGGTGTAGGTACGGAAGAGGGATTGTTCCACGTAACCTACAAAGAGGCAGGCGTAGCTTGGGCCCATGCGGGTACCCATGGCTACCCCCTTTGTCTGTAGGAAGTGGGAGGAATTGAAAGAGAAGTTGTTGAGTGTGAGGACGAGTTCGGCTAAGCGGATGAGGGTGTCAGTGGAGGGGGACTGGTCGGGCCTGCGGGACAGGAAGAAGCGGAGGGCCTTAAGGCCATCTGCATGGGGAATGCAGGTGTAGAGGGACTGGACGTCCATGGTAAAGATGAGGTGTTGGGGACCGGGGAATTGGAAGTTCTGGAGGAGGTGGAGGGCGTGGGTGGTGTCACGGACATAGGTAGGGAGTTCCTGGACCAAGGGGGAGAAAATGGAGTCTAGATAGTTGGAGATCAGTTCGGTGGGGCAGGAGCAGGCGGAGACAATGGGTCGACCAGGGCATTCAGGTTTGTGGATTTTGGGAAGGAGATAGAAGCGGGCAGTGCGAGGTTGGGGAACGATGAGGTTGGAGGCCGTGGGTGGGAGGTCACCTGAGGTGATGAGGTTGTGGATAGTTTGCGAGATGATGGTTTGGTGCTCAGGGGTGGGGTCATGATCAAGGGGGCGGTAGGAGGAGGTGTCGGAGAGTTGGCGTCCGGCCTCGGCGATGTAGAGGTCAGTGCGCCATACTACAACTGCACCTCCCTTGTCCGCGGGTTTTATGGTGAGGTTGGGATTGGAGCGGAGGGAGCGGAGGGCTGCACGTTCTGCGGGGGAGAGGTTGGAGTGGGTGAGAGGGGTGGAGAGGTTGAGGCGATTGATGTCTCGACGGCAGTTGGAGATGAAGAGGTCGAGGGAGGGTAGGAGGCCTTGGGGTGGTGTCCAGGAGGAGGGGGTGTGTTGGAAGCGGGAGAAGGGGTCAGTAGAGGGAGGGTTAGGTTCACGGTTAAAGAAGTAAGCGTGGAGGCGGAGGCGGCGGAAAAACTGCTCTATGACCTTATTGAATGCCAGTTCAGGCTCAAGGGGCTGAATGGTCTACTTCTGGTCCTAATTCATAAGTCATTATGTTTCTGGTGAATGATTAATAGCTTTAATAAAGTGATCCAACAAAAGAGGATATTTCTGTAAAATTGGTGATCTCCATGTGGAGTCAGACCTTTTCACCCAGCAGAGGGCGCATTGCCAGACAATCAATGATTTTAAAATCCAAATTACACCAAAGGTAATCATAGAAACATAGAGAATAGGTGCAGGAGTAGACCATTCAGCCCTTTGAGCCTGTACACTATTCAATACGATCATGGCTGATCATGCAATCTCAGTACCCCATTCCCATCATCTCTCCATACCCATGAATCCCTTTAGCCACAAGGGCCACGTCCAGCTCTTTCCTGAATATATCAAATGAACTGGCCCCAACAGCTTTCTGTGGGAGAGAATTCCACAAGTTCACAACTCGCTGAGTGAAGAAATTCTTCCTCATCTCAGTCCTGAATGGCTTACTCCTTATTCTTAGACTGTCACCCTTAGTTTTGAAATTCCCCAACATCAGGAATATTCTTCCCACATCTAGCCTGTACAGTCCAATCAGGATTTTATATGTTTCCATGAGATCCCTCCTCATTCTTCTAAATTCCAGCGAGTACAAGGCCAGTCGATCTAATCTTTCCTTATATGTCACTCCTGCCATCCCGGGAATCAATCTGGTGAACCTTCGCTGGACTCCCTCAATAGCAAGAATGTCCTTCCTCAGACTAGGAGACCAAAACTGCACACAATACTCAAGGTGTGGCCTCACCAAGACTCTCTATAACTGCAGCAAGACATCCTTACGCATAAACTCAAATCCTCTTGTTATGAAGACCAGCATGCCATTAGCCTTCCTTACTGCCTGCTGCACCTGCATGCCAACCTTCAGTGCATTACAGAGGAGGAGGTACTGGACGTCTTAAAATGCATAAAGGTGGATAAATCCCCGGGATCTGATCAGGTGTATCCTAGAACTTTATGGGAAGCTGGGGAAGTGATTGCTGGGCCCCCTGCTGAGATATTTGTATCATCGATAGCCACAGATGAGGTGCCGAAAGACTGGAGGTTGGCTAACATGGTGCCACTATTTAAGAAAGCTGGTAAGGAAAAGCCAGTGAATTATAGACTGGTGAGCCTGACATCGGTGGTGGGTAAATTGTTGGACGGAATCCTGAGGGATAGGATTTACATGTATTTCGAAAGACAAGGACTGATTAGGGATAGTCAACATGGCTTTGTGTGTGGGAAATCGTGTCTCGCTAACTTGATTGAGTTTTTTGAAAAAGTAACGACGAGGATTGATGAGAGCAGAGCAGACGACATGATGTATATGGACTTCAGTAAGGCATTCGACAAGATTCCTCATGGTAGACAGTTAGCAAGGTTAGATCACATGAAATACAGGGAGAACTAGCCATTTGGATACAGAACTGGCTCAAAGGTAGAAGACAGAGGGTGGTGATGGAGGGTTGCTTTTCAGACTGGAGGCTTGTGACCAGCAAGGATCGGTGCTGGGTCCACTGGTTTTTGTCATTTATATAAATGATTTGGATGTGAACATGGGAGGTATGGTTAGTAAGTTTGCAGAGGACACCAAAATTGGAGGTGTAGGGACAGAGAAGAAGGTTACAATGGGTTCTTGATCAGATGGGCCAATGGGCCGAGGAGTGGCAGATGGAGTTTAATTTAGATAAATGTGAGGTGCTGCATTTTGAAAAGGCAAATCAAGGCAGGACCTATACACTTAATGGTAAGGTCCTGGGGAGTGTTGCTGAACAAAGAGATCTTGGAGTTCAGGTTCATTGTTCCTTGAGAGTGAAGTCCCAGGTAGATAGGGTAGTGAAGAAAGTGTTTAGTATGCTTGACTTTATTGGTCAATGCATTGAGTTTAGGAGTTGGGAGGTCATGTTGCGGCTTTACAGGACATGGATTAGGCCACTTTTGGAATACTGTGTGCAGTTCTGGTCTCCCTGCTATAAGAAGGATGTTGGGAAACTTGAAAGTGTTCAGAAAAGATTTACAAGGATGTTGCCAGGGTTGGAGGGTTTGAGCTATAAGGAGAGGTTGAATAGACTGGAGCTATTGTCGGAGGCTGGGGGTGACCTCATAGAGGTTTATAAAATCATGAGGGGCATGGATAGGGTAAATAGTCAGGGTCTTTTCCCCAGGGTGGGGAGTCCAGAACTAAAGGGCATAGGTTTAAGGTGAGGGAGAAAGCTTTAAAAGGGACCTAAGGGGCAACTTTTTCACACAGAGGATGGTGCGTGAATAGAATGAGATGCCAGAGGAAGTGGTGGAGGCTGGTACAATTACAATATTTGAAAGGCATCTGGATGAGTATATGAATAGGAAGGGTTTAGAGGGATATGGGTCAAAAACTGGAAAATGGGACTAGGTTAATTTAGGAATATCTGGTCGGCATGGATGAGTTGGGCTGAAGGGTCTGTTTCTGTGCTGTACATCTCTATGACTCTATGACTGTTCCACATTCACAACCAGGTCTTGTTGCACCTTGCTTTTTCCTAAACAGCTACCTTTCAGATAATAATTTGCCTTCCTGTTTTTGCAACCAAATTGAATAACCTCACATTTATCCACATTATATTGGATTTACCAAGTATTTACCCACTCAGCCAGTATGCCTGAGTCACCCTGCAGCCTCTTAGCATCCTCCTTACAGTACACACTGCCACTCAGCTTCGTGTCATCTGCAAATTTCACATGGATTTCTACTTGACCTTTAATGGCCAGCAGTTAACTGTATGTGTGGTAAGGCAGTAATTGGTTCAATCTTTGCAAGCTTATGGTATTTGTTAGTATTTGGCACTTTAAAAATATCTTTTTTCATAAGGTATGATTGTCACTATCAACACCAGCACATTTTGCCCATCTTCAATTCCTCTGGAGAATGTCGTTGTGAGGCACTTTCTTTAATAGCCATAGACGTTGTGATGTAGGCACATGACAGAGGGATTAACAAAACATCAATAAAACATTGAAATGAGGCAAGGTGTGGAGCTGGATGAACACAGCAGGCCAGGCAGTATCAGAGGAGCAGGAAAGCTGACGTTTTGGGTCTGGACCCTTCTTCAGTTCCTATTATCTCTGATTGAAATGAGGCAAAGTTGTCATCTTATACATTTTATGAGTTCCAATACAACCAGAAGGTCCATTTTTAAAAATTAATTAATGGGACATAGGCATCGCTGGCTAGGCCAGCATTTATTGCCCGTCCCTAGTTGCCCTTGCAAAGGGGGTGGCAAGCTGCTTTCTTGAACTGACGCAGTCCATATGCTTTGGGTTGATCCACAAAGCCCTAAAGGAGGGAATTCCAGGATTTTGACCCAGTGACATTGAAGGAACAGCGATACATTTCCAAGTCAGGATGGTGAGTGGCTCGGAGAGGAACTTGCAGGGGGTGGTGTTCCCATGTATCTGCTGCCCCTTGTCCTTCTCATTGGAAGTTCGCCTCCAAGTGACTCCAGCCACCTTCTCAGGGACTAGGCATAAATGCTGGCAAGCCAGCAATGTACACTTCCCACGAGTGAATAAACAAAACTATCTTGTTGATGCAAAGGTTTTGGAAAGGGCACAGAGGAGGCACAGGGACATTCATGGGGAGAGTTTAGAAGAATTAGAACTATTCTTCTTGGAATAAAGGTTAATCATTGAAACATAAACAGCCCATCAAGTGTGCACTGACAAAATCAACTCTAAATCAACACCAGTCCCATTTTCCCCCACTGGGCCTATAGCTTAGAATGCTATGACAATTCAAGTGCTCATCCAAGTATTTTTAAAGGTTGTGAAGTTTTCCATCTCAACTCCCTTCCCAGGCAGTGCATTCCAGAATCCCACTGCCCTCTGGATGAAAAGTCTTTTCCTCAAATTCCCTCAAAACTTGCTGTCTTTCACTTTGAAATTCTGTCCCCTTGTACTGACCCATCAACTAAGGGGAACAGCTGCTTTCTATCCACCCTTTCCATGCCCTTCATAATCTTACACACCTCTATCAGGTCCCCTTCTCAACCTCATTTGCTCTAAAGAAAACAGCCCAAGCTTATCCAACGTGTCTTCATGGCTAAAGTACTCCATTCTAGGCAACATCCTGGTGAAGTTCCTCCAGTGCAATCTCCAGTCACACAAACAGCCTTCTACCATCACCCTCTGTCTCCTATCACTAAGCCAATTTGGGATTCAACTTGCCAAGTTACTCTGGATCCCATTTGCTTTTACCTTCTTTATCAATCTCCCACATGGGACATTGTCAAAGGCTTTGCTGAAATCCATTTAAATTACATGAACTGCACTGCACTCACATTAATCTACATACCTAGTCAAATTTATTAGGCGTGACTACCTTCTGACAAAGCCATGCTGACAATCCCTGATCAAAGCTTACCTCTCTAAATGGAGGTTGGGTCGCTCCTTCAGAATTCTCTCAAATAGCTCCCTTACCACTCATAGGTATGATGATACAATGGCTTTAAGAGGTTTATTTTGTCCTTAAGTTATGAAGAGAGGTTTTGAACCAGAGGTGAAGAGTAATCTGTCCAAACCAATAAAGTAAACAGCTTGTGAAGCCTTGGGCTTTTTTTAAACATTGGAACAATAGAAGCAGCATGAATGGGTGGAGTCAGACTCCCTCAGAACCAGAGTTTTAGTTTAGCTTTCAGTTGTTGCTGGGGTTTTGAAGCTGTTTATTGAAGCTGCTACATCTTTCTCTTTGTTACAGATAAAAACTTGTGTTGTCTTCTTGCTGTCAGAATCGCATGTGAAACAGTATGCTTTACTGAATTTGCCTTTGCCAAAGGTGTGTTTATGGGATGTTACTATATTACAACAGTTGCCGCTTAGTAGTTAAATAATCTATTATTCTGTTAAGTTTTCCAATAGTGTTAAATTTAGACCAATTTTTCTTTCTTTTGTTCATATCTTAAATGTAGAGGGTAAGAATAAAGTGTGTTTTGCTTAAAGCCGATTCGTGTGACCAATCAAATTTCATCTGGAACATAGCACCTTAGACTTGCCCTTAAATAAGATATAAATTAGGGTCTAGGCTATTTCCTTAATATATTTGTAGAGGGTTTGGTCTGGTCCATAACATGGGAGACTCATTGGTCTGTAATTCCCTGGTATATCTCTACCATGGAATCATATTAACTGACCTCCAGTCCTCTGGCACCTCCCCTGTGCCAGAGATAAATAAAAAATCTGAGTCAGAATCTCTGTGATTTCATCTGTGTCATAGCAACCTGGAATACAACCCTTCCAGACCTGGGGAGTTGCTCCGTTTTAAGCCTCCGATAAGCCCCCACTTCCTACAAGTCAGTTGGCAGAGCTTTTCCAGATAATGGGAAGATTTGATAGAATTAACAAAGAAAACTGTTCCCTCTGGTGAACGGATCAAAAACCAGAGATTCCAAATCTAAAATTAATGGCAAAAGATCCGGAGGGGAGATGAGAAATGTTTTCACTCTGAGAGTTGTTGGAAAAAAGATGCTAGTCCTGAAATATGGTGATAATTTGGATGAATTTGGACAGAAATGTGAAGGTGAGGAACTTTCAGGTTATGGTCAAAAATGTGGAGCTAAGCACAACTTCTCCTTCAAAGGACCACTACTTGCGTGTTGGGCAACGTGGCCTCCTTTCTGTGCTATAAATACCTACGATTTATGCCAGACTTCTTATATCTTTGGTTCCGTTGTTCCTGCAGTGTGTCTCACTGTACAGACAATTCCATTCCATGGCATTTTACTGCAAAATGATTGGGCTTGGTGCACTGGCTCTGAGCATCTTTTATAGGCTGGTGGTCTCTTCAATAACAAAATCTGTAACACAACAATGTATATTTGTGCAGCACCTTCAACACAATGAACTGTTGAAATGATTTCACAGGAGTATTATAAAGCAAAGTGTTACATCAAGCCACTTGATCAGAGCTTGATCAGAGAAATAGGTTTAAGGATTGTCTTAAAGGAGGAAAGTAAGGTATTGCAACTGAGCGGTGAAGAAGGGAATTCCCTTGAGGGAAAAGCTTGGAGCCTGGCACTGGTTTCCAATTGTAACCAACTAGTTACCATGCTGGAGCAAGTATAACAGGGAATTCATCACTGGGACACAAAAACTGAGAAAGGCAGGCTTCCTGGAGGGGCTGAAGGGATCATGGACATTGAGAGCTGTTAACCCAGGGAATAATTTGTGAACAAGGATGAGAATTTTAACATGAAACATGGCTTGACTGGGTGCCAATGTAAGTTAGTGAGCAGAAGGTGATGAGGAACAGGACTTGCATAAGTTAAGACCTGGGTTTCAGAGTTTTCTATGTCCTCAAGTTTACAGGGGCTAGAATATAAGGGACCAGCTAGGAGCGTGTAGGAATAGTTGAGTCTTGAGTTGATGAAGGCACATATTAGGGTTTTGACAGCAGATGAGCTGAGACCAGGGTAAACTTGGAAGATTTATAATGATTTGTTCCTGCAGTTTGAGCACTTAAATGTTTTGGGGGATTTTTGGCATTGACTTGAAATTTGCTTCATTCATGCAGTGTGACCTCCTTAGCATTTTGTCTACTTTAATCGATGCTGACTTTGAATAGCATCATCATTTTTACAGATTGTGACAAATCTCATCATTCTACATCAGGCTCACACTCCAATTGTTCCCACACCTTTACGTTGACAAGCACAGAACTGGTACAATGCAGAAGGAGGCCTTCCGGCCCATCATGTCGACAATCTCAAACAGCAGGCAATGGCAGTTATGAAGTGCAATTGCATACTTCAGCAAATGCTCTCAGAGTTTGTCAATTTCACCAGGTCTTTCTCCTGTTGAACTTGCATCTCTCAGAGAGTGCATTCTTATCTGGTTGGTGGTCCTAGGGCCATCTTGTCTCTACCTCCACCTTTATCCTCAGCTGCCCATATGGAATACACTTTGCATCTTAATGCCCCAAGCACTGTGTCACCAGTTGTTCCTTCTTCTAATCATTCTCCATTTCAAGGGAAATGTTTTCCAACTATGCTCAGATCTTTTCTTTTTCTCTGTAACACGTGTGTTTTAAATAACAAGAACTAGACGATAAGATCAAGCAAACCCTGTTTCCACTGTACCAGACACTTCAATGTGGACTGATGTTTTTAGAGTGTGCCAATCATACACCAACAAAAAGTGGATTGTTTTCCTGGCTCTACCAGTGCTGCCAGGTGTAGATATGTCTTTAGACAATAGTCATGTCTTGAGCTCATTGTCAGTGATTGTTGAACTGGGTGAGGAAATTGGATCTCAATTCCACACTGCGTTGGAAACAAACTGTAAACAATTTTCAAGAGAATGTATAATGAATGGCCAGATTGCATGTTTGTCCTTCCAAAAGGGTTTCAGGGTCGGTGATGGTGGCTGGTGCAGTCTCTGCTGAAGCTCAATCCTGCAGCAGAGAGTGTAATTCTCTCTGAGATATTGTAGGAGTTTCAGATGAAGTTTCTAATTGCAGTAAAGACTTCTCTCCTTGACTGATCTTTATCAATGTTGTTTGTGCAGCTCAGTAAAGGTTATCATCTTCATCTATTAATGATTGGTTCTCTATGTATAGGCTGAGTGTTCACTTTTGTTAAACTACCTGTTCTCCAGGCAGACAGAGATTCAGCTTCTGATTAAACAAACCACACACACTGGTGACAGAAATCAGCAACAGCAGTTTGGACTGATAAAGAACAGCAAATTAAATAGGTTAAAGTTTCCTAGGTTTCAGGAACAGTTAGTTGTTGTTCGCAAAATGATTGCAAGTGTTTTTTATTCATTTGCTGAATGTTGATATCCCAGGAAAAAAACAGGAATTATTGGCAAACATGAAGATTTCTCTAGTTCTCAATCTCCAGTATGTTTTCATTTATTTATCTTTATAACAATAATTACTTAAATTTCATGAAACAGTGGCTGATTACGGTCAAAATGCAGTTTTGGTCAAAAACTGAGGAAAAAATGTTGGTTGTTGTCTGAGTGAAAAAGTTCTGCTTTGGCCCCAGTTGTCAATCAAATGTAAATTTGGATTGACATTGTGCTAATTTTCAGTGCATTTTTGCTTGGGTTTCTGCTGAAGTTCATTTGAAAATTAAAGTATCATACAATACTAAAGAGGCCTTTCAGCCCATCAAGTCTATCAAAGCAATTCCAAATCTACAATGGCTCCACTTCCAGCACTTAGCCCGTAGCCATTAATGCTGTAACATTTTAAGTATCCATCCAAGTTCTCTCTGAAGGCTTTCCTGCCCCATCTACCTTCCCAGGCACTTCACTACAGATACCCACCACCCCTGGGTGAAAAACCTTTTCCTCAAATTCCCTCTAAATCCCCTGTCTTTCACCTTAAAATAATGGCCCCTTGTTATTGACCTTTTGAGTAAGGGGAACAGCTGCTTTCTGTTCAGCCTGTTCATGGCCCTCAATCTTATACACCTCTACCAGGTCCCCCCCTCAACCTTCTCTGCTCTAAAGAAAATAACCTGAGCTTATCCAGCTTCTCTTCATTGCTAAACTGCTCCATAAGGCAACATCCTGGTGATTCTCCTCTGCAGCCTCTCCAGTGCAATCCCATCCTTTGTATTGTGTGGTGACCAGACCTGTACACAGTACTCCAGCTGTGGCCTCACCAAAGTCCTGTACCACTCCAACAGAACCTTCTGTGTCCCATTTGCCTTCTTAACTGTCCTATTAATCTGTCCAGCCAACTTCAGGGATTTGTGGACAAGCACCCCAAGATCCCCCATTCCTTTGAGCTTCCTAGTGTCCTATATCTATTAATTGAGTACTCTCCTGTCTGGTTAATTCTTCCAAAGTGCATCACCTCACAGTAATCAGGGTTAAATTCCACCTGCCACTGATCTGACCAATTCACCAATATTCTCCTATGACTTGAGATTTTTCCTCACTTTCAACCACCCAGCCAATCTTTGTGTCATCCGCAAATTTGCTCATCATTCCCCCAACATTTTCCTCTATATCATTTGTATGTATCACAAACAATAGGGGACCTGGCACTGATCCCAATGGTACACCAGTGCACAAAGGTCTCCTGTCATACAAACAGCCTTCTGCCACTACCCTCAGTCTCCTACCATCTAAGCCAATTTTGGATCCAATTTGACAAGTTGCCTTGGATTCCATGTGATTTACCTTCTTTATTTGTCTCCCATATGGGACCTTGTCGAAGGCTTTGCTGAAATCTATATAAGCAACATCAACGACACTACCCTCATCTACACACCTAGACACCTTCTTCATAAGTTCAAATTTTTTAGGCATGACCTCACTCGGACAAAGCCATGCTGATTATCCCGATCAAACCTTGCTTCAAGTGGAAATTAATTCTCTTCTTCAGCATTTTCTCCAGCCATGTCCCAAACATGATGTTAGACTCACTTGTCTGTACTTCCCTGGTCTATCTCTTACCACCCTTCTCCTCCAGTCCTCTGGCACTTCCACTATGTGGAGTTATACAGTAGGCCTCCCAATAGCCAGCAGGAGATAGAGGAACAAATGTGTAAGCAGATCATGGAAAGATGGAAAAACAGTAGGGTTGTTTTAAGTGGATGATTTTACATTTTTAAGGTGGGAGGAGAGGGATTTAAAAAAGACATGAGGGGCAATTGTTTTACCCAGAGGGTCGTTCATGTGTAGAATGGACTTCCTGAGGAAGTGGTGGATGTGGGTACAATTACAAATGTTTAAAAGACATTTGGATGGATATATGAATAGGAAAGGTTTGGAAGGATATGGGCCAGGAGCAGTCAGGTGGGATTAGTTTAGTTTGGGATTATGTTCAGCATGGACTGGTTGGACCAAAGTGTCTGTTTACGTGCCGTATGTCTCTGTGACTCTGTATTGACTGGAACTCCCTTAATGCCAGGGGCTTAGCTGGGGCAGAATTTGTTAGGTACATCCAGGAAGGTCTTTTGAAACAATATGTAGATAGTCCAGCAAGGGAAGGGGCCACACTAGAGCTTGGATGGGATTAGTTTTAGAATGGCATCATGGTTGGCACAGACATGATGGGCTGAAGGGCCTGTCCTGTCCTGTATTGTTCTATGTTCAAACAATATCTCCACTTTTACACTCTCCTCTGCCCTACCTGAAGATCCTATACCTCAGAATATTGAATTGTGAGCTCAAAATGTTGGATTGCATGCCCTGCTGCTCCCTTAACCACATCTCTGTGATGGTAACAACATTGCAACTCCAAATATCAAACCACGCCTATAACTCATCTGCCTCACCTCTAGTATTCCTGGCATTAAATTAGAGGCCATCCAGCCTCACCTTACTCCCTTGAGCCTCAATATGCCTGAGCTCCCTCTATCTTGTTTCCTTTCTAAGTTATGTTGTGTCACTATTGAACGAATGCACTGTGTCCTCTGCTCCTGCCGAACTAAGGTAAACAGCCTGAGCAAACCGTCTCACAACAATGCTAGTCCCATTCTGGTTCAGGTGCAGGCCATCCTACCCGCCCCAGAAATGTTCCCAGTGATCCAGGAATCGAAAGCCCTCCCCCCTACACCAACTCTGTCCTATTTTCCTACTTGTCTACTCAAGGATGTGTTGATTTGGGAGTAATCCACAGATTACAATCTTCAAGGTCCTGCTCTTTAGTTTACTGCCTAGCTCCTGAACTGTGAATACAAGAACTCATCCCTTGTTCTACAGTGATACCAATATCTTGTCACACTCCTCCTTCAGGATGCCCTGTAGCTACTCAGTGGTATCCCTGCCCTAGCACCAAGGAGTCACATCTGCAGCTGCAGATATACCTGTCCATTCCTCTAACTAGTGAATTCCCTATCATTATTATTTCTGTTTTCTTCTTCCTCTCCTCTGGTACAGACAGGCTGCTTGTGATGCCAGATGCTTGGCTCTGTCTGCACTCACCTAAGAAACCAGGCCCTCATCAGTTTCCAAGATGGAAAACTGATTGTGAGGGACCTCAGAAAATCCTAACTGCCTGATTCTCTTTGACTGCCTGGTGGTCGCACATTCCTTTCTTTCATCCAGAGCTGTGGTGTGACCACCTCTCCATGTGCTGTCCATGTAACTGTAAGCCTCATGGATGTGTCAGAGTGTCTCCAGCTGCTGCTTGATCTCTGAAACCCATAGCTCAGGTTGATGCAGGTGGGAGCACTTCCTGTACACATGGTCATTCTGGACATGACTAGGATCCATGATTCCTCACATAAGACAGCTTACACAAACTACTGAGCTGCCCTCACTTGCCCTGATTTTAAATTTATACTTAATTAGCCTTACTAGCTAACTTTTCTAATTACATAATCTAAAAAAAAACCTCCCATTTTCTTATTTTGTGACTGTTACTTTTCCCTGATGTGTTTCTATTAATCTTCAATAGACATTCAAATTAGCAGCTATTACTACCAAAGAACATATACTCCTCCTGTGATGTCACTTTATTTAGTGCTGGGACCTCCATCCTGGGCTTCAATTTATCCTGTTGAAAAGATCTTACAAACAATGAACCAAACCAGAAAAGAAAAAGCACCTCTTCTAATTTGCACCAAATTCCTACACTGCTCCAAAATCCCAGAGGCTCAGGCTGTGCCTCACACCAGATGCGTTCTCTCCCAAATGCTCACGACTGAATGAATCAACACAAGCAATCAGTGTATTTATTTATCTTTTTCTCTCAAAAAATATTCCTTGATTTATTTCAGGGTGGTGATCAGGTATAACAACAATAACCTTTATTTACAAAACACCTTTAACATAATCAAATGTCCAAGGAGCTGCACAGGAGTGTTATAAAACAGTATGTGACACTAAGTTGTACAAGTAGACATTAGGTCAGATAATCAGATATTCAAAGAGGTGGGTTTAAAGAAATGTCTTAAAAAAGGGAAGGAGGTGCTGTGCTTTGGGAGATCAAATGTTAAGGAAAAGTACACAGTTAATGGCAGAACCCTGAACAGCATTGGTACAGTGGGATCTTGGGGTTCAAATCCATAGCTCCTTGAAAGTAACCGCCCAAGTCGATAGGGTGGTAAAGAAGGCATATGGAGTGCTTGCCTTTATTGGTGGGTGAATTGAGTACAAGAGTCTGGATGTCATGTTGCAGCTTTATAAGACTTTGTTGAAGTTGGTTGGCTGTCACTGAGCTGGTTTCTTGTATCACAGACGTTTCGTTACCGTGCTGGGTAACATCATCAGTGCAGCCTCTGATGAAGCGTCGGTGTGTTTTCCCGCCTGGTTTTTAAACTCTGGGGTCTGTTGAGATGGATTGCCTCACTTCTGGTTTTCCTTCGTAGTGGAATGTATATGGGGTCGAGTTCTATGTGTTTATTAATAGCATGCTTCGCGGAGTGCCAGGCTTCTAGGAATTCCCATGCCTGTCTCTGTCTAGCCTGTCCCAGGATCTTGGTGTTGTCCCAGTCGAAGTGGTGGTTCTCCTTGTCCATGTGGATTGAGATGAGTGAGTACTGGTCGTGTCTTTTTGTAGCCAGTTGGTGTTCATGTACTCTTGTTGTTAGTTTCCTTCCTGTTTGTCCGATGTAGTGATTCTCACAGTCTCTGCAGGAGATCCTGTAGATGACATTGGCACTGTCCATGGAGGGGAGTGGGTCTTTAGTTCGGGTGAGCAGTTGTCGGAGGGTTGACATGGGCTTGTGTGCCCCTCTGATGCCCAGCAGTCATAGGAGTCTTGTGGTGAGTTCCGATGTGTTCCTGATGTAGGGTAGTGTGATGAGTGTGTCGAAGCATGTAGTATTTTTCTGATGTGGTTCGTGTAGGCATCTTCTTACCCAGTTCTTTGGATATCCATTATCCTTGAAAACCTGGAAGATGTATTCGTCTTCCTCTTGGCGTAGTTCCATGTTGCTGCAGTGTGTTGTTGCCCTTTTAAATAGTGTTCACACGCAGCTTTGTGTGTGTGTGCTGGGATGGTTACTATTGAAGTTCAGTACCTGGTCTGTGTGTGTGGTGTTTCTGTGTACTTTCGTTTGCAGTTCCCCATTTGTCTCGTGCTCTACCATGACATCCAGGAATGGGAGCTGTTTGTTCTTCTCTTCCTCTCTGGTGAATTTTATTCCGGTGAGGGTGTTGTTTATAAGTTTGTGTCTCCCCTTTAATTTGGTCCGTTTAATGATGACCAAGGTGTCGTCCACGTAGCATATCCATAGTTTTGGTTGGATTAGCAGGAGGGCAGTCCTTTCCAGTCTTTGCATCACTGCTTCTGCTACGAGTCCAGAGATAGGTGATCCCATGGGTGTCCCGTTGATTTGCTCGTATGTTTGGCCGTTGAAAGTGAAGTGGGTGGTGAGGCATAGGTCCAGTAGTTTAAGCATGTTGTCCTTGGAGATGGTTTCACTGGGGTCTTGTTCTTGTTCCAGTAGTGTTGTCATTGTTTCCCTTGCTAGTGGTATGTCTATTGATGTAAATAGGGCAGTGACATCAAACGATATCATGGTCTCTTCGTCGTCTATCCTTATGTCTTTGATGGAGTTGAGGAGTTCTTGGGCTGAGTGGATGGAGTGGGGTGATTTGTTGACTAGGTGCTTGAGTCTTCTTTGTAGTTCCTTGGCTAATCTGTGCGATGGAGTGCCTGGTAGGGAGACTATGGGTCTGAGGGGTACTTCCGGCTTGTGCACTTTCTGGAGGCTGTAGAATTGGGATGTGTTGGTTCCTTTGGGTTTCATTCTTAAGAAGTCTGCTTTGTTGATCTGTCCTGTTTGTTTAAGTCTTTTTAGCGTGTGGAGGATTTTGTTGCCTAGTTGCGGTGTCGGGTCAGTTTGTACAGGCCGGTATGTGTTCTCATCGGCGAGCAGTGCTTGTGCCTTGGAGATGTAGTCCGTTTTATTCAGTATCACTGTCATGCACCCTTTGTCTGCAGGTAGTATTGTGATGTTCTTGTCTTTCTTTAATCCATCCAGGGTCTGTCTTTCCCGTGTGTTGAGGGTGTTGAGTTCGCTCCTTCTGGTTAATGTCGGGACTACTGTCTGTCTTATCGTTTGTTGTTTTTCTTCGTTGATATTATTGGTCTTTAGCGTGGCTTCCAGTGTGGCCAGGAATTCCATTTTGTTGGCGTCCCTGTAGTTGTCGTTCAGTCCTCGGGTGAGAACGGCTTTTTCCGCGTCTGTCAGCAGGGTCTGTTTTTTCTTGGCTCTTGTGATCTGTCGGCTATGTTAATGGCTCGTTCCATGTCAGTTGTCCGGTCTTGATTGGTAGCTTCCAGGAATAACGTTTTTTGGCACGTAATTTCTCTGTTGTATTTGTGGAGCCGGTTGTGTGTGTCGTTTATCATTACCCTTACCATCTTGCGGCTGTTTTGTTCTGCTGTTTTGCGGGCTTGTGGGTTGTTGATGGGTGGTTTGTACTTCACACTGCGTGGTAATACCTGGTTCGTGAGGCATCCATGTAGGAAGTAGAGTTGTTCACGGGTTTATAAGACTTTGGTTAAGCTACACTTAGAGTATTGTGTTCAATTCTGGTCACCACATTACAGGAAGAACGTGGAGGCTTTGGAGAAGGTGCAGAAGAGGTTTACCAGGATGATGCCTGGACTAGAGGGAATGAGCTATAAGGAGAGGCTAGAAAAACTCAGGTTGTTTTCTCTGGAGCAGCAGAGGCTGAGGGGAGACTTGATACAAGTCTACAAAATTCTGAGATGCATAGATAAGGTTGACAGTCAGAATTTTTTTCCCAGAGTTGAAATGTCTAATACTAGAGGGCATGTATTTATGGTGAGAGGGGGATAGTTCAAAGGAAATGTGAGGGGCAAGTTTTTCACAGGGAGTGGTAGGAGTATGGAAAACACTGCCAGGGGTAGTGGTGGAGGCAGATACGATAGGGGCATTTAACGGGCTTTTAGATAAACACATGAATATGCAAGGAATGGAGGAATATGGACCAAGGGCAGACAGAAAGGATTAGTTTAATTTGACAACATGTTCAGCACAACATCATGGGCCAAAGGGCCTGTTCCTGTGCTGTACTGATCTAAGTTCTGTGTTCTAGGTGGAGAGTTGGAGAGGGGTCTGGAGGAATTCAAGAGCTTGGGGCCCATGTAGTTGAAGGCATAGCCACCAATGGTGGAAAAAATAAAATCAGGAATGTTAAAGAGGTCAAAAATAGAAAAGCAAAGAGATCTTGGAGGGCTCACCTCCAGAGCACTTATAAGTGGATAGTTGAAAATGGGTAAAAATGTAAAAATGACCCCAACCTTCCAGTTGCCTGCCACTGCAATGCACCACCCATGTTTGCTGGCCAATATCTCTGTCTCAGACTTACTGTAATGCTCCAGTGAAGCTCAATACAAGCTAGAGGAACACCAACTCATCTTCTGCCTAAATACCTTACAGCCTTTAGTGTTGAGTTTAACAATTTCAAAATGTGAACAACTTCCTCCAAGATTATTACCTATACTCTCACCACCAGGTCCTACCTGTGTCAGTTGTTCCCAGTACAGCCAACCCATTTTCAAGTGTCCACTTTTCTTAGTTACCATCCATTTAGCACTTATGTCTTCCCAGCTTATCATCAGCAAACCCTTTGTCTACTTCTGCTTTTCTATTCTCTCTTTAGCTAGGCATTGTCTTCATTTATTTGACTCAGTTCTGGACCATGAAGGAGCTTGGTATTAACAGGGAGTGCCCTCGTGCACTGCTTTGATGGCAACTGCTTGGGCACTTTTTCCATGACTTGCCACATTAGGGCCATTATGAAAACTACCAGTCATGAGCACTGCTTTCCCCATCTCCATTCAGCTGAAGCAATAGACACCCCTGGAATTAGTAACAGAGTTTTGCCAGTCACTGTAGTAAATGATGAACCCAAGCAAGTTGCTCCAGATCCACCTTGACATTACTGTGTCTCATAGAGGGGAGATGACCTCCGTCCAATACAATGGCAGTGGGAGACCAATAGTCTGCACTGGAGGTGGTCAATAAGTAACATCTATTGATTGTGACTCTTTCACCACCGTTGTTCCTGTTCCCCGTCCAGGCCTGACACAGAACAAGCCTCAGAGTAATATGAACCAACCAGTCGATGATCCATAGGTATCCTGCAATTCTCAAGTCCATGAACAGCCAGAGACAGCACTCCTCATATTGGCACTGTCACTGGAAGACATGGCAGGTACCTGCATTGCAACCACCAGAGTCCCAGAATCTCTGAGGGGGCCAAGGTCGACGATGATGGGATGGCGATGGTTGGGTAGGGTTCACAGGAAGGGGTTTTTAGTGGCAGCCCCTCCAACAATGATTCTCTGCTTAGGCAAACTGTCCCTGATAATGAGGAACATTCTGTGGGAAGCTGCTGGCAAAACCAACAGAAGCAGTTTTACAAAGGCCTGGGAAAGCCCAGGCCCTCAATTAATCCCTGAGCCAGCACTAACTAGAGCGGCCTCAGGGATATTGGGTATCAGTTGGTCATTTATGAGAATAGTTGACATCCTGCTGCTTCCACTGGACTTCTATTAGGAGACAGATGTGGAGGCTCTCTGTGATTATCTGAGTGTGCTTCCCAATGGGTTCCATGTAATCCAGCCCATGGTGTGAAACCTGGTGATGGTGCTTCTCTCACAATGTCCTGTACAAAAAAAAAGTTCAGTGTTCAAGCAGAATAAGTGACTTGTGGAGATTCCTGAAATTCAATTGTATAAAACAAAACCAAACAGTTGAAAATTCAGCCTTTGAGAAATAATCATTTAAGGAGTGCTTTTGGATAAAATTTTCACTCTTCTCTCATTATTGCTGATTAAAGATAAACAAGAAACATTCTGATAATTGTGATTGAATCATATTTTTGGGGTTTACCTGCAGTATTCAAGATAAAGCAGCTATCAGATTGAAACAAGACATTTTCTGAGAGAAAACATTGAAGTTAGATCCTATCTCTGCTTTCAGTCTTTCTGATTCCACTCCAGTTTTAACAAACTCTGCTTTCTGAGCAGAAATGGTCACAACCTGCAGAATGTTCAGCTTAGCAACCCACTTTCGCTCAGGAACACAAATATATTCCAGAGGCCAAAGCTTTCGACTGTCTACATGGTTAGCTTGCATGGTAGTGTTATGTATAACTGGTTACCGTAACTATTCATTAGCTGATGCCTCTGAACTGACATTGATTCACCGGTATTGATATCTCAGCTTGAGTGATATATCCAATTCTCAGCTACCCCTAGAATTCCTTGAGCAGTTCTGACCATTCAACGCATTAGTACAATCCCAATTCTAATGTAAAAACAGAACTGTGGATATAGGAAATCAGAAACAAAAACAGAAATTGCTGGAAAAACTTAGCAGGTATAGCAGCATCTGTGGAGAGAAAGCAGAGTTAAAAAACCAGGTGGGAAAACACACCGACGCTTCATCGGAGGCTGCACTGATGATGTTACCCAGCATGGTAACGAAACGTCTGTGGAACAATAAACCAGCTCAGCGAGCCAACCAACCTCAACACCCACAACCCAAGCTACAAATCTACTCCAAAACCTTACAGAGTTAATGTTTTAGATGATTTGAAGAAGGGTCACTGGACCATAAACATTAACTCTGCTTTCTCCCCTCAGATGCTGCAAGATCTGCTGAGTTTCTCCAGTTTTCCCTAACAGTTTAAACTGGATGAAACATCAAATTGAAGCCACTTTCTTACGAAAGGCAAAAAAATCCCATGACATGATTTTAAAAAGGACTAGGGAGATTTCCCTGGTGTCGTGGGCAGCATTGCGGTTTCAATTAGCTCCACAAAAGTCAATGATTTATCTCATTACTGTTTGCCATATCATTCCTAGGGACAAGTAGGCTGTTACATTACCAACAAATTAATAGTGACTTCACTTCAAAAGAAGTACTTCACTGGCTGTGAAGAGTTTTTGGACACTCTGAGATAGTGTGAAGAGTTATAAAAATGCAGATTATCCCCTCCCAAATGCATGCCCATCATTCCTCGAACACTGGGTTTGAATACTTCCGATCAGAATTTAAACCCCTGGCACAATATGTAACAGTCTCTTATCAAAATTATGAAGCAGATCCTCTACCATTACTACAACAAATAGAGATAATCAGTCATCACCCTTCCTGTCCCAGCCTCCAAATTCTTGATAGCACATTCTCCTACAACATCTCTCCACCATTCTGCTACTGAGGTTTCATTTTTTTATTAATTCATGAAATGTGGGCATCTCTGACTGGGCCAACATTTATTGCTCATCCCTAGTTGCCCCCTTGAGAAAATGGTGGTGAGCTGCTTTCTTGAACCACTGCAGTCTGTGTGCTCTATATAGATCAACAATGCCATTATGGAGGGAATTCCAGGATTTTGACCCAGCAACACTGAAGGAAGAGTGATATATTTCCAAGACAGGAGAGGTCACAGGTTTGGAAGGTGCTGTCAAAGGAGCCTTCGTGAGTTGCTGCTACTGTGCACAGGTGATGAAGGGAGTGAATGTGGATGGATTGCTTTGTCCTGGATGGTGTCAAACTTGAGTGTTGTTGGGGCTGCACCCAGCCAGGCAAGTGGGGAGTATTCTATCACACTCTGACTTGTGCCTTGTCAATGGAGAACAGGCTTTGGGGAGTCAGGAGGTGAGTTATGCATTGCAGGATTCCTAGCGTCTGGCCTACTCTTGTAGCCAAAATGTTTATGTGGCGAGCCCAGTTGAGTTTCTGGTTAATGGTAATCCTAAGGATGCTGATTGTGGGGATTCAGCAATAGTAATGCCATTGAATGCCAAGGGGCAATGGTTAGATTCCATTGTGTTGGAGTTTATCATTTCCTGGCACTTGTTTGGTGCAATGTTACTTGTTGCATTTGAACATGAATTGCTTCAGTGTCTGAGGAGTCACAAATGATGCTGAACATTGTGCAATCGTCAGCAAACATCCCCACTTCTGACCTTATGATGGAGAGAAGGACATTGATGAAGCAGCTGAAGATGTTTGGACCTAGGACACTAACTTGAGGAACTCCTGCAGAGGTGTCCTGGAGCTGAGATGACCGACTTCCAACAACCACAACCATTTTCTTTTGTGCCAGATATGACTCCAACCAGCAGGAAATTTTCCCCGACACCCACTGACTCCAGTTTTGCTGGGACTCTTTGATGCCACACTCAGTCAAATGTGGCCTTGATGCCAAGGGCTGTCACTCTCAGCTCACCTCTGGAATTCAGCTCTTTTGTCCATGTTTGAACCAAGGCTGTAATGAGACCAGGAGCTGAGTGGTCCTGGCAGAACCCAAACTGGGCGTCACTGAGCAGGTTATTGCTGAGCAGGTGCTGCTTGATAACACTGTTGATGACACCTTCCATCACTTTTTTTGATCAAGATTGGACTGCTGTGGCAATAACTGGATGACTTGGAGTTGCCCTGCTTTGTGTGCATAGGACATACCTGGGCAATTTTCTACTTTTTTGGATAGATGCCTGTACTGAAACTGTAACTGTACTGGAACAGATTAGCTAGGCAAGTGACAAGTTCTGGAGCACAAGTCTTCAGTACTAATGCTGGAATGTTGTCAGGGCCCATAGCCTTTGCAGTATCCAGTGTCTCCAACTATTTCTGGATATCACATGGAATTGGCTGAAAACTGGTATCTGTAATGCTGGGGACCACTGGAGGAGGCCGAGATGGGTCATCCACTAGGCACTTCTGACTGAAGATTGCTGCGAAAGCTTCAGCCTTATCTTTTACGCTGATGTGCTGGGTCCCAAAGGACATTGCTTCTAGACTGAGGTGATGAGGGAACCAACAAGAGGGAAAAAATACTTGACTTCATCCTTACCAATCTGCTAGCTGTAGATGCATCTGTTCACAGTTGTATTGGTAAGAATGACCATCATACAGTCCTTGTGGAGATGAAGTCCTGCCTTCACATTGAGAATAACCTCCACCGTGTTGTGTAGCACTATCACTGTGCTAAATAGGACAGACTTTGAACAGATCTAGCTACTCAAGGCTGGCATCCAGGAGGCGCTGTGGGCCATCAACAGCAGCAGAATCATACTCCAGCACAACCTGTAACCTCATGGCACAGCATATCTCCCCCACAACCATTACCATCAAGCCAGGGGATCAACCCGGTTCAATGGAGAGTGCAGGAGGGCATGCCAGGAGAATGACCAGGCACACCTAAAAATGAAGTATCAACCTGGTGAAGCTATCAAATAGGACCATGTACACACCAAACAACAAAAGCTGCAAGTTATGGAGCTAAGTGATCCCACAACCAACAGATCAGATCTAAGCTCTGCAGTCCTGCCACATCCAGTCGTGAATGGTGATGGACAATTAAACAACTCACTGGAGGAGGAGGCTCCACAAATATCCCCATCCTCAATCCATCATTGTCATTAGTGCTGCTGCTGAGCCATTCTCGTGGTGGACATTAAAAACTCCCATCCAGAGTACACTTTGGGCCTTGACGCTGCTCCCACTTGGTTCCTAATAGAACTCTAGAATCAAAGAAGGAGGTTATTTGCTGTTTTGGTTTATGTCGGTTTCCCAAGCGCAGTTCAGCCTGCCTCCCACCCCTCCCCTCCTCCCACCATACCCTACAATTGTTTATTTCACTCCGCAGCCATCTCGGGCAGTGCTCCCAGATGCTAAACCACTCATCACACGAGGAAGTTTCTTATTGTATCTCCTTTGTTCTTCTCCCAATCAACTTAAGTCTATATTGTCTCTTCTAGTCCCTTCCACCAATGGGAATAGCTTCTCCTTATCACCAATGACTTGATACCTCATGGTTTTGAACATATCAATTAAATCACCCTTCGACCTACCCATGGAGAAGGAAATGGTCACATCTCCTCCAGTGCCTGATTCCCCTCATCGCTGAAACCATTCACGCAAATGTTTTCTGTACTCCCTCTCTGGTTGTGGTCAAACAGTTAAGTCAAACAGGTTTTCTTGTGCTCTATGTCCCTATACACAATGCTCACGATCTTGTAATCTTTCTGTACCTGACCAGCCAACTTTAACAGTTTGTGCATACGCTCCTCCAAGTCCTTCTGTTCCTGAAGATTCTAAAGAATATTCTACATCTCAGTTATTGCAACTCCATCACTGACATTTCTCAGTATCAAATTTCAATTTCAAGGTGAGTGTGAGGGTGACTGTGTGGGTGAGTGTGAGGGTGAAGTGTGTGGGTGAGTGTGAGTGATTGTGTGTGAGAGTGTGTGGATAGGAGTGAGGGTGAGCGTGAGTGAGTGTGTGTGAGAGTGTGTGGAGATAGCAGTAAGGGTGAGTGTGTGAGGGTGAGTGTGAGTGAGTGTGTGTGGATAGGAGTAAGGGTGAGTGTGTGAGGGTGAGTG
>NC_063361.1:37987247-37987536 GCF_021869965.1 Rhincodon typus
AGGGTGAGTGTGAGTGAGTGTGTGTGAGAGTGTGTGGATAGGAGTAAAGGTGAGTGTGTGAGGGTGAGTGTATGAGGGGGATTGTGTGAGGGTGAGTGCGTATAGATGAATTGTGTGGATGATTGTGAGGGTGAGTGGATGTGTGTGGATGATTGTTTGAGAATGTGTGGGTATGTGTGTGTGAATGTAAGTGTGCAGAAGAGTATGTGTTTCATTCTGACTTGAGATCTGCCCATTTCTTTGTGGGTGTGTTTATGAAGTCCCAGCTTCAGCGACGGCTGGGACAGGA
>NC_063361.1:37988036-38000342 GCF_021869965.1 Rhincodon typus
AGTGCGGCGCTCCCCCAGCACTGACCCTCCGACAGTGTGGTACTCCCTCAGCACTGACCCTCCGACAGATTGGTACTCCCCCAACACTGACCGTCCGACAGTGTAGCACTCCCTCAGCACTGACCCTCCATCAGTGCGGGGCTCCCTCAGCACTGACCCTCCGACAGTGCAGTACTCCCTCAGTACTGACCCTCTGAGAGTGCGGCGCTCCCCCAGCACTGACCCTCTGACAGTGCGGCGCTCCCTAAATACTGATCCTCTGATACTGCGGCACTCCCTCAGCGCTGACCCTCCTACAGTGCAACACTCCCTCAGTACAGATCCTCCAACAGTGCGGGGCTCCCTGAGCACTGACCCTCCGACAGTGTGGTACTCCCTCAATACTGATCCTCTGAAACTGTGGCACTCCCTCAGCACTGACCCTCCAACAGTGCGGTACTCCCTCAGCACTGACCTTCTGACAGTCGAGCACTCCCTCAATACTGACCCTCCGACAGTTTGAGACTCCCCTGGAATCCCACAAAGGGCATTATGGGTCCATCCACAGCACATGGACTGCAGCGGTTCAGAAGACAGCTCACCACCACCTTCTCAAGGGGCAGCTAGGGATTGGCAATAAATGCTGGCCCAGCCAGGAATGCCCATTCCATGGGTGAATAAAAAAATACATGGAAACATTTAAATTTATAAACAACTGCAGACCATTCAGCCTCTGTTCCTGTGTTCTCCCATACTCTTTGATTTCTTTAGCCATAAATACGTCGCACTCCTTTCTGAAAACATTGCATGTTTTGGCCTCAACCACTTCCGTGGCAGATAATTCCACAGGCTCACCACTCTCTGGGTGAAGACATTTCTCCTCATCTCAGTCATAGATAGATGATCCCATATCCTTAGCCTGTGACCCTTAATTGTAAAGTCCCCAAGTGTCTGG
Source organism: Rhincodon typus (assembly GCF_021869965.1). NCBI lineage: Eukaryota > Metazoa > Chordata > Chondrichthyes > Orectolobiformes > Rhincodontidae > Rhincodon > Rhincodon typus. Next base: position 37,988,971 of record NC_063361.1, read on the forward strand.
AACATCCTTCTTGTGTTTGCCTTGTCTAGACCTGTTAACATTTTGTAGGCTTCTATGAGCTTCCTCCCTCTTTTCCTAACCGGTCCAATCTCTCTTCATACGTCACTCCTGCTTTGCCAAGAATCAGTTTGGTAAACCTTTGTAGCTCCCTCCATCGCCAAAATATCTTTACTCAGATAAGGAGACCAAAGCTGCACAAAGTACTCCATGTGTGGTCTCTCCAAGGCCCTGTACAATTGCAGCGCAACTTTCCTGCTCCTGTACTCGAATCCTGTCACTATGAATGCCAACATACCATTTGCTTTCTTCATTGCCAGCTACGTATGATGTCTGTGACTATGACTTTACGGTTACTAGTGTGTCATTTTTGGAAGGAAATAAGAAATCTACACGTTTTGGCACAAGACAGTGATCAGAAGCAGAAACACTAGCCACTTAATATCTACAGCACTTCTCTAGGGTACTGGTGCACAGTCTTGGAGTCAGGCCCTATGCAGTGCAGCACTCGGCCACTGGATGGCGATCTCTGCCTTGGATCTAAGTCGGTTTTTGTGGATAATAAACCAAAAGATTGGGAAGTAACATAGTGACATAATATTTACAGACATACTCCAATGCAAGTACACAAACCTACACAGTCTGTGTATAGAAATAGAAACAAACATGCATAACACATCCACCCAGTCTCTGGCCACACCTTTAAGACAAACTGGAAAAGGAGGGGGAGAAAGAGGGAAGTGAATCAGAGGCAGGGAGGACCAGCAGTGGATGGTCACGAAGGCAGTATCCGTGATTGTGAGAGATTGCTGTGAACTGACAGCAGAGTCCCTATGGAGTGTTCATAGCCTCATGGTCCCAGCTTGACACATGGCATGTGTTTCTGCTGAATAATTTTAAACAATATTCAATTATTCATGAACTATCCATAAGAACATGACACAGCGCAAGTTCCTGCAATGGGTGTGCCAAATGAGTCACTTGATTCTGATGGACCCGCTGCATTTCAGACTGAGACAGGGTTCAGTGAGACATCCAAATTAATTCAGTTAATTATGCCCAGAACAGGGCCAACTCTGGGTTTCAGCTACTACCCACTCACCTTGGAGCACCTGATCAGAACAGGATCAGAACCTTTAATCCAACCAGTCCATGCTGGCCATAATCCCAAACTAAACTCATCTCACCTTCCTGCCTTGGCCTATATCCCGCCAAATATTTCTTATTCATGTACTTATTTAATGTCTTTTCAATGTTGTAACTGAACCCACATCCACCATTTCCACGCACGAACAGTTTCTGTGTAAAAAAAATGCCTTTGTGTCTTTTTTAAATCTTTCTCCTCTCACCTTAAAAAGATGTCCCCTAGTCTTGAAAAGCTCCACCCTTGGGAAAAGACACCTTATCTATACCCCTCATGGTTCTGAGGAAGGGTCACTGGACCCGAAATGTTAACTCTTTTTTTCATTCACAGATGCTGCCAGACCTGCTGAGATTTTCCAGCAACTTTGTTTTTGTTATCTATACCCCTCATGGTTTCAGCTTAGAGCAAGTTGTTCAAAATGTTATGTAGAAATCTGAATTATTAATCATGTTCATACTATTTTATAAAATTCTTATAATTGTTGAATTGACCACACATGGCTATGTACAATGATGTGTATCTGTTTGGGTTTTCCTTTCTTTGTGAAATGGAGGATGTTGTGTTCTGTCTCAATGCAGATACACAATATACCATTAAAGGACATGCACAGAATGTCATCGTATATCATATGTGACGTAATGATATGAAGCTCAAAGTCTCTGACCTTAATAAGTCCAAAGCTCAAAGTCTCTGAACTTTAATAAATCCAATCAGTGTCTTACTAAGTTTTATGCTCTTGCAACATTTCACTGAGAGAACCTTGCCACAATACATTTGAATTGGTTCACTTGTGAACAGAGACACATGTGCTTGGATTGTAGTGCATAAATGTAGTTACCAGGTGCCTGTAATAACAATTCATTGAATTTTTTTAGCACTATAAGACCCATGACCTATACATGTGTAATGTGTAAACATGTGCTATTACCTCTTGTCTTATTCTTTGACTGTCTCCTAGTTTTGATCTTCCCACGAAAAGGAACATCCCCAGATACCCTCTTGTCCAATCCCTCAAAGATCTTATATTTCAGGAAGATTATCACTGATTTAATAAATTCTCCCAGATACAGGTCTAACCTATTCAACTATTCTTCATAAGATCAGCAGCCCTTTATCCTAGACAGCCTAGCAGCCCAGTTCTGATGAAGGGTCTAGGCCCGAAACGTCAGCCTTTCTGCTCCTATGATGCTGCTTGGCCTGCTGTGTTCATCCAGCTCTGCACCTTGTTGTCTCAGATTCTCCAGCATCTGCAGTTCCTACTATCTCTGATTCAATTTTAGCCCTTTATCCTAGTCAGCTCACTATTGCCTTCAAGAGGGCAATAAATAATTTCTACATAAAAAAGAGTCCCAGCTGATGTTATTGCTGGACAAGTCAGATCCCAGTCAGACAGATAGAGTTAAGGATGTATAGAAATTGAGACTGGAGAATTAATGATTTAAAATAAGGAAATGGTAGACAAATGAACAGGTATTTTGTATCAGTCTTCACTGAGGAGGATACATGTAACATCCCAGAAGCAGTGATAAATCAGGAAATTGAATGGAGGGAGGAGCTCAGGAAAAATAGTCAATCACTAGAAAAATGGCACTGAATAAACTGTTGGAGCTCTAGCTAACAAGTACCCAGGACCTAATGGACTTCATTGGAGGGCACTTAGATACATTCAAAGTAATCAGGCAAGGCAACATGATTTTCTGAAAGGGAAATCATGGTTAACCAATCTACTTGTATTCTTTGAAGAGATAACATGTACTGTAGTTAAAAGCGAACCAGTAGATATACTGTACTTAGTTTTCAGAAAGTATTTGATAAAGTGCCCCTCCCAACATTATTGTGGAAAATAAAAAAAAACTATGGTGTAGGGGTAACATATTGACATGGATAGAAGATTGGCTGGCTAAGAGGAAGCAGGCATAAATGGGCATTTCTCAGGTTTATAAGATGTAATGATTGGTGTGCTACAGAGATCTGTGCTGGCACATCAACTGTTTATAATTTATATAAATGGTTTGGACAAAGGGATGGAAGGAATGGTTTCTAAATTTCCTGATGACACAAAGATAAGTAGGAGTAAGTTATTAAGAGGATATAAGGAAGCAACTAAATAATGTAGATAGATTAAATGATTGGGCAAAGATGTGGCAAATGGAGTACAATGTGGAAAAAAGTAAAACGGTTCATTTTGGCAGAAACTATATAAAAGCATATCATCAAAATGGTGGGAGGTTACAGAACTCTGAGGTGCAGAGAGATCCGGCCGTCCTTGTGCACAAATCACAGAAGAAGAGTACACAGGTACAGCAAGTAATCAGGAAAGCTAATAGAATGTTATAATGTATGTGAGGGGAACTGAATAGAAAAGTAGGGAGATTATGCTTCACTTTTACATGGTGCTGATGAAACAGCATCTGAAGAACAGTGTACAATATTGGCCACATTGTTTAAGGGGAGGCAGTGGCCTAGGGGCATTACTGCTGGACTGTTAATCCACAGAGACCCAGGTAATATTCTGGGGACCTAGGTTCAAATCCCACCATGGCAGATGATGGAATTTGAATTCAATACAAAAAAATCTGGAATTAAGAGTCTAATGGTGACCATGAATCCATTGCCGATTGTTGGAAAAACTCATCCGGTTCACCAATGTCCTTTAGGGAAGGAAACTGCCATCCTTACCTGGTCTGGCCTACATGTGACTCCAGACCACACCAATGTAGGTGACTCTTAACTGGCATCTGGGCATCTGTGCAATAAATTCTGGCTAACAACACACAAATCCCACGAATGAATAGAAAAAAAAAATGCAAATGCATTGGATGCAGTTCGGAGAACATATACAAGACTAATCTTTGGAATGAGTGGGTTATTTTATGAGGAAAGGTTTGACAGACTGGGCTTGTATCCATTGGGGTTCAGAAGAGTCTGTGGTGACTTAATTGAAACATAACATCTTGAGAGGTCTTTACAGGGTAGATGTGGAGAGAATATTTCCCTTGTGGGAGAATCTAGAACTGGGAGGTCAGTATTTAAAAATTAGGGGTTCTCTATTCAAAACAGAGATTGGACAATTTTTTCTCTCACATGGTCAAGGGTTTTTGGAACTCTCTTCATCAAAAGATAGCAAAAGCTGAGTCTTTGAATATTTTTAAGGCAGAGCTAGTAAGAATCCTGTTCAGCAAGAGAGAGGTGGTTATCAGGAGGTAGGTGAGAATGTGGATTGGAGGTTCCAATCAATTCAGATCAGATCTTAATAAATGGAACAGGCTTGAGGAGCTGAACGGTTTACTAATGTTCCTTGATCCTTAATGTGCTTGAACAGAGTTAGTAGGCCCCCTCCATTCCCCGTAGGAGTAGCCAACGAAGGATTAAAACTTGAAATTGCAGCCTAGCCATGCAGTTCGTTATGTGCATATTGCAATGACTCCTTTCAATAACGGGTAGGCAGCCATTGTGCTTGTAGTGATGATAACCTGGTTGTTAAGCATTGTGGGCATGTTGCTACCAGCAATTGGAGGGACCAAAACAACTGCATTTCTCGACCAAATGTGATTGAATATTCAAAACCCCCAAGGTAACACTTTATCATGGTTTAAAGAGGGGCAAGGTACCAGATCCTGAATCATTCCCGTTCCTGATGTCTGATCCCAAAATAAATGAGGAAATCCAGAACCCCAATGCAAGGCTATGAAGGCCAAAGGAGAAACTGAAGAATGTGTTAGCTCTTACTGTGTCCAGAGTTTAACTCAGCATAGAATTACTCCAAGGAGTGGGAGGGAGGGGAGCTCTTGTGGTACAGTGGTACTGTCCCCACCTCACAACCAGGAGGCCAGTCTTGTATGTTAGAACGGTATGAAATAACATCTCTGAGCAGGTTCATTCAAAAATACCTAGAATTACCTCATTGCAGAGCTATGTTGTAACATCAAAGTTTGAAGACTGAATGTGCCTGTTTTTATCTGCCATCTTGTAATGAAATGCTCCCGTACACAACTTAATCTGCACGTGGAATGAAAATATTTTTGTGACAAAATCGATCAACAAATACATCTTTTCTAATTTAAAACTCTATTAAACTGAGAATGGAAATAGGGGAGGACGCACCACCTCTCCCCATCTGGACATAGCTTAAACAGGAACATAGTTGTATTGGATGCTGCTCAGAGAAGGTACGTAAGAACATAAAAACTAAGAGCAGGGGTAGGCCATCTTGCCCATCGAGCCTGTTCCACTATTCAGTAAGATCATGGCTGGTCTTCTTGTGGACTTATCTCTACTTACCCATCCGCTCACCATAACCCTGAATTCCTTCAGAATTCAAAAATCTATCTATCTATCCATCTGACTGATTCTTGGGATGAAGGCTGTGTCTTATGGGCAACATTTGAGCAGTTTGGGTTTATGCTCATTGGAGTTTAGAAAAATCAAAGATGACTTTATTGAAACAAATAGGAATCCGAGGATACTCTGAGGGTTCTGCTGAGAGGGTATTGCTCATCTTGGCCATGTCAAGAATTGGGGAGGGCAATGGGGACAGTGCAGTTTCAGAATAAGGGGTCTCCCATTTAAGAAAGGGGTCAGTAGAAATTTCTTCTCCCATTCTATACTCCAGAAAGCAGTGAAGTGGAATATTTAAGGCTAGTTAGACAGATTTCTGATCTACAATAGGGTTAAAGATTATGGGACGCAGGCACAAAAGTGAAGTTAGACCACAACAGATCACTCATGACCTTTTTATTGAAGGAGTGGGTTTAATGGACCAAATGGCCTACACTGCTCCTACTTCTTATGTTATTGGATTGTGGTGTAATGGTAAAGTCACTAGACTCATAGTCTAGAACCCCAGGCTAACATTCTGCGGATCTGGGTTCGAAGCCCACCACAGCAGGGGGTGAATCTGAATTCAATAGATCTTGAGGTTGGTTGGCTCACCGAGCTGGTTTCTGGTATCGCAGACGTTTCGTTACCATGCTGGGTAACATCCTCAGTGCAGCCTCCGATGAAGCGTCGGCGTGTTTTCCAGCCTGGTTTTTAAAAACTGGAGTCCGTTGAGATGGATTGCCTCACTTCTGGTTTTCCTTCGTAATGGAATGTATATGGGGTCGAGTTCTATGTGTTTATTAATAGCATGCTTCGCGGAGTGCCAGGCTTCTAGGAATTCCCATGCCTGTCTCTGTTTAGCCTGTCCCAGGATCTTGGTGTTGTCCCAGTCGAATTGGTGGTTCTCCTTGTCCATGTGGATTGAGATGAGTGAGTACTGGTCGTGTCTTTTTGTAGCCAGTTGGTGTTCATGTACTCTTGTTGTTAGTTTCCTTCCTGTTTGTCCGATGTAGTGATTCTCACAGTCTCTGCAGGAGATCCTGTAGATGACATTGGCACTGTCCATGGAGGGGAGTGGGTCTTTAGTTCGGGTGAGCAGTTGTCGGAGGGTTGACATGGGCTTGTGTGCCACTCTGATGCCCAGCAGTCATAGGAGTCTTGTGGTGAGTTCCGATGTGTTCCTGATGTAGGGTAGTGTGATGAGTGTGTCGGAGCATGTAGTATTTTTCTGATGTGGTTCGTGTAGGCATCTTCTTACCCAGTTCTTTGGATATCCATTATCCTTGAAAACCTGGAAGAGGTATTCGTCTTCCTCTTGGCGTAGTTCCTGTTGCTGCAGTGTGTTGTTGCCCTTTTAAATAGCGTTCGCACGCAGCTTTGTTTGTGTGTGCTGGGATGGTTACTATTGAAGTTCAGTACCTGGTCTGTGTGTGTGGCGTTTCTGTGTACTTTCATTTGCAGTTCCCCATTTGTCTCGCGCTCTACCATGACGTCCAGGAATGGGAGCTGTTTGTTCTTCTCCTCCTCTCTGGTGAATTTTACTCCAGTGAGGGTGTTGTTTATAAGTTTGTGTGTCTTGTCTAATTTGGTCCGTTTAACGATGACAAAGGTGTTGTCTACGTAGCGTATCCATAGTTTTGGTTGGATTTGCGGGAGGGCAGTCCTTTCTAGTCTTTGCATCACTGCCTCTTCTATGAGTCCGGAGATAGGTGATCCCATGGGTGTCCCGTTGATTTGCTCATATGTTTGGCCGTTGAAAGTGGAGTGGGTGGTGAGGCATAGGTCCAGTAGTTTGAGGAAGTTGTCCTTGGAGATGGTTTCACTGGGGTCTTGTTCTTGGTCCAGTAGTGTTGTCATTGTTTCCCTTGCTAGTCTATTGATGTGAATAGGGCAGTGACATCAAACGATATCATGGTCTCTTCATCGTCTATTCTTATGTCTTTGATGGAGTTGAGGAATTCTTGGGCTGAGTGGATGGAGTGGGGTCATTTGTTGACTAGGTGCCGGAGTCTCCTTTGTAGTTCCTTGGCTAACCTGTGCGATGGAGTGCCTGGTAGGGAGACTATGGGTCTGAGGGGTACTTCCGGCTTGTGCACTTTAGGGAGGCTGTAGAATTGGGGTGTGTTGGTTCCTTTGGGTTTCATTCTTAAGAAGTCTGCTTTGTTGATCTGTCCTGTCCGTTTAAGTCTTTTTAGCGTGTGGAGGATTTTGTTGCCTAGTTGCGGTGTCGGGTCAGTTTGTACTGGCCGGTATGTGTTCTCATCGGCGAGCAGTGCTTGTGCCTTAGAGATGTAGTCCCTTTTATTCAGTGTCACTGTCATGCACCCTTTGTCTGCGGGTAGTATTGTGATGTTCTTGTCTTTCTTTAATCCATCCAGGGTCTGTCTTTCCCGTCTGTTGAGGGTGTTGAGTTCGCTCCTTCTAGTTAGTGTTGGGACTACTGTCTGTCTTAGCATTTGTTGTGTTTCTTCATTGATATTATTGGTCTTTAGTGTGGCTTCCAGTGTGGCCAGGAATTCCATTTTGTTGGCGTCCCTGTAGTTGTAGTTCAGTCCTTGGGTGAGAACGGCTTTTTCTGTGTCTGTCAGCTTCCTGTTCGAGAGGTTTCTTATCCACGTGTCTGTCCTGTTGTTGTCGTTTTTGTGGGTAACTATGGTTAGCTTGTCTTGCAGGGTCTGTTTTTTTCTTGGCTCTTGTGGTCTGTCGGCTGATGTTAATGGCTCATTCCATGTCAGTTGTCCAGTCTTGATTGGTAACTTCCAGGAATAACGTTTTTTGGCGCGTAATTTCTCTGTTGTATTTGTGGAGCCGGTTGTGTGTGTCGTTTATCATTACCCTTACCATCTTGTGGCCGTTTTGTTCTGCTGTTTTGCGGGCTTGTGGGTTGTTGATGGGTGGTTTGTACTTCACACTGCGTGGTAATACCTGGTTCGTGAGGCATCCATGTAGGAAGTAGAGTTGTTCGCGGGTTGCGCTCTCTCGTTTGGCGCAGTTTTCCCAATAAGATCTGAAACTGGGGAGGGAAAAAGCTCTTCAAATGGCCACATGTTACGATTGTTATAAAAATCCACCTGATCCATTAATGGTCTTCAGGAAGGAAAGCTGAGGTGAAGTGACACTTGTGGTCTCTGAGCAATTAGGGATGGATAATAAATGTTGGCCTAGCAAATGACACTCACATCCCTTTAATAAATTGAGAAAAACCCATTTCTCAGCTCCAGGACATCTCTGCGGGAGTTCCTCAGGGTGGTATCCTTGGCTCAACCATCTTCAACTGCCTTATCAATGACTTTCCCTCCATCATAAGGTCAGAAGTGGGGATGTTCACACAACGTTCAGCACCATCTGAGACTCCTCAGACACTGAAGCAGTCCATCTTCAAATCTTAGAGTCCAAGATCTGGACAATATGTAGGTTTGGGCTTGAGGTGGGAGGAGGGGATAGGTGGGAGGAAGGACAGGTTAGGGATGCGGGGACAAGCTGGGCTGGTTTTGGGATGCGTTAGGGGGAGGGGAGATTTTGAAGCTTGTGAAGTACACATTGATACCATTGGGCTGCAGGGTTCCCAAGCGAAATATGAGGTGCTGTTCCTGCAACCTTCGGGTGGCATCGTTGTGGCACTGCAGGAGGCCCAGGATGGACATGTCGTCTGAGGAATGGGAGGGGGGAGTTGAAATGGTTCGCGACTGGGAGGTGCAGTTGTTTAGTGCGAACCGAGCGTAGGTGTTCCACAACAATGCCACCCGAAGGTTGCAGGAACAGCACCTCATATTTCGCTTGGGAACCCTGCAGCCCAATGGTATCAATGTGGACTTCACAAGCTTCAAAATCTGCCCTCCCCCTACCGCATCCCAAAAGCAGCCCAGCTTGTCCCCGCCTCCCTAACCTGTCCTTCCTCCCACCTATCCCCTCCTCCCACCTCAAGCCCCACCCCCATCTCCTACCTACTAACCTCATCCCGCCCCCTTGACCTGTCCGTCCTGTCTGGACTGACCTATCCCCTCCCTAACTCCCCACCTACACTCACCTTTACTGGCTCCATCCCTGCCTCTTTGAACTGTCTGTCTCCTCTCCATCTATCCTCTCCTCTATCCATCTTCTATCCGCCTCCCCCTCTCTCCCTATTTATTTCAGAACCCCCTTCCCCTCCCCCATTTCTGAACAAGGGTCTAGGCCCGAAACGTTAGCTTTCCTGCTCCTCTGATGCTGCTTGGCCTGCTATGTTCATCCAGCTCTACACCTTGTTATCTCAGATTCTCCAGCATCTGCAGTTCCTACTATCTCTTTCTCTATGGGCTGTCTGCAGTACCCATTGCTCCTAGTGGTGCTGATGGATGTCTGGTAGCTCTTGGATTGAGGAACCAGGAACTTTTTACAGAGTTTGGTTAACTCCACAAGTTGGTTGTGGCTGATTCCCAGCTGGGTCCAAATGGGCTCCAATGAAACCACAGCCTCCGTGTAATATTGCAGTTATCAAGCTAGGAGGTTCTATCGAGGGACTGGGGTTGTTCTTCTGAGAGCAGAGATGGTTCAGAATTTATCTAGGAGAAAGTGACAGGAGGGTCATGACCAGAATGTGGGATTTAAAGGAAAAGAGCTAGAGATAGCATGAGTAAAGGTTTATTTAATACAATGGGTACTTAATGTTTGGTTTGAGTGCCTGACAAGGCAGTGGACACAGATTCCATTAATGTGGAAGATGAAAATGGTCAGGGCTGTGGGGAAGGAGCCGAGGAGTAAGAGTTAACAAGGTGTAGAGCAGGATGAACACAGCAGGCCAAGCAGCATCAGAGGAGCAGGAAGGCTGACGTTTCAGATCTGGACCCTTCTGGAAGGTCTAGACCCGAAACATCAGCTTTCCTGCTCCTCTGATGCTGCCTGGCCTGCTGTGTTCATCCAGCTCTACACCTTGTTATCTCAGATTCTCCAGCATCTGCAGTTCCTACTATCTCGGAGGAGTGAGAGTAACTGGATTGTCGGGCACTTGATTATTGTTATCCTTTTCCCAATTTACTCGGTCCAGCCCGCTCATGATTTAAAAAACCCTTATCAAATCTCCTCTCAGCTTTTTCCCTCCGAGGAATATAAGCCCAACTTCCTCAATCAATCATCAGAACTGAAGTTTCCTCATCTCTCAAACCATTCTTGTAAATTACTTCTGCACTCCCTCCAAAGCATTCACATCTTTCTTACAATGTGGTGCCCACAACTATACACAATACTCCATTTAAGGTCCAACAAGTGCCTTGTACAAGCCATGTTAAAGGCAGGGTACAGGGATTGGGCAGGATGCTCATTGGAGGGTCACTGTAGACTTGATGGGCAGAATGGCCTCTATCCACACTGTAGGGATTCTATAACTCTAAGTTCAACAACACCTCCTTGCTTTTTCATTCCATGCCCCCAATTATAAAGTCAAGGTCACTATGCGCTTTTAAGCACTCCCTCTACCTGTCCGCCTGCCTTGACTGATCCGTGCCCATATACATCCTCTGCTCCTACACCCACTTTAGAATTATACCACCTATTTTATATTGTCTTTCAATATTCTTCCCACCGAGCATTAACCTCACAGTTCTCTGCATTGAACCTCACCTGCCACCTATCTGCCCACTCACCAACTTGTCAATGTCCTTTTAGAGTTCCACACTGTTCTCCTCACAGTTTACAATTCTTCCAAGTTTTGTGTCATGTGCAAACTTTGAAATTGTCCCTTGCACCCAAGATGCTGGTCATTAATATATGTCAGGAAAAGCAAGGGTTCCAATAGTGATGCCTGGGAACTCCTCTACAAGGGAATCCCTTCCCATTTGGAGCACCCTCTCCGTCTCTTACCCCTCTATGTCTCCCAAACCCCGTCCCCGTCTCCCCCCCCCCCCCCCCCCCCCCCCCCCCCCCCCCCCCCCCCCCC
>NC_063361.1:38000842-38068996 GCF_021869965.1 Rhincodon typus
AAATGATTTAGCCTCATCTGGCCTCATATCCCATTATAGAGGCTATGCTTTAGGAGTAAACGCAGGATGCTAGAGAAAGTCAATAAGTCTGGCAACATCTGGAGAGAGAAAAACAGAGTTAATCTTTTGAGTCTGTCATGACTTTCTTCACACTTTAGGAAGGATGTGATGGCCTTAGAGCACTTTTGTATAAATGACATACCTGGACAATATTACACATTGTTGGATAGATGCCAGTGTTTTAACTACTAGAACAGTTTGGCTGGGCTGCAGCAAGGTCTGGAGCACAAGGTCTTCAGTAGAGACAATGCAGTAAAGATGAATAAAAATGGTTCCAAGGGTAAGGGACTTCAGTGGGTAGATGAATGGAGAGGTTGGGACTGTCCACTTGATGAAGAAGCTTAAGAAGATTCAAATCTTAGATAACCCTCTTCGCTCACCAACCCTCACCAACTCTTACAGATGCACCATTGAAGGCATTCTATCAGCATCATGGCTTGGTACGGTAACTGCTTTACCCAAGTCTGTAAGTATAGAAAATTGCAGAAATTACAGCCCAGACCATCACACAAGCCAACCTTCCATCTATTTACTCCATCTACGTTGCTCGTTGCCACAGAAAGGCAGCTATCATTGTCAAAGACCTCTCCCACCCCGGTTATAATCTCTTCCAACCTCTTCCATAAGGCAAAAGATACAAAAGCTTAAACACACGTCCCCACAGATTCGAGCAGCTTCTTCCCCACTGTTGTTAGACTTCTGAATGGACCTGTCAAATTTCAAATTTAATGTTGATCTTGCTTTTTGTGCACCTTCTTTACAGTCATAACTTTGTTTCTCGCTCTACCACCCTATGATCTTTGTACGGTATGATCTGCTTGTACTGCATGCAAAGCAAAGCTTTTCACTGTACTTAGGTACATGTGACAATAATAAATCAACTCAAAATCAAATCACATTGTCCACCAATTTTGGTGTCGTCTGCAAAATTACTAACCACACCCTCCATATTCTCATTTGAATAATTCATATAAATGACAAACAAAAGTGGACCCTGTGGAGTACCACTGGTAACAGGCCTCCAGTTTGAAAAACAACCTTCCACCATCATTCTGTCTCCAGCTATTATGCCAATTTTGTACTCAATTGGCTAGCTCGCTCTGAATCCCATGTGATCTACCTTTACTAATAAGTTACCATGTGAACCTTGTCAAAGGCTTTACTAAGGTCCAAGGAAACAATGTCTACCACTGTGCCCTCATCAATGTTTTGGTTGCTTACTCAAAAAACTGAAACAAATTTGTGAGACATGATTACCCTAGTACAAAACACTGACTATCCCTAATAATTCCTTTCCTCTCCAAATGCATATAAATCATATCTTTCAGAATCACCTCCATCAACATACCCACCACCGAAGTCAGTCTCACAGGTTATAGTTCCCAAGCTTCTCCTTACAACATTTCTTAACCAAAGGTACAACAATAGCCACTCTCCAGTCATCCTTGGTACTAGTTGTGAATTGGAGTATAGTCCAGTTTATCAAAGATGGAATTCAGAAGAAGGATTATATTGGACTGGAAGCAGTAATTCTATTTCTCTCTCCACAGATCCTGCCAGACCTGCTGAGTTTCTCCAGCACACTGTTTTCATTTCAGATTTTTCACATCTGCAATATTTTGTTAATATTGCAATTAAATGTTGCTGTGTCTCTTTTATGATGCTAAATATTTTCTGTTTCTAATTCAGGCATCTTCAGATCTGAACCTAACTGAGTCTTTGGCCACTGATACCGCAGACAGGTAACAAATTTCCGAATCGTGGTATACCCCATATTGTGAACTAAAGTCACTGCATTTTGTGTTGTTGGAGTCATTTTCACTTGAGGCTGAGGCTCTCAGTTCTTCACCCTCTGATATACTAACTGTATTACTTGTCAGTATTCTATTGGAAGTTAAATTGACAGTAGTGTTAGTTTAGATTTGCAGCTACTCTTATCAGATGTGCATGAACCATGTTTTGGTCTGTTTCTTCTTGATGTCTGCACCACAAAAGAAGCCAGACTTCAGAAAAGCAAAGGCTCTGGGTCCTTAAAATATTCTGAGATGTGGGAATGTAAGGCCATTGAATCTACTCTGCCATTCAATGAGATCATGACTGATCTGATAATCCTCAGTTCCATTTTCCTGTTTTTCACCATGACCCTTGATTCCCTTTCTGATCTGTCTGTCTGTCTCACCTAGGTATACTTAATGTTCCAGCCTCAATAGCTTTCTGTGGCAAAGAATTCCACAGATTAACTACCCTCCAAGAGAAGAAAGTCCTCCTCATCTCTATCCAAACTGGGCAATTTCTTATCATGAGATGATACTCTCTGGCCCTAGACTCTCCCACAAGTTAAACAGCCTCTCTGAATCAACCCTGTGAAACATTGTTTCCTTGGACCTTAGTAAAGCCTTAAGAATCCTGTGCTTTAATAAGGTCTCTTCTCATACGTCTAAACTCTAACGAAATCAAGTGAAACTGCTCAACCTTTCCTGGTAAGAAATTCTCTGCATACCTGGAATCAATATCGCGCACTTTCTTTGGACTGCTGCCAGTGGGACTATCTTTCCTTAGATAAGGGGACCAAAATTATTTATTCTAGGTTGGTCTAACTACTTCCTTGCATAGTTTTAGCATGATATCCCTATTTTTGTACTCTATTCCCTTTGAAACAAATGACAACATTCCATTTACCTTCCCTATTATCTGTTGAACTTTTTGTGATTCTCAGATCTTTCTGTGCTGCAGCATTCTGCAGTCTTTCCCCACTTAAATAATTTTCAGCTCCTTTGTACTTCCCGCTGGGGAGTTGGAAGTATTCCTGCATTATCTTCCATCTGCCAAGATTTTGTCCACTCACTATATCCCTCTGTAAACTCTGTGTCATCCTCACTCCTTGCCTTCCTACTTTTTAAGCTTGGCTATAGTATGTTCACTTTCATCGTTAATGTCGTTAATATATGTTTTAAATCATTGTGATCCTAACATTGATCTCTGTGGTACTCCACTCATTACAGGTTGCTATACTGAAAATGCCACCTGGTTCCAATACACTCCTGTACTAGTTAGCTAATCCTCTATCCATGCTAATGTGCTACCTCCAACACCATGGGCTTTTATGAAGTATCCTTTTGTATGGTATCTTATTGTGTGCATTTGAAATATATTACATCTACTAGTTCCCCTTTATCTAGCCAGCTTGTTATTTCCTCAAAGAATTCTAATAAATTTGTCAGGCATGTTTTTCTCTCATGAAGCCAGGCTGACCCTGCTCAGTTATGTTATGTACTTCTAAATGCTCTGCCGTTACATCCTTTCAAATAGACTTATTTTCCCATGCTAGCCATTAAGCTAACTGACCTGTAGTTAGCTGATTTTTGTCTCACTTCCTTTTTGAATTGGGGTGTTACATAGGTGGTTTTTCAATCCTCTGGGACCTTTCCAGAATCTAAGGATTCTGCAAGATTACTATATGTGCATCCACCATCTTTTAACTACTTCCTGTAATATAGTAGGATGCATCCCATCAGGTATAGGGTTATCTGTCTTTAGCCTCATTAGTTTCCCTAGTACTTTTATCTGGTTGTTATTTTATTTATCTCCCTTCCCTCTTGGTTATTTTGTAGTTTCAGAATGCTATTGCTGTATTCTACTAAGAAGACTGGTGCAAAGTATTCATTCAACTTCTCTGCCATTTCCTAGTTCCCCATTATTATTTCCCTAGCTCCATTCTCTCAGGGGTCTATGTTCACTTTGAATTCTGTCTTCCTATTTATATTTTCAAAGAAGTTCACTGTTCTTTTTTATATTACTCGCTAGTTTACCTTGAACCTATATTTACGCCCTCTTTTTATTTGGTCACCTTTCGTTCTTTTTTAAATTTTCCAAATTCTCTTGCGTACCACTAATCTTTGCTACCTTGTGTATCCCTTCTTTAAATTCCATATCACCCTTAACTTCCTTGGTTAACTACAGTCTGTTTATCCACTCTAGAATCCTCCTTTGCCAGTGGAATATATCTTTGTGTAAGCTTTTTTTCTTAAATGCCTCCCATTTTTCGTGACGCTAAACTCCTTTTCTGTGCACTCCAGCCAGCTCTGCCCTCATTACTTGTAAATACTCTTATTTAACTTTTGCACAGTTGTTTCTAACCTGAGTTTCTCACACTCAATCTGAATATTATATTGCATCATGCTGTGTTTCCGAGAGAATCTTTTACTCCGAGATCATTTATTGAACTTGTCTCATTCCACATTACCAGATACAAAATAGCCAAAATGGCTATTAATAGAAAAGCAGTATGTTAGCAGTATGTTATTTAAATAGAGAGAAATTGTACAATTCTGCAGCATAGAGGGATGTGTCTGTCCTTGTAGTATGCAGATGCAGCAAGTGATAAGGAAGGCAAATGGAATGTTGTAATTTATTGGAAGAGCATTGTTATTTTCATATTCCAATGTTCTGCTATGCTTGATTAAAGAATTGGTGAGACCACATCCAGAGTACCATGTACGACTTTTGTCTCCTTACATAAAGGAAATAAATGCTTTAGAGTTTTTTAAAGATATGTCACTCATGTGGTACTTCAAATGGGAATGGTTGTCCTTTGTGGAAAGATTGGACAGATTGAGCTATTGGTGTTTTAGATTGTACCTATTGGAGCTTAAAAGAATGAGGTGATCTTATATAGACGGACAATATCCTGCAAGCACTTAGGGTAAATCCAGACGATTCCAGTTTGGCTAATGTAACAAGAAAGATGGGAGGCAGAAGACAGGAAACTATAGGCCAGTTAGCCTGATGTCAGTCGTTGTTAAGAATTTCGAGTCTGATATTAAGGATGAGATTGCTGAGTACTTGGAAGTGCATGGTAAAATAGGGCACAGTCAACATGGCTTTGACAAGGGGAGTTCATGCCTGTCAAATCTATAAGAATTCCAGAAGGTTTTTGACAAGATGCTGCCCAGGAAGCTGCTAAATAAGATGAGCCCATGGTGTTAGGGGTGAGATACTGGCACTGAGAGAGGATTGGCTGACTGGCAGAAGGCAGAGAGTAGAGATAAGGGGGTCTTTGTCAGGATGGCATTTGGTGATTAGTGGAGTTCTGCAGGGCTCAGTTTTGGGACCACAGCATACATTAACGAAGGAACTGAAGGCATTGTTGCTAAGTTTGCAGATGGCACAAAGATAGGTGGACGGACAGCTAGTGTCGAGAAAGTGGTGAGGCTACTGACATTTTAGCAGAGTGGGAAAGAAGTGGCAGATGGAATACAATGTGAGAAAGTGTAACGTTCTGCACTTTGGAAGGAAGAATAGAGATGTGGACTATTTTATAAATGGGAAAAGGGACTTGGGAGTTCTAGTTCAGGATTCTCTTAAGGTTAACATTCAGGTTCAGATGGCAGTTAGGAAGGCAAATGCAATATTGGCATTCATTTCAAGATGGCTAGAATATACAAACTGAAATGTTCTGCTGAAGCTGTACAAGGCTGTGGTCAAACCGCATTTAGAATAGTGAGAGCAGTTTTGGGCTATGTATCTAAAGGAAAGATGTACTGGCTTTGAAGAAAGTCCAGAGGAAGGGCTTATCTTATGAGGAGCAGTTGAGAACTTGGTCTGTGCTCACTGGCGTTTAGAAGGATGAGGGGCCGATATGATTGAAATGTACAGAATATTGAGAGACCTGGACAGAGTGAATGTGGAGTTGATGTTTCCACTAGTAGGTGAGACAAGGATCTGAGGAGTAAGCGTCAAAGTGAAGGGGTGACCCTTTAAAACTGAGATCATAGAATCTCTACAATGTGGAAACAGGCCCTTCGGCTCAACAAGTTCACACCGAACCTCGGAGCATCCCACCCAGACCCATCCCCCTATAACCCACCTAATCTACACCTCCCTGAACACTACGGACAATTTAGCATGGCCAATCCACCTAACCTGCACATCTTTGGACTGTGGGAGGAAACCGGAGCACCCGGAAGAAACCCACACAGACACTGGGAGAATGTGCAAACTCCACACAGACAGTCGCCCGAGGCAGGAATCGAACCTGGGTCCCTGGCGCTGTGAGGCAGTAGTG
Organism: Rhincodon typus; assembly: GCF_021869965.1. Classification (NCBI taxonomy): domain Eukaryota; kingdom Metazoa; phylum Chordata; class Chondrichthyes; order Orectolobiformes; family Rhincodontidae; genus Rhincodon; species Rhincodon typus. Next base: position 38,006,967 of record NC_063361.1, read on the forward strand.
CTAACCACTGTGCCACCATGCTGCCCAATAAGGAAGAATTGGGAAGGAGATACGGAAGAATTTCATCAGTCAGAGGCTGGTTAATCTGTGGAACTCATTGTCACAGAGGGCTGTGGAGGCCAAGTCATTGAGTGTATTTAAGACAGAAATTGGTTCTTGATTAATAAGGGGATCAAAGATTATGGGGTGAAGGCAGGAGAATGGGGTCAAGAAACATATCGGCCATGATCGAATGGTGAAGCAGACTCGATGAATGAATGGTCTAATTCTGCTCATTCCTTATTGTCTTATGGATGCAGAAAAGATGTTTGCCCTTGTGGGAGAGTCTTGACTCAGGAACATTGCGTATACGTCTTCTTTCTAAGCTGAGAAATTTCTTTGAGTGTGGAACTGTATATGCATATAAATTGGGTACAAAAATAGCCCAATTGGCCTCTTAACCTTATTCTGTCTTTAAAAATGAATGTGGTTGATTTGCTGGAGGTCTCAAATTCGTGTCTACGCCCTGTCTGCTTTGACTCCCTTCACAATTTTCCATTTTGATTGGACCTTTCCAAATCGAGGGAATTTTGGAAAATTAAAACCAATGTATCTACTATTTCAATAGCCGCTTCTTGGAAGCCCTTAGGATGAGGTCCATCAGAACCTGGGGACTTGTCAGATTGTGTTCTCCTAATTTTCTCAGTTCTTTTTCCTGATGATTGTGATTGTTTTAAGTTCCTCTCTCCTTTTCACCACCTGATTCACAATTGTTTCTAAGATGTTCCTTGTATGCTCATCGGTAAAAGGCAGACACAATAAATCTGTTCAATTAATTTGCCATTTCCCCAGATACTGGTGGAGACATTGAATATTTTAAAGATTTTTCTAGCTGTGTATCACAGGAGTCAAAGGTTATCAGGGATAGATAGAAAACTGTTGTTGAAGCTAAAGTCAAATCAGCATTAACATTTTGAATGACGGAGCAGGCTTGAGGGGCTGAATGGCCTACTCCTAATTTGTATGTATATGGACCAGGTAAGCAAATTTCCTTCTCTGAAGGGCTCAAGAGAACCTGATAGGTTTGGATGAAATTCCAGTAGTTTTATGATCACTGTTAGAGAGTAGGTTTTTATTCCATTCTCATAATTTTGAATTGAAATTCCATTGGTTATGTTGTGGAATGTAGACTCGTGTCTTCAAGGCATTGGCTAACCTCTGGACTTGTAATATACTAACATTACTACAATGCTACCATTTTCAGTTCTGATTAGTGATTTATTATAGGCTAAGTTGACAGTCTTGCTAGTTAATGATTCATTCTGAGGATTGAAGGTGTTGTTTCAGACCAGAAGAGATTCTCGAGGAAAGGAGGAGCCTGACCAAAGAAAAAATGAAGAGAGAAATGGTGACTGGTGTAGACCAGGGCATCATCATGCAAGGTTTGTGGCCTGGATCGAGTTGATACAGTAATTATTTTGTTACTACTCCCTAGGTCTCAGAAGATGTGACAGCAATATTCAATTTTGAGCTGCCAAAAAATAAATAATTCTGGCTGTTTTGTGTTGGAGAACTGAATGTTTTCAGCTTCAAGCTGATGTGGCTGAGGGAAGAGAATAGGCAATAATGGGAAAATTTCTATTTTACTGTGGTTTCTTTGGACATGTGATTCAAGAGCCACACACTCAATTGTGTGAAGCAGACCCACAGAGAGCCTCTCAAAGGCAGTGAATGATCACCCAGAGAAAAATCTGAATAAAGGCCTTTGCCCCATCTGAGCTGTTCTGTATTTAAGGGTCTGAGGTACTAGCCTGACCCCTGGGTGTCCTACTAATAAACATTTATCAGGGTCATATGTCCCTAGTACACATTAACGGTGACTTTGTTGGTGGGAAATGGAGGTCTTTGTGAATAAGTCCAAATCTTCTCTGTGGCCAGCAATAGTGTTTGGACTTCAATTGCACTAAATTTCCCCCAACCCCGTCCCCACGCATGAAACTCCCTATCTCCCATCCCAGAAGTTGACCCCAATTTTAAAATAGGGGCCTAATCCTGATTCTCATAAGACTGCATTTTCTAGTGCCATTGAAAATGTCATTGGGCAATGTAATTGTCATATGGGCTGTCTATGTCCTAGTCTCTTTCCTGACACATTTAAATCACAGTCTGTTGAATGACTATTTTTAATATAGAAAGGGTAATTTTAATAATAATGTTGAGTTCATAATGGTCACTAAGTATATCTCTGTGATCTGCGCACCCTAACATTAGAAAGAATAGGCACTGGTACCTCCTTATAGAGACAGACACACACCCCTTGCAGGCTCCCTGCATGCTGCCACACATGCTATGCTATGCCACACCCCACACACCACCACTCTGGTTGCTAAGTCCCAGTAATTGAGAAATACAAAACCCATCATTTTACTTCAAACAACTACAGCGATGTGAGAATCTATTTTAGTCTCTGAGCCTGAATCCAGGTTCCTAATGTATTGAAGGCAAATTTTGGTTTAGTTGAACTGAGTGAATCAGAAGGAAAATGGCACCTCACAAAACTGCTCAAATGAATTCACTTTATATTCACTGAACTGTAAGATATGTATATACATATTTATATAGTCTAGAATAGTGCAGAGTCACAAATCTCCCAGGTTATGACAATCTCCAACAAAAGAGAATCTTGACATTAAAGACACTACCATCACTGAATTTCGTGTTATCAACATCCTGGGGGTGACCAGAAACTGAACTGGACTAGTCATATTAATACTGTGGCTATAACAGCAGATCAGAGGCTAGGAATCCTGTGGTGAGTAACTCACTTCCTGACTCCCCCAAAGCCTGTCCTGCATTTACAAGGCACAAGTCAGGAGTGTGATGGAATGCTCCCCACTTGCCTAGACGAGTGCAGCCCCGACAACACTCAAGAAGCTCAACACCATCCAGAACAAAACTGCGCACTTGATTGGTTCCACATCCACAAACATTCATTCCCATCTCCATCAACGTACATTGTAAACTAGTTTGGCGGGAGTTGGAAAAGGAAGAGAGGAGGCGTTGGGGTGGGGGAGGTAGAGAGGAGGTGGGATGGCGGTGGAGGGGGAGGGGTGGAGAGAGCGAGAGAGAGGAAGGCTCTGGAGGGCCATTGAGAAGTCAGGACAAAATACATTAGACATCGAGAGCAAGTTTACTGTTGTTAGCCAGGGGCACAGTAAAGGGATGGAAAAGATTTCTGGTTTAAACTGCATTTATTTCAACACGAGGCCTGACTAGTAAGGCAGATGAGCTCAGAACATGGATACGCTCTGGGGACTGAAATATTATAGCCATAACAGAACATGGCAGAGTGAAGGGCAGGACTGGCAGCTCACAAGCTACAGGTGTGACAGAAGTACAAGTAAGTGAGGAGGGCAGTTGCCCTTTTGATAAAGGAGGACATAATAACAGTGCTTAAAGAGAATATTCTTAAGAGGTCATCAAATGAGACCATACGGTTAAAGCTTAGAAACAAGAAGAGGGTGGTCACTCAGTTGGGACTGTGTTATAGACCTCCAAATAGCCAGCGGGTACTAGAGGAGCAGATGTGTAGAGAGATTGTAGATACCTATAGGGAAAGTAGAGCAGTATTGGTTAGAGATTTTAATTTCCCCTGTATTGATTGGGCCACCCAATGTAAAAGGCCTGGATGGGGAGGAATTTGTCAAATGTATCCAAGAAAGTTTCCTAAATCAATATGTAGAGAGCCCTAAAAGGGAGGGTGCAACACTGGACCTCCTGTTAGGAAACAATGTCGGACAAGTGACTGAAGTGTCAGTCGGAGAGCACTTTGGGTCCAGTAACCATAATTCTCTTAGTTTTAACATATGGTGCTGAACTAGAGCAGGGCCAGTTTTGCGGCAGGGGCTAGCAGAGGTCGATTGTTTGTAGGAAAAGGAATGACTGGCAAATGGGAAGCTTTCAGAACTGAGATTTTAAGAGTTCAGAGACAGTATGTCCCTGTTAGGGTGAAGGGAAAAATTGGCACGTTTAGGGATCCCTGACTGACGAGGGATATTGAGGCTCTGGTCAGCAGAAAGAAGAAGGCATACATTGGGTTTAAGCTATCAGGTTCGAGTGAATCCCTAGATGACTATAAAAAGTGTAGGAGCACACTTAAGAAAGAAATCAGAAGAGCAAAAAGAGGGTATTAGATGGATCTGGCAGATAAGGTTAAAGATAATCCCAAGAGGTATAGCTATATTAAGAGTTAGAGGGTGGCTGGGGAAAGAATAGGTCCCCTGAAAGATCAGCATGGCCGTCTATGTGTGCAGCCGCAGGAGATGGGGGAGATTTTTAATGAATATTTCTCCACAGTGTTTACTGACGAGAGAATCATGGATGCTAAGGAAATCAGGGAAGCAAGTGGGGATATTTTGGAATGCATACATATTGCCAGAGAGGAGGTGTTCGCAGCCTTAAAGCGCATTATGGTGGATAAGTTCCCTGAGCCTGATCATGTCCGTTCTTGAATGTTATGGGAGGCTAGGGAAGAAATTGCAGAGGCCCTTGCAGAGAACTTTGCTTCATCATTAGCCACTGGTGAAGTTCCAGAAGACTGGAGGGTGGCTAATGTTGTTCCATTGTTTAAGAAAGGTAGGAAAGACAAGCCAGGGAACTACAGGCCAGTGAGCTTGACATCAGTGGTAGGCAAGTTATTGGAGAGGATACTGAGGGACAGGATCAACCAATACTTGGATAGTCAAGGTCTGATTAGGGATAGTCAGCATGGACTGTGCACAGGAAGTCATGTCTGACAAATCTTTTAAGAGTCTTTCGAAGAGCTAACCAAAAGGATAGATGTGGGTCAGGCAGTGGATGTTATCTATTTGGACTTTAGTAAGGTCTTTGACAAGTACCCGCACGGCAAGCTAGTCATGCAGGTTAAGTTGCATGGGATCCAGGGAGAGCTAGCTAATTAAATTAAAAACTGGCTCAATGTTAGGAAGCAGAGGGTGATGGTTGAAGGTTGTTTCTTGCACTGGAGGCCTGTGTCTAGTGGTATGCTACAGGATCAGTGCTGGGATCTTTGTTATTTGCTATTGACACAGATGATCTGGATGAGAATGTACAAGGCATAATTAGTAAGTTTGCAGATGATACAAAATTAGGAGGTATCGTAGACAGTGAGAAAGGTTATCAAAAGTTACAGCGGGATCTTGATCAGATGGGGAAGTTGGCTGAGGATGACAAATGCAATTCAATGCAGGTAAGTGAGTGGTGTTGCACTTTGGAAAGTCAAACCAAGGTAGTAGTTGTACAGTAAATGGTAAGGTCCTGAGGAGTGTTGTGGAGCAGAGAGTCCTAGGAGTACAAGTACATAGTTCGTTGAAGTGGCGTCACAGGTGGACAGCGTGGTGAAGATGGCATTTAGCATGCTGACCTTCATTGGTTGAGGCATTGAATATCGAAGTTGGAACATTATGTTACAGTTGTATAAGTCATTGGTGAGGCTGCACTTGGAGCATTGTGTACAGTTTTGGTCACCCTGTTTTAGGAAAGACATAGTTAAGCTGGAAAGTGTGCAAAGAAGATTTACGAGTATGTTGCCGGGACTAGTAGGCTTGAGTGATAGGGACAGTTTGGCCAGGATAGGACTTTATTCCTTGGAATGTAGGAAAATAAGGGGTGACCTTATTCAGGTGTATAAAATCATAAGGGGCGTAGATAGGATGAATGCATATATAGTCTTATATCCAGGAATGAGGAATTCAAAATTGATGGGGCATAGGTTTAAGGTGAGAGCGGAATGATTTAAGAAGGACCTGAGGGGCAACTTCTTTGTGTAGAGAGCGGTGCATATATGGAATGGGCTGCCAGAGAAAGTGGTTGAGGCACATGCAATAGCAACATTTTAAAAAAAACATTTTAATAGGTACATGATGGGAAGGTTGAGAGGGATATAGACCAAATGTGGGCAGTTGGAACTAGCTGAGTGAGCACCATAGTCAGCATCGACCAGCTTGGGCCGAAGGAGCTGTTTCCATGCTGTATTACTCTGTGACTCTAACTACCACCTACAAGAAACTCACCAAGGTTCCTTCAACAGCACCTTCCAAACCCATGAATACTACCATATATGATGACAACGGTAGCAGATACATGGGAATGCCACCACCTGCAAATTCCCCTTCACCCCCATGCCGTCATTACATGGAAATGTATCTCCAATCCTTCACTGTCTATGGGTCAAGGCCCTTGACTTCCCTTCTGGCCAGCACTCAGGTTGTACAATGTGATATGGATAGATTAAATCAGTGAGCAAAGATTTGGCAAATGGAATATAATTTGGGAAAGTGCAAAAATTTTCAGGATGGATGGAAATGAAGAGCATATAAAGCATTCCTTTATAATTACCCTTATTTAAGTTTGGCAGATTATTTTCCAACCCAAATTCTGCCCTTAGAACTAAAAGCTAAATTGTGTACTACATTACGGACTCATTTCCCATTTACTCCAAGATAATCGATTAATCTATCTCATTACACATCACCAGATCCAAAATAGCCTGATCCCTGGTTGGATCCGCAACGTATTGTTCTTGGAAATTGTCCTGAAAACATTTTATTTTTCAATGTTTGTACGCTCTATTGAAACATCTTTTTAGCATCTACCCTGTCAAGCCTCCTTAGAATCTTGTATGTTTCAATAAGATCACCTTTCATTCTTTTAAACCTTTGATTCTTCCTACCCAAAGTGCATGACCTCACAATTTGCTACATTAAATTCCATCTGCCAAGATTTTGCCCACTCACTCAACCTTTGTATATCCCCTTGGAGATTCCTTATGTCCTCATCACAACGTGCTCTCCCACCTATTTTTGTATCATGAGTGAAATTGGATACATTACACTCTGTCCCCTCCTCTGATTCAATAATGTAGATGGTAAATAATTAAGATTCTAGGACTGATCCTTGTGTCATTCTACTAGTTATGTATTTCCCACCTCCAAAAGGCCCTTAATCCCAACTGTATGTTAACTGATTCTCAATCGATGCCAGTACATTACCCTCAATACCACAAACTCCTATCATGTGAAATATGCTTTTATGTGCCACCTTGTCAAATGTCTTCTGGAAATCCAAATATGCTGCATCTAACAGTTCCAGTTCTTTAACTCTGCTTGTAATGTCCTCAGAGAACTCTAGCAAAGTTGTCAAACATGATTTGTCTTTCACAAAACCATATTGACTTTTGATTGCGTTATGCTTTTCTAAATATATTTTGAATTGACTGGAAGGGGAACCTAGCAGGGAAGATGGTGGAGCAGTAATGGCAGTAGTTTCTGGAGATAATTTTGGAGGTACAGCAGAAATTCATCCCAAGGAAGAAGAAACCTACTAAGGGGAGGACAATGTAACAGTGGCTGGCAAGCAGCCTAAAAGCAAAAGACAAAGCATACAATCAGCAGATTGGGAAGCCTTTAAAAACCAGCAGAGAACAACTAAAAAAGCAATGAGAAGTTGAAATACGAGGGTGAGCTAGCTAATAATATAAAAAGAATTGTAAGAGTTTTTTTTTAAGAAATATGAGAAGTAAGAGAGAGGCAAGAGTGGTGTTGGACTGCTGGAAAACTGACTGGAGAAGTAGTAATGGGGAACAAAGAAATGATGGAGGAACTGAATAGGTACTTTACATCAATCTTCAGTTGGAAGACACCAGCAGCATAACCAGAATTTAAAGAAGGTCAGGGGGCAGACGTGAGTGTAGTGGCCATCACTAAGGAGAAGGTACTGAGGAAGCTGAAAATGGATAAATCAATCAGACCAGGTGGACTACACCCCAGAGTTTTGAAGGAGATAGCTGAGGAGATTGTAGAAGCATTGGGGTGATCTTTCAGGAATCGCTGGAGTTAGGGAGGGTCCCAGAAGACTGGAAAATAGCTAATGTAACATCCCTGTTTAAGAAGGGAGGGAGACAGAGGACAGGAAGTTATAGGCAGGTTAGCCTGACCTCAGTCATTGGTACAATTTTAGAGAATGAGATTGCTAAGTACTTGAAAGTGCATGGCAAAATAGTGCTGAGTTGGCATGACTTTGTCAAGGGGAGTTCATGGCTGACAAATCTGTTCAAATTCTTTGAGGAGTTACTGAGCAAGCTAGACAAAGGAGAGTCAATGGATGTGATCTATTTGGATTTCCAAAAGGCCTTTGGCAAGGCTCTGCACAGGAGGCTGATAAGTAAGAGCTTATGGTGTCAGGGGCAAGATGCTGGAGTGGATGCAGGATTGATTGACTAGCAGAAAGGGGATGAAGGGGTCTTTTCAGAGATGTCAACCGGTGACTAGTGGAGTTCTGCGGGTGTCAGTGTTGAGGCCAAAACTGTACACGTTATACATCAATGATCTGGATGAAGGAATTGAGGGTGTTGTTACTATGTTTGCAGATGACACAAAGACAGGTGGACAGCTAATGTTGAGGAAGCAGGGAGGCTGCAGAAGGATTTGGACGTGCTAGGCGAGTCGGCAAAGAAGTGGCAGGTAGAATAAAATGTGGGAAAATGTGAGGTTATGCACTGGGGAGGAAGAATAGAGATGTAGACTATTTTATAAATGGGGGAAAGGCTTTAAAAATCTGAATCACAAAGGGACCTGGGAGTCCTAGTTCAGGATTCTCTCAAGGTTAACATGCAGGTTCATTTGGTAGTTAGGAAGGCAACTGCAATGGTGGTATTTATCTCAAGAGGGCTAGAATACAGGAGCAGAGCTGTACTGCTGGGGCTGTATAAGGCTCTGGTCAGACCGCATTTAGAATATTGAGAGTAGTTTTGGGCCTTGTATCTAAGGAGAGATGTTCTGGCCTTGGAGGGAGTCCAAAGGAAGTTCACAAGAATGATCTTGGGAATGTAGGGTTTATGTGAAAAGCATTTGAGGACTCTGGGTCTATATTCGGTTTTAGGAGGATGAGGGGATTCCAATTGAAACTTTGAATACGGAGAGGCCTGAGTAGAGTGGATGTGGAGATGTTGTTTCCACTAGTAAGAGAGACTAGGACCTGAGGGCACAGCCGCAGAATGAATGGACAGCCCTTTAAAACGGAGATGAGGAAGTTCTTCAGTCAGACATTGGTAAATCTGTTGAACACATTGGCGTAGAAGGCTGTGGAGGCCAAGGTATTAAGTGTGTTAAGATTGAGATAAATAGGCAAGGGGATCAAGGGTTACAGCAAGAAGGCAGGAGAATGGGGTTGAGAAACATATCAGCCACGATCAAATGGTGGAGCAGACTCAATGGGGCGAATGACTAATTTGCTACTATATCATATGGCCCATTTCTTCATTAATAATGGACTCAAGCATTTTCCCAATGACGGATGTTAATCCTTTGGATGTTATGCCCTACAGTTTCTTAGTTTCTGTCTCGCTTCCTCTTGATCAGGAACATAATGTTAGTGGCTTTCCAGTCCATTAGAACTCTCCCGGAATCCAATGAGTTCTGGACTATTTCAACCAATGCCTCCACTATCTCTGCAGCCATTTCCTTTAAAACCTTTGGAGACAGGCAGTCAAGTACTGGCGACCAGTTTACTTTGAATCCCATTACAAAATATTTAGTCGTACACAATAGACAGTGTTACAAGATCTTTCCTCTGTTAGCGCTTTACTTATCTTTTACCTTTGGGATGTTTATTGAGTCCTCCACTGAGAAGACTGCTTTAAAGTGTCTGCCATTTCCTTGGTCCCCATTATTAATTCCCCAGTTGCACTCTCCAAGGGTCCAACACTTACATTTGCTATTCTTTCTTTTTACGTACCCCTTGAAGCTCACTGTTTGTTTTTATATTACTTTTGTGATCAATTTTCACCTTTTTTCTTAGCTTCTTAATCATCTGCTGCTGGTTCTTAAAAAAAAAAAAGTCCCAATTCTCAGGCCTGCCACTAACTTTCACTGATTTTAAGTCTTTTGTTTGGGTGCTGTCCCTGACCATCTTTGTTAACAACCTCTTTATTGAGTTCCTTTTGGCCAGAATAAATTTTTACTGAGTGTTTTGAAAAGCTGAGTGCTTAATGTCTGTCACTGGTGTTTACTGATCTTCCTCTTGATCTATTTTCCCAGCCAGGTTAGACAGTTCCTTCTGCATACCTCTGTAAGCGCCTTTATTTAAGTTGAGGGTACTGGTGTGAGACCTGAGTTACTGCTGCACAAACTGAATTGAGATTGCCACCAGTTAGAGGATCCTTGACTACAAGATCTCTTATTAATTCCACCTCCTTAGACATTGCTAGGTCTAAAATAGCGTGTTCCTGGGTAGTGTTCATGATGTACTGCTCTAAAAAACAATTTCTGTTGCATTCCACAAATTCATCTTCCATGTTGCCCATGCCCATCTGATTTGCCCCGTCAATGTGCAGATTAAAATCACCAGTGACAATTGTAGTCCGTTTCTTACATACCTCCGTGATTTCCTGATTTGTACTTTGTCCCACAGCAAGAAGGTGACACCCAGCTGTGACTTTTTCCATCTGTTTAATTAAGTTAGATGTTAAATATTTTAAAAGTGAATTTCTGAACTGTGTTCATCAGGTGTAATAACATCTCATGATTTAAATTACTTGGCCAATAAAAAGAGACACAAAAGCAATACCTATCAATCACCTACACTCTTTTTCTGTGATGCTACACCTCAGCTCAGTCAGGTAGAGACAGGTTGAAGGGCCTGTCTGCTGCTGGTTATTATCTCCCATTGCCTTATTCACACAGTTTCACTCTCCCAGTCTGCTTCACACGTGACATTGACCTGCTCCACACTCTTCCCAATCTGCTTCAATTTGAATATTTTTGAGGCAGAGGTAGATAGATTCTTGATAAGCAAGGGCATGAAAGCTAAGTGGGGATGTGTTGTAATCAGATCAGCCATAACCTTATTGAATGATGGAGAAGTACAGAGTGGCCTACTCTGCACCTAAATCTTAAATTTCAGATGTGACTGTACCCATTTCTTATCTGTTCCCCTCATTCATTGCTAGGTTGGCTGTTTAAAGAAGTACAGCACAATGTGAAGACACCTTGGCTAAGGATTCGGAAACATTGGTTTGTGCTGACACAGGATTCACTGGATTATTACACCAACAATGAACTGAATGCAAAGCAACTTGGCATGTTGGTCCTGACCAGTCTATGCTCTGTACTCTGGCCTGATAAGGGCACGTACAAGGGAACAGGTAAAGTTTCTGAATGGATATTCAATCCTGTGACAAATGGCAGCAGGTAGCAATGTGAAGTGTTTGTGCCTCTTGTGTGGCTCCTTTGTGTGAATAAAACCGTCATTCACCCAATCAAACCCCCTTTCTGGAAATTGAAAACAGTGACAGTAAAGTTCTTGTGTGCATGGCATATCAGAGAAACGAGAATCAAGGAGTCAAGGGAAACGGGAAGAAGTCGAAAGCGAATTGAGCACAACATCAGTGATAGGAGGTGTGGGAATGGCCCACTGTCCTTAAGGATAGAGCACCTCAACAGCAAAGGCACTGACAGGTGCAAGGAGCTTAGGAGTCATCTCTGGACTTGCCTGTTAGTGCTGGACATACGAACCATATGAAAATGCATCGCAGAAAGAGCCCATTCAGCCCATTACATCTGCACTGGCTGACCAAACTAGCCCTCCTCCTAATCCCACTTTCCAGCACTTGGCCTGTAGCCTTGCAGGTTGCAGTCCTTTAAGTGCAGATCCAGGTTCCTGTCAAATAAGTTGAGGGTTTTCACCTCCACCACACAACTGGGCAGGAAATTCCAAACTCCCATCAACTGTGTACCCACTTCCCACACTGGAAGTTAGTGTGTCAGTATGCTGATCAGCATGTGCAGAACCTGGAATGTTACCGTCCACCGTCGGGGTGAAAAAGGGCTTCCTTATGTCTTCTCTAATCTTTCTACCAATCACTTTCAGTCTGTTCCCCTGGTAAATGACCTCCTCAACCTGCCACTAGGAGGAAAGAGGTCTTCCCTGTGCACTCCGTTCAAGCCCCTCATTATTTTGTACACCTCCATTAACTCAGCCCTCAGCCTGCACTGTTCTAAGGGAACAATCCAAAAAGCCCTTCCACCATCAATCCCTACTCTTGTATTCAAAATCTCATCCAGTAAAGGAAACAATGCTCTCGCATCATCTATCCTTTTGGAGGGTGGGAGAGGCCTAGGAATGCCTAAAAACCTTCTTGAATGTTAGATATGAGTCTCTTGGTTTAGTGAGAAAGGGCCAAAATGGTAAACTATTTTAAACTTCTTTGGTGGGTCCAGAGGTGTACCTACTAATGGGTTCACATTTCCTGTTGAGGAAAGTTTCACGTGTGATTGAGTGGAGTGTTACCGAGAGTGTGCTCTTCTTTCCCAAATTGTCAGCTGATCGTTTGTTGTACTTTCATTTGTCTGATGGACTTTTATCTGTTCACGCTTGATGAATGGTTGAAGTTAATGTTATAGGTGCATTTCCAGGAAAGCTAGATGGGTATCTGAGGGGGAGGGGAATAGAGGTAATATTGACAGAGTTAAAGTAGGAAAAGCAGAAATGACTTGAGTGGACCGTAAACCCTAGCAGAGACTGGTTGAGCAGAATGGGCTTTTTATGCTGTATAGTTAATATTTGTGATTACTCTCCTGTCTCTGAGTGACCTCTTGCTTCACATATCCTCTGCTTCGAACTGCCTGCTTTCATTTACTCTGATAGTTAGCTACTTCCAAAGCTTTTTAGTTGATGTGGAGTTCAATTCAAATCTCTGTTAATGTTATTTACTCAATGACCTTGCATATTTCTGTCATTTTCTTATTTATATTCTGCTATTGCATAGGTTCTCCTCTCTTTCCCATCTCGCTGTTAATTCCTTGTGACTAAAAGTTTCACTGAACAGCAACATGATGCCAATGTGTGGCTAAACACTGTGTACAGTTAACGCAGTGAGTGCCCCTTACCCTGCTGAATAAACACTGTGTACAGTTATGATGTGGAGGTGCTGGTGTTGGACTGGGTTGGACAAGGTCAGAAATCTCTCAATACCAGGTTATAATCCAACGGTTTATTTGAAAACACAAGCTTTCGGAGCATCGCTCCTTCTTGAGGTGTTAGTGACAGAGCAAGTATCAGACACAGAATTTATAAGTAAAAGATCAAGGGTTCATATACTGATGCGGATATGTTAAACAAACTTAAGATTCTGTTAAATCTTTAATCAGTTACAAGGTTTTAATTGATTAATATGTGTATGTAAATCCCTGAATTCCTTTCAAGTCCCTGTCCTGAGAGAACTAAAGGTTTTATCAGTGTAGACAAGAAGTAACATTTTAGGTCAGACAATACATGTTAGTTTGAGACCTTGTTTAGAATCTACTGCTATTTTGGTTTGGAGTCAGACTGGTTTTATTTCTAAAAATAGGAATTTATAAAAGGCCACATTGTCTATAAATTGTATGCTTTTTGAACAAAATATAATGTATCTGCAAATACAGATTCACCCAATAGATTTATGCGCGCATGCGTGTAGGAAGCAGAGTGCGTGTGTGTTGGGGGGGAGGGAGGCAGATTGTGTTCGTGTGTGTGTGTGTGTGGCAGAGTGCGCGTGCGTGTGGGGGGAGGCAGAGTGCACACGCATGTGCATGTAGTGGTGTCACCTGTACTGCGACATGAACCCAAAATCCCGGTTGAGGCCATCCTCATTGGTACTGAACTTGGCTATCAGTCTCTGCTCAGCGACTCTGCGTTGTTGAGTATCCCAAAATCTGCCTTGGAGGACGTTTACCTGTAGCTCTGAGGCCGCTGAAGTGCTCCCCCACTGGGAGGGAACATCCCTGTCTGGCAATTGTTGATCGGTGTCCATTCATCCATTGCCATAGCGTCTGCATGGTTTCACCAATATACCATTGCCTCGGGGCATCCTTGCCTACAGAGTATGAGACTGACAATGTTGGCCGAGTCACTGAGTACCTGCCGTGTACATGATGGATGTTGTTCCCACGTGTGATGGTAGTGTCCATGTTGAAGATCTGACATGTCTTGCAGAGGTTGCCACGACAGGATTGTACAGTGTTGCGGTCAGTGTTGTCCTGAAGGCTGGATAGTTTGCTACGAACAATAGTGTTTTGTCAGTTGTTTTAAGGCAAGAAGTGGAGGCATGGGGAAGATTTTGGCGAGATGCTCACTGTCATCGATAATGTGTTGAAGGCTGCAAAGCACATGGCGTAGTTTCTCTGCTCCTAGGAAGTACTGGCTGACACAGACATTGGAAATGGAGATCGATGAGTTGAGCATCTTATCCTGTTCCTATTAGGGTGCCCTTCAAAACCTTCAGGTGTCTATCATGTTCCTCCTCATTCATGCAGATCCTGTAAATGTGTAAGGCTTGTCTGTACGGAATGGCTGTTTTAAATGTTTAGGGTGGAAGCTAGAGAAGTGCAGCATCGTGAGGTGATCTATAGGCTTGGGGTAGAGTGAGGTACTGAGGTTCTGAAACTGATGGAGATGTATGTGTCCAAGAATGAGACTTATTCTAAAGAGTAGTCCATGGTAAGTCTGATGGTGGGATGAAGCGTGTTGATATCGCTGTGCAGCTGTTTCAGTGATTCCTCGCTATGAGTCCAAAGGAAAAAAATATCGTCAATGTATCTGGCGTACTGCGTTGGTCGGAGGTTCTGTACAGCAAAGAAGTCTTCTTCAAATCTGTGCATGCAAATTTTAGCATATTCAGAAGCAAATCTGGTCCCCACGGCTGTTCCTTGTGTCTGGATGAAGAACTGGTTGTCGAAGGTGAAGACGTTGTGGTCAAGGATGAAGTGGATCAGTTGTAGGATGGTGGCTGGAAATTGGCAGTTGGTGGTATTGAGTACTGAGGCTGTTGTGGGGATGCTGGTGTAGAATGGTGAAACGTCTATTGTGACAAGGAATGTTCCTGGTTCGACTGGTCCGTGGGTGCTGAGCTGCTGTTTTTAAAAAAAAAAATCTGTAGAGTCGCAACAGAAGCTGGGGGTTCCCTATACAATGAATTTGTATTTGCAGATACATTCTATTTTGTTCAAAAAGTGCACAATTTATAGACAGTCAGTCAATGTGGCATTTTATAAATTCCTATGTTGGTAATAAAACCAGTCTGACTCCAAACCAAAACACAAACAGACTCTAAACAAGGGCTCACACCTAACATGCATTGTCTGACCTAAAATATCACCTCTTCTTTACACTGATAAAACCTCTGGTTCTTTCAGGACAGTGACTTGAAAGGAATTGAGAAGGAATTTCTTCACCCAGAGGGTTGTTAATCTATGGAATTCCTTGCCCAGTGAAGTAGTTGACGCTACTTCAGTAAACGTTTTTTAAAAAAAAGGTAGATTTTTTTGAACAATAAAGGAATTAAGGGATATGGTGAGAACGCGGGTAAGTGGATCTGAGTCCATGAAAAGATCAGCCATGATCTTATTGAATGGCGGAGCAGGCTCGAAGGGCCAGACGGCCTACTCCTGCTCCTAGTTCTTATGATTTACATAAACATATTAATCAATTAAAACCTTCTAACTGATTAAAGATTTAACAGCATCTTAAATTTGTTTAATACATCCTCATCTGTGGTGTGACCCTTTGATCTTTTACTTATCAATTCTGTGCCTGATACTACCTCTGTCACTAACACCTCAAGAAGGAGTGAAACTCCGAAAGCTTGTGTTTTCAAATAAAGCTGTTAGACTATAACCTGGTGTTGTGAGATTTCTGACCTCTGTTACAGTTATACAGTGAGTGACCTTACACTGAATAAACACTGACTCTGTACAGTTATGCAGTGAGTGATCCTTATCCTGAGTAACCACTAGCTTTGTACAGTTACCCAGTAAGTGACCTTTACCTTATTGAATAAACATAGGAAGCCATTTCAATTCTGATAATTTCATGGTTATTTTCAGGCTACTGGAACATCACAGTGTATGGACGGAAACATCACTACCAACTGTTCACAAAGCACCTGAACCAGTGCATTCAGTGGGCCTGTGCTATCCAGAATGTCATCAATTGTAAAGCTCCTGTGGAGACACCAACACTGCTCCTAATTCAGGACATTGAGGTATTCTCCAAATGATCCATAATTACTCATTGATACAGTGACCTATTGATTGGCAGGCATTTGACATTAAATAACCTGGGATTTAATGTAAAGATGAATTCGTTTTGAGAAAGTTTAGAATTTGAGTTTCCTTTTTAGCTGTTGCTTTTTCAGTTTTTAGATTTTGACTAACTTGCTGTATTTTTCCAGCATGTGCAGTCTTTAGCTTTGATTTTCCTATCAGGTATTTATGGAATTGCCTCCTGTCTTGTCTGATTCTGATTGAGGTGAATCCCTGAGCTCCATTTCTGAATCTAAATACTTATTTATTCCAGGAGAACTGCACAAATTCTGAAGTCCTGGAAAATATTTACAAATGGAATCCTATTCTCCAGCATACTCAGAACCCACTTTACTCTCCTCTACTCCCGTTCCCCTATGGAATAGGGGCTCACCACCGTAAGTGCAAGCCCCTCTTTGATTGTTGAATGTAAACTTCCACAAATGAATAGAGCATTAGACATTGTTTACTTGGACTTCAGTAAAGCCGTTGACTGGTTTACATGATAGACTAATTAGTTGAGTTAGGTCACCATGGGATTCAGGGTGAGCTTACAAATTGAAATCCAAATTGACTCAACAACAGGAGGCAGTAGTGGTGGAGGGTTGTTTTTCAGACTGGAGGCCTGTTACCAGTGGTGTTCCATAGGGATCAGTGCTGGATCCACTTTTGTTTACAATTTATATAAATGATGAGAACATAGAAGGCATAGTTAGTAAGTTTGCGGATGACGCCAATATTGGCAGCATGGTGGACAGTGAAGAAGGTTATCTAAGGTTACAAAGATGTCTTGATCAGTTGGGTCAATTGGCTGAAGAGTGGCAGATGGAAGTAATTTGGATAAATGCAAGGTATTGCATTTTGATAAAACAAACAAGAACAGGACTTACACAACTATAAGTAGGGTCTTGGGTAGTGTTGTAGGACAGAGAAACCTGCGGGTTCAGGTACATAATTCTCTGAAGTTTGCATTACACGTAGACAGGGTGATGACGAAAGTGTTTATCCCGCTTGCCTTCATTGCTCAGACCTTTAAACATAGGAATTGGGACATGATGTTAAAGTTGTATAGGACATTGGTGAGGCCTCTTCTGGAATACTGTGTCCAGTTCTCATCGCCCTGTTCTAGGAAGGATATTATTAAGCTAGAGAGGGTTCAGAAAAGATTTACCAGGATGTTGCCGGGAATGGAGGCTTTGAGTTATAAGGATAGGCAATATGGGCTGGGACTTTTTTCACTGGAATGTAGGAGGTCGAGGGGTGACGTTATTTGTAAAATCATGAGGGTATTGATAAGATGAATGGCAGGTGTCTTTTCTGTCAGGTGGGGGATTTCAAGACTAGGCGGCATATTTGTAAGGTGAGAGGAGAAAGATTTAAAGAAGATACGAGGGGCAACTTTTTTTTTTTGCACAGAGTGGTTCCTCGGTGGAATGAACTTCCAGAGGAAGTGGTGGATGCGGGTACAGTTACAATGTTTAAAAGAGATTTGGATGAATACATGAATAAGAAATGTTTGGAGGGATATGTACCCTGCAGAGGTAGGTGGGACTAGTTTAATTTGGGTTATGGTTGGCATGGATTTGGACTGTAGGGTCTGTTTCTGTGCTGGATGACGCTGTGACTCTGACTATGATTCATGTTATAACCCCGAAATAATAGATTAACACCAAAGAGAGAACATTGTTGTTGAATCATAGATTTGGAATAATTGGGAGAGTTTGAGAAAGAGATTGGGTAGATTTGGAGGGTAAGGAGAAGGGTGATAAGGTGAGGATTTTGGGCTTGATGCATATATGAAACATTAAAAAAAAGCATTTGACAAAGCATCATGTAATTGAAACAAATTACTGGAGAAAGGCAGCATGTCTCACAATATCTGTAAATAGAGAAACAGAGTGAACATTTCCAAACGGTGAATTTTTATCAGAATACAAATTCATTTGCCAAGCCCATTGATATTTCTTGATGCGGACATGGTCAGTGTGGATTGCATTGGCATCCATAGCCTGGTTTTTATCTGCAGGGTCAAGGAGCTCTCTGACACTAGTTTTTATCTTCTGGGTCAACCATATATTAGGTTTTTGTGTGATTGGGATGTTTTGAATGTCTCAAGGCTAGGTCATTAAGAATACCCATGGCTGAGATAGACAGATTTTAATCAGTAAGGGATTCAAAGCTAACGGTGATAAGCCAGGAAAGTGGAGATGAGGATTATCAGATCAGCCATGATCTTATTGAGTGGTGAAGCAGTTTTGAT
This sequence comes from Rhincodon typus, assembly GCF_021869965.1. Classification (NCBI taxonomy): domain Eukaryota; kingdom Metazoa; phylum Chordata; class Chondrichthyes; order Orectolobiformes; family Rhincodontidae; genus Rhincodon; species Rhincodon typus. The sequence goes on from NC_063361.1 coordinate 38,025,321, forward strand.
GGGCTGAATGGCATCCTCCTGCTCCTACATATTGTAGTCTTATGGGATATGAACAAGAAACAATCTGTTATGGACCACACCTGATCAATAACCTTGTGATGTCTAAAGGAACCTTTTGTTTCCTAGTTCTACATATTTAGTGACGCTGGATTGTTTGGAGCACATACAAAATGCTACATGGTGGGATTGAAAATGAATGGTAGAGTGCTATCATGACAGCCTGGTCATTTTGTATCATTGCTTTTCTTTTCTAGTCAAGAATACTAAAGGCTATACAACACTCCACGATGAAGCTGTCAAAGTCTTCAATTCATTGCAGCATCTAGAGACTGAACAAGATCCTATCCCCCTCATTCAGGGTATACTGCAAACCTGCCTTGATCTGGAGCCTCTCCGTGATGAAATCTACTGTCAGCTGATCAAGCAGACAAGCAACCCTCCACATGTGGGAAGTATCAGTGATCTGCGAAATTGGCAGCTGCTGACATGCATGAGTGTCACCTTCCTCCCCAGTACCACCGTTCTCAAATACCTTCGGTTCCACATTAAACGGTGAGAACATAAGAACTAGGAGCAGGAGTAGGCCATCTGGCCCCTCGAGCCTGCCCTGCCATTTAATAAGATCATGGCTGATCTTTGAGACTCAGCTCCACTCACCTGCCTACTCACCATAACCCTTAATTCCTTTACTGTTCAAAAATTTATCTAGCCTTGCCTTAAAAACATGCAGTGAGGTAGCTTCAACCGCTTCACTGGGCAGGGAATTCCACAGATTCACAACTCTTTGGGTGAAGAAGTTCCTCCTGAGAATGCACAAAGCAGAGCCCCCTGTACTGCAGGAATAACTGCTCCATGTTCCCAGTACCAGATTACACAAGTGAAATGTTTGAATATCCAGGCACACATGATCACAGAATGGAGAAAACCGTTGTCCAGGGGAAAATTTAAACTTTTAATTAAATGTGATGAGTTTTACTTTTGTCAGTTGTCTTTGGAAAAGCATCACACATCCGTAGTCATGGAGAAATTAGAGCTAAAGCAGGCCATTTGACTTATCAAGTCCACGTTGGTTCTCTGTAATTTTCTTCTGAAATAATTCTACATATCTACTCCTATTCTTGCACGCAGTGACTTTCATGTCATTATGATTCACTGTGTAAAAAAAAAAAAAGACTTCCTCACTGCCCTGTCTCTTGCCTTAATTCTGAAGTTCCAGATCCCGTAGCCTTTACTTAACTGCTCTTGACCTGTAATGCAAATGCATCCTGTCTCTTTAGAAAGGGGCGATTGAATCTCTATTGCCACTTCCTGTCCCTTCTGCCAAAGTGCACCACCTCTCACTTCTCGATGTTAAGTTCCATTTATCCCTTGTCTGCCTATTCTGCCAGTCCATCTATGTTCTGTTGCAATTGATCGATGTCATCCTTATTGTCAGCTACATCTCCAAGTTTGGTGAACCTACAAATTTTACTCTGTATTTCAGTATCAAACGCATTTGTATTAGAAAAAAACAGTAGTTCTAATACTGACTGTTTGGTAACACCTTGATGATTCACCCTCCACTGTAAAAATAATTTATCATAATTTGATATTTTCTGCCCTTAAGACAGACTCATGGAGTAATACAGCATGGAAACAGGCCTTTTGGCCCAAATTGGTCCATGCTGACCATGATGCCAAAGATTTTATTCAAGCTGACACCTGACACTCGTTCTATGGGCCTGAATTTGGTTAGCCAGCCTTTTCTGTTACTTTGTTTTTAAAAAAAACTCCAGTTAGATTAATTGAACACAACTTGCCCCTTACAGATTTGCACTGACTCTCCTTAATAACTCAGGCCTCTCCAAGTGTCTGTTGCTTTTTCTTTGATTGTTGTTTTTAAATTCTTACCTACTGCTGATGTTAAACTGAGCATCCCATACTTATCAATAATGCCCTACACGCTTAAAACAGAATGTAACACTTGTCCCTCTCCAATCCTCTGGCGTCTCTCCCATTTCAAGTGAAAATCGAAATATTATGGCAAGTCCTTATACTATCTCCAATGGCCCTTTCTTTGGCAGCCTAGAGTCCAGGCATCCAGATCTGGCTATTTATCCACTACAACTGGTTTTCAGTCATTTCTGCAGTTTTCACCCTATTCGTTACTTTGCTCATCTCTACATCTGCCAATATTTTATCAGTTTCGTCTTCCTTGGTAAGCACGTAATGCAAATTACTCATCAAGTATTTTTGTTTTGCTGTGTACCTTTAAGTATTTTAAACATATTGAATTCCAGTGACTACAGCAAGTGATTAGGATTGGGCAAACATTGCCTGAGAGTGTGGTAGAAGCAGATAAAGTTATAATTTTCAGCAGATTGTCTGGGACGGCTTGATGGCTCAGTGGTTAGCACTGCTGCCTCGTAGTGCCAGGTGCCAGGGACCAGGGTTCAATTCGAGCCGTGGGCGAGTGTGAGTGTGGAATTTGCACAATCTTTCTGTGACTGTGCGGGTTTCCCCCACAGTACAAAGATGTGCAGGTTAGGTGAATTGGCCAATCTAAAATTGCCCTGTAGTGTCCAGGGATGTGCAGTCTAGGAACGTTAGCTGTGGGAAATGCAGGGTTGCAACAAAAGGGTAGTGGGGGTTGGTCTGGGTAGGCTCTTTGGAGGGTCAGTGTGGACTTGATGGACTGAAAGGCCTGCTTCCACACTGTAGGGATTCTGGGAAAAGAAAGCATTTCAGTGTTAAAAGGAAAGAGAAGTGGGACTGAGTTGTTCTTGCAGAGAGCCAGTATAGGTGTGAATGGTCAAATGGCTTCCTTTGTGCTGTAAATATTCTGTGAAGCTATGATTTGTAAAAAGTCTAAGAATTTCATAGCTTCCACTCCTAACATTGAAGCCTTTTAACAATTAAAATAGTATTAAAAACATGTTTTTAAACAAAAGCTGTTTGCTCCTGATGTACACCGTCGGTGGGGCATCCAGAAACGGGGCCTTTGTGGAATTTATTCCCCCTCTGCTTGTATGCTGCTTAGCTACAGTGTTAGTGATATTGTACAGAACTGTGGATCAAAAATCTGCTCATCTGAGTCAGTGACAGCATGTTGTCACTCTTGTTCTCCCAGAAGCTGAGCACTGGTCTTTCAATTGAAGGTGGAAATCATTTCACCAATGATTGGAAGCTCTTCTGAATCAGATGTGGGGTGTAAGCCATCTCTTTGAGTTTACGATTGACAACTTTTTGCATTTTTGTCGTTCATATTTTCCATCTTCACAGGTCACAGGACCAGTTTCCAAAGACTGAAGTATATAAATATGCAGAATTCATTGCAAATTCGTTAGTCAGGACCAAATGCAGGAAATGTGTACCATCTTGTGAAGAAATTCTGGTCTTGATGCGGCGAGAGGAAATGAGTTGCATCATTCACTATGCTGGCTCCAAATTTTGCAAGGTCACCATTAATTCACATTCAACAGCTGGAGAGGTAAGAGAAAAGCTAACAAAGTGAGGCACAGATTGTGGACAGAAAGTGTTAAAACTCTGTGTTTGAGTCCAGAAGGCTGAACAATATTTAATTGAAACGCAAGTTGCTGTTCCTCAAATTTGTGTTGAACTTCATTGGGAAACTTAAGGAGGCCAAGGACCAGGAGGTTTGCCTGAGAGTGAAGTGAAGAATTCAAATGACAGGTGATCAGAAGTTCAAAATCATGCTTTCAGAATGAATGGAGATATTCTGCAATGTGGTCACCCAACCTGCATGTGGTCTTCACATTGTAAGGCAGACTGCATTATGAGCAGTGACTTCAGTATGCAAAATTGAAGGATGTATATGTTAATTGCTCTTTAACCTAGAAGGGGTGTTTGGGATCTCAGACAATGGGGAGAGGTGCAACAGCGTGTATTGCACTTCCTGTACTTGAATGGTAAGGGGCATGGAAAGATGAGAAGGTGTGGGGCGCTTGAGGAATGGATCAGGGTATCACAAAGTCATTGGTCCCTATGGAATACTGAGAGGGGAAGGCAGGAAATATGTGTTCGGTAGATGCATCATAGCTGAGATAATGGAAATGGTGGAGGATGATCCAATAAAATGGACACTGGTGTGGTGGAAAACAAGGTCAAGGAGAACACCATCATAGTTCTGGGAAGGAGGTGAAGCGGTGAGAGCAAAAGTAAATGAAATAAAACAAAAAAAAGTCAAAGGCCCTGACACGGGTGTGGTTATTGGTTGAGGTAAAAGGAAGACATCAGAGAGTTGCAACATCCAAACCAATGGGACACAGCCGTAACATGAAATGAAATGTAAGAAAATGGAGCCAAATTAGGTGTGAAATGGGGTTGAAGACTTGCAATGAAATTTCACTGATCCTCTGAAATACAAACAGAAAAGTTGAAGAAAGAGAGAGCTGAGATTTACCAAGAAGAGAAAGGTGGAACTTGGAGGCCAAGGTCATGAAGTTTTCCAGATGGGACATAAGGAAAAGGCACTGATACAGTCATTGACGTACCAGTAAAGGGGCACAAGTATGTCTGGGAGAAGGAATATTTCTTAGCTTACCATCCTTCTGTAAGATATAACACCTATCCAAGCGACAGGGTGCACTGGTCTGGATGGGGTTTGGCAGCTTCTCCCCTGCCCCAGTTCTGCTGGTTGCTGACCACAGTGAATCCAGCAGCTGCCTTGGGTAAAAGGGTTGCTGAGTAAAGTTGAGGGTCTTGGATAGAGTGAGTTTGAAAGACCTATTTCTTTAACAGAGATCAATAAACAGAGGATATAGTTTTAAAGTAATTAGTGGAAGGATTAGAAGTGGGTTGAGGGGAAATGTTTTCACCCTTGGTTGGTTGTTGGTGAGTAGCTGGAACTCACTGCCATAAAGTGAGGTAACAACCCTCATCACTGCTTTATAAAAAAACACAAAGTTAGATATTACAGTTGAGGTTCTGTAACCTACAGGATGCAGACCAAAAGCATAACATTGAGACCGGACAGTTTCTTTACAACCAGCATAGACATGATGGGCCAAATAGCCATCTTCTCTTAGTTTTGTTAATTAGTTTTGTTTCTATCTTTTCCCTGTTTTAGAGCAGAACTCATGGCTCATTTTCCCCTCTATCATCCAAAGGCAGTGAGGCCTGACCAAGAGTAGTTAACTTTTTTGCACTGGATTCAAATGTGGGTCCCCATGCTTGGTCTGATTCTGTGTCACAACAGAATGTGTGGCCAGGCTCAATGGAAAGTAGCATCCTTTTCATTTTCTCATTGCCTCCCAACTGCAGCACTGGGTTTGCTGCTGGTATGAAGTGGCACACACACTAAAACATCACACATTGCCATCTACATGCCAGTGTGACCAATCTAAGCTCACTTCTTTCCTTTACTCCATTGCAGGTTGTGAACAGTTTGCTGGTGACACTTGGTTTGGGACATAGTCAAAATCAGTTTGCTCTCTTTGAACAGAATTTAACTGATTGGTGGCTCGTGGCAGATGACACTGTTGTAGCAGATATTATAACCAGGTTTGAAAAGTAAATATCCAGATTTTATTTTGTTTAGTAATGTGTAAACAATTATACTAACACCAATTTTGAATTGTCAGGCAGGCTCGCAGTGTGGCGTACTTGTGTTTACTGGAAGTTTTGCTGTCAAAACACGGACCATCATTGCCTGTTTGAAAGCAACAAAATAAATGACAGCCACTCGCTAGCCCATTTCTCAGGGCAATGCATTGAATAAGCATCAACCTGGTTTAAAAAGTAAAAAAAGCCTGCAGTTAGCTGTCAGTCATTGTTATCTGGTGCATTTTTCACGGCCATACGTTGACCAGTCAGAGTCCAGTTGCCAACAAATCAACATTGTCCTGTCATACAGTATAAATATTGTTTCCCTTTAAGGTGGTAATTTTTTTGAATTGTCCTAATGAGTACAAAATGAAAAAGCTTCAATAAAATGTTTAAAGCAATACTTTATGGATAGAATGAAGAAAAAGATTTAAGACTGTTGAGGGAGTTGTTTGTAAATCTAGGGACTTGAAATTTGAGAATTTCTAATCGACCTGTTCAGAGATATCATATACCTCTGGAGCAGGTGTGACTTGAACCCAGGCCTCCTGGCTCAGACATAGGTACACTACCTCTACACCTCAAGCGCCCTCTACTTTAAATTCTATATAGTTTAAGATAAGCAGACTACCATTTTAAAAGGTAGTTAATTTTCTGAGAGTATCCCAGATTGTTTCCTGCAACAATATATCCTCAACTCAAAAAGTGACCGTGACCTATTAGATCTGGTAAAGAACCAGGTGTGATTAATGGTTAGTGAGCATTTATTTAATAATGGCCATATAACGTAGTGATTGATGGACAGAAACCTGAAACAATTAAGGTTCTAGTTTGAAGTGAGTCTGACTTCAACGTAGTGAGTTTGAGATTATCCACTGTAAACTTAGTAAATCTGTTAATGAGTGCAACATCAGAAGATCACGAGGTGGTGTTCAAAAATAATTTTAGGATCCAGACCTAATAGAGTCAAAAGAAAATGCACGTATTAGTGCAAAAGGCAGTCCAGATCCTTGGGACGGAGAAATAAAAACAATAAAAAGGGTGACAGTTATCAAAATGGAGTACAAAAGAAATTAGTAAACAATGTGAAAGTCATCCTTGAAAACACCATGATAATATTGTCAATGATAATTACTGTTGGTATTTACAGTAGAGATAGAATAACAGTTCACACATCCCAAAAATATATTAAAATTGGGTGGAATTTAATGTCATCCTGCGAGGTGAGTTGGGAGGCGAGGGGATCTTTAATTGGGAAAGAGGGTGGGTACCAGGTGACGATGCTGCTGCCTTCCTGCCTCTGCCCTGATTAAGTCTGGGGTAGGACTGCTCATATACAACCCTTCACCCTGTCACCACGATGTTTTAACATAACCAGGAATGTGGCAAAACCACAGTCATCAAGCAAAAAGTTAGAGTTAGGACAAAATGGCTTCCACTCTAGGATTTTGAGGGAAGTGGATGCATATATTACAGATTTACTTACTATTATCTTTTGGCTTGAATCTATTCCTGAAGTTAGAAAATTATGTACTAGTCTGTTATTGAACAATGTGATGGAGGAAACAGGGAATTATTAAACCGGTTAGTTCAATATCTGTTGTCAGGAAATTATTGTTGTCTCTAAATTAAGGAAAAAGTGACTAATTATCTTGAAAATCCTCTGATTAGGGAGAGACATTAAATTGTTGATTCCCTTCAAAATTGCGCATTCTTAACGTCAGTCCTGAAGAATGCAAGGAGAAAATTTTGAAAGCTTTTGTTTTTCTGCAAGACTTGAGTTCCTTATCATCAAGCAACTATTTGTTTGTATATGCTGTTGTACCAAGGAGAATGTTAGAGTAGTCCATTTGTTTGAACTTAGAGCTTTTTCTTTTTTTGTTCCAGTCTTGCTATAAATATGGAAGAGCCAGAAAACCAGTGGAAGCTTTATTTTAAACTGTACTGTTTCCTGGATTCGAGCAATATTCCAAAGAATAACTTGGAATTCACTCTTCTGTTTGAACAGGTAAAAAGATAGCGCCAGGATAGTCATTGGGTTACCCCACTGTTTGGTCAGCTGTGACAATCGGTCAACAATCTTAATTATCAATTTGTTCTCCTCATCAATTTTTTTCAATATCTGTCTTATTAAGACATTGATTATCTCTGATCCTAGGGTCAACCTAGGTTTTCTATAGGTCCATGTCTATAGCAACAATGATTCAGTATGCAGCTTTGCACCACATTAAAGGGACTTTTTCTAAGTGCTAAATTGTGCGATTTAGATATTTGGGATAGCTGACAGGAAGGGGGGTTTTAACGATGCAGAAGGTATGAACATGAAACACTGTAAATTGCTGGTATAAAGATCTTAACATCGTAGCAAATATAAGGAAATGAGGAATACAAAGGAAGCAGGAAAAAATATAAACAAAGAATTAGGCTAAGATGTGTTATGAATTGACCTTGGCAAATATGATTAAGGAGAATCCCAAGGCATTTTATATGTATATTAGGAGCAAGAGGTGAATAAGGGGAAGGTTCACTCAAGGACAAACGAGGGAATTTATGCATGGAACCAGAGGAAGTGCGTGAGGTTCTTAATGAATTCTTTGCATCGGTATTCACCAAGGAGAAGGGCGTGGATGATGGTAAGATTGGTGGGGGGGAATGTTCATATTCGAGGCATGTTGGCATTAAAAAGGAAGTGGGGTTCAGTGCCTTGAAAAACATTAGGGGTAGGTAAGTCCCCATGGATTAATGGGATCTATCCCGGGATACTGAGGAAGGCAAGGGAGGAGATTGCTGGTGCTTTGACAGAGATCTTTATATCCTCTTTAGCCGTGTCCCAGAAACCTGAAGAATAGCCAATGTTGTTCCTTTGTTTAAGTAGGGCAAAAGATACTCCAGGAAATTATAAGCCAGTGAACCTTGCATCGTGGTAGGGGAAATTATTTTGAGAAGATTCTTAGGGACAGGATTTACTCACATTTGGAAAAGAATGGACTTATTGGGGATAGTCAGCGTGGCTTTATAAAGGGGGAGGTCTTATCTCAAAATTGATTGAGTTTTTTTGAGGAAGATTACTGATGAGGATAGGACAGTGGATGTTATTTACATGGATTTGACTAAAGCATTTGTCAAGGTCTGTCATGGTAGGCTGGACCATAAGATTACATCACATGGGATCCATGGTGTGTTAGTAAATTGGATACAAATTGAATTGATCATAGAAGATAGAGGGTAGCTGTTGAGGGGTGTTTTCTGACAGGAGGTCTGTAACCAGTAGTGTTTTGCCAGCATCAGTGCTGTAACCTCTGTTGTTTGTAATTTATTTAAATGATTTAGATGAAAATGTATGTGGTCTGATTAGTCAGTTTGCAGATTACACAAAAATTAGTGGAGTTGTGCACTGTGATATAGATATAGATCAGTTGGAAAGTTGGGCAGAGAAATGGCAGATGGAGTTTCATCTGGACAAGCATGAAGTGATGCATTTTGGGAGGTCAAATGCAAGAGGAAAACATACAGTAAATGGCAGGACCCTTAGGAGCATTGCTATACAGAGGGATCTTGGGGTGCAAGACCATAGCTCCCTAACAGTACAAATGGATAAGGTGGTAAAGAAGATGTATGACATGCTTGCCTTCATCGTTCGGGGCATTGAGTATAAAACTTGGCAAGTCATGTTGCATCTGTATAAAACCAGAGTTAGGCCAGATTTGAAATATTGTGAACGGTTCTGGTCGCTGTACTATAGGTAGGATGTGGAGGCTTTGGACAGGGTGCAAAAGAGGGTTACCAGGATGTTATCTGGTTTGGAGTGTATTAGCTATAAGGAGAGGTTGGACAAACTTGAATTGTTTTTGCTAGAACATCAGAGGCTGAGGGGTGGCCTTATAGATGTATGTAAAATTATGAGGGGCATGGATAGGGTAGATAATCAGACACTTTTTTTTTCTTCCCAGGATGGAAATGTCGAATACCAGGGGTATAGGTTTAAGGTGAGTGGGGGAATAAGAGATGTGCAGACTTATTACACAGAGGCTGGTAGGTACCTAAAACATGCTGCCAGGCGAGGTGGTAGAAGCAGATAAGATAGCAACATTTTAGGGACATTTAGACAAACACATGAACAGGCATGGAGTAGAGGGGTAGAGACCATGTGCAGGCAGATGGGATTAGTTTAGAATGGCATCATGATCAGCACAGACATGGTTGATTGAAGGGCCTGGTCCTGTGCTGTATTATTCTATTTTCTAGTACCACTTTTACATGGTTGATTTTGAGAATGAATATGGTGGGTCCCAAGGGGAAGGGGTCCAAAAGGAGCACTCGGTATTTTAGAGGCAGGCCTCTTGCAAGAGTTAACAAGTGGTTCTCTGCTTGCCAGAATCCTAGCATACCTGTCACTTAATCACCCAGTGTGACCATCCACTCTGAATGATCATCACTATGTGGGTCTAACACTTTCCAAGACTGTTTTTGTTCCTTTGATTTAAAAACAAGTACATTGTATAAGCTTCCTTTTAGACTTCCTATTTTAAATATCAAATGTTTAGTTTTTATTTTGGCAAAAGTATATTTATTCTATTTCTATTTTTTTGTTTCATAGAACATCTGTTGCATTGTCACTGCTGAAATAAACGATTGTATACTAATTGTGAAGCTAAATGTAAAATATCAAAATTGTATCCAATTGTTGACAATTGCTGTAAATGAAAATTGTTTATTATTTCCTAGGATTATAAAATAGTTACAGCTCCGGAGGCAACCATTTAGCCAGTTGTGACCTTGCCTGCTCACTGCAAGCACAATTCACCTAGTCCAAAATAAAAGAGGCAAAATAGTGCAGGATCTACAAATCTGAAATAAACAAGTTTCATTGGAGCCCATAGTTTGGTCGTCTATATGCCCTGAGAGAAGCTGTAGCTAGTTAATTGGTGGCTGGTTTAATGTGTGTTTTTGTTTTAAAAGTTTGAGTCATTTGTTTTCATGAAGTATAAATAGGCCACGCTGAGTGCAGCTTTGGTTTTATCAAGTTGTGAAGGGGAGGAGGAGGTGCCCCTTTGTTTTTCTACCACTTTTGGCTGACTGTTAATTGGCTGTTACTTTAGTGCAGGGGAAGAAGTTGAGTAGTGTTTTCTATTTCAATTGTAGTAAACAGTTTTTAAAGTTACGGGTTGGCAGGTCAATTGGACCAAGCAGAAAGCAAATCATGCACTATGTGTAAAGTCATAGATGCACCGCGCATCCCAGACATTTGCAGGAAGTGTCACCAGCTGCATAAGCTTGAGTTCCAGGTTTTGGAACTTGAACAGTGGCTGGAGTCACCGTTAGCATCCGTGAGGCAGAGGACTACATGGATAGCATGTTAGTGAGCTGGTCACTCCGCAGATTAGAAGTGTACAGACAGCAAAGAAATGGGTGATGATTAGGTGGTCTAAGAGAAGCAGGCAGAATTGTACTTGCTAATCACTATTCTATTTTGGATAAGGGTGAGGCTGATGGTTCCTTAGAAGAGTACAGGCAGAGTTATCAGTGGCTCCACATTGATGTGCTATGGCTGATCATCCAACTGAGCCCCCTGTTCCCACTCTTGCCCCATACCCTTTGATCCCTTTAACCCTAAGAACTCTATCTTTCTCCTTCAAAACATTTAATGTTTTTGCCTCAACCACTTTCTGTGGCACAGAATTCTATAGGCTCCCCACTCTCCAGGTGGATAACATGGTTAAGGCATAAGGGACACTTGCCTTTATTTGCTGAGGCTTTGGGTTTGAAAGCATGAAAGTTATGCTGGAACTGTATAAAACATCGGTTGGCCACAGTTGGAGTATTGTGTACAGTTCTAGAGTTAACTTTATAGGAGAGGGTGCAGAGGAGGTTTATCAGGACGTTACCTGAGCTGGAGAGTTTCAGTTATGAAGAGAGATTGGACAGACTGGGATTGTTTTCCTTGGAGCAGAGGAGATTGAAGGGGGACATGATTGAAATCTCAAAAATTATGATGGGCATAGACAAGGTAGACAGGAAGAGACCTTTCCTCTTGATGGAGGGATCAAAGATCAGGGAACACAGATTTAAGTTAATGGGCAGAGGTTTAGAGGAGATGAAAAAGAAAACTTACTACCCGGAGGGTGGTGGGAACGTGAAAGTCACTGTCTGTATGGGTTGTTGAGGTAGAAACTCTCATAACATTTAAGAAGGTGAGACCACTTTTAGAATATGGTGTACAATTCTGGTTGTCCTGCTATAGGGAAGACGTTGTTAAGGTTGACAGGATGCAGAAAAGATTTACAAGGATACTGCCAGGATTGGAGGGTTGGAGCAACAGGGAGAGGCTAAATAGACTGCGGTTATTTTCCCTGGAACTTTGGAGGCTGAGGGGTGACCTTATAGAGGTTTATAAAATCATGAGGGCCATGAATAGGGTGAATAACCAAGGTTTTTTTTTCTTGGGTGGGGGATTCCAAAACTAGAGGACATAGCTATAAGGTGAGAGGGAGAAGATTTGGAAAGTACCTGAGGCGCAACTTTTTCACGCAGAGGGTGGTGCGTGTATGGAATGAGCTGCCAGAGGAAGTGGTGGAGGCGGTTACAATTACAACATTTAAAAGGCATCTGGATGGGTACATGAATAGGAACGGTTTCAAGGGATACAGGCCAGATGGGACTAGGTCAGATTGGGATGTCTCGTTAGCACAATGGGTTGGACAGAAAGATTTGTTTTTATGCTCTAAGTATTTAAATGGTGCACTTGCAATGGTAAGACAAACAAAGTTATGGGCCGAGTGCTGGAAAATGGGATTGGAATAGTTTGGTGCTTGATTTTGACTGGTATGTACACAGCGGGCTGAAGGGCGTTTTTCTGTGCTGTATATCTCTATGACTTGGGTGAAGAAATTTCTACTCTATAGCCTTAATTTGTTAGCCATGGGGAATGCAGGGATAGGGTAGAGGGTAGGTCTGGGTAGAGTGATCTTTGGTTGGTATGGACTTGTTAGGCTGAATGACCTGTTTCCATATTGTCGGGATTCTATTGTGACCCCTGGTTCTGGTCTCCCTGGTCATCGGGAATATCCTTCTTGTATCTACCCTGTTAGAATTTTATGCAGTTTCTATGAGATGCCCCTCATTCTTATAAACTCCAGTGAATATAGTCTCAATTAATCTAGTCTCCCTTCATGTGTTAGTCCTGCCATCCCAGGATTTGGTCTCGTAAAATTGGTTAGAGAATCAATCACATCTATGAGGAAGAATGAAGCATCAAATGAGGCAGAATGGGTTGAGCTCAGAACCAGAAAAGGGGTAGCCACACTGCTAGTGTCTACTATAGCCCCCAAACAATGAGAGGGAGTTAAGGGGTCAAATTTGTAGATGCAAGGACAATAGGGCAATAATAGTTGCGAACTTAAACCACCCAAATGTCAGCTGGGATACAAACAGTGAATTCTTGAACCAAATTCAAGGTAATCTTTTTAGTCACACGTAACAAGCCCAGTAGGAGAGAATGAAAACCAAGATTTAGTTCCATGAAATGAGGCTGGGCGGGTGGATAACCATTTTGGAGATTGCGATCATAACAGTTTGATTTAACATCATTATGGAAAGGAACAAAGATAGAACAGGAGTAAATGTCCTGAACTAGGGAGGGCAATCTTTACAAGATCATCTGGAAAAGGTGGACTGGTTACAGCTACTTGAAAGAAACAATGAGAAATCAGTGGAAAGCATTTTAAAAAGTGAGCTTTGGTCAGTGTAGACGTGTCCCCACAAAAAAAGGGTGGTACAGTCAAATCTTAGAGTCCTCTGATTATTCAGAAGCATACAGGATAAGATAAAGCAGAAAAATAGAGCTTATGACAATTTTAAAAAGAGTAATACTTTAGTAAACTTAGGGAAGTATAGGAAGTGCTGGGGTAAAATGAAAAGTGAAATTAGGAACTCTGAGGATATGAAAAAAAAATTAAGGTAAACTCCAAAGTTGTTTTTATCAGTGCATTAAGAGGATGACTAAAGAAAGGATTGGGCCTAACAGAGATGGTCATGGTAACTTGTTTGTGGATGCAGAAGATATGGGCAGAATTTGAAATGCGTATTTTGTATCTGACTTTATAGACGAGAGTGATGATGCAGACGTTCTAGATAAAGAGGAGAAGTCATAGAGTCATACAGCACGGAAACAGGCCGTTTGGCCCAACTCGTCCATGCCGATCAGATTACCTAAACTGAACTAGTCCCATTTGCCTGTGTTTGGCCCGTGTTAAATGGGGTTTGTCAAGATGTAAAAGAATAATTGTTATAGGGGATTCTCCTGATAGGGGTACAGACAGGAGATTCTGCAACCGTGAGTGTCAATGTAGGATAGTATGTTGCTTTCCTGGTTAGGGTTAAGGACTTAAAACTTTTGAAGCATACTGTCAAAGGGGAGAGAAGAAGCAAAAAGTTGTTTTACACGGTAGGAATGACATAATTAGGGAAAGAGTTAAGTTTTTGCAAAGTGAATATAAAGAGGTTAAATACATTAAAAAACAGAATACCAGAAGTAGTAATTTTCTGGTTCACTTCCAGTGCCAAGTTCTAATGAGGGAAAGCATAAAAGGATATGGGAGATAAATCAATGGCCAAAGAGGTGGTGCAATGTGCAGGCATTCAGGTTCTTGGATCATTTAGATCTCTTCTGGGACATAGAACATAGAACATAACAGCGCAGTACAGGCCCTTCGGCCCTTGATGTTGCGCCGACCTGTGAAACCAATCTGAAGCCCATCTAACCTAAACTATTCCATTATCATCCATATGTTTATCCAATGACCATTTAAATGCCCTTAAAGTTGGCGAATCTACTACTTTTGCAGGCAGGGCATTCCACGGCCTTACTACTCTCTGAGTAAAGAACCTACCTCTAACATCTGTCCTATATCTATCACCCCTCAATTTAAAGCTACGTCCCCTCGTGCTAGCCGTCACCATCCGAGGAAAAAGGCTCCCACTGTCCACCCTATCTAATCCTCTGATCATCTTGTATGTCTCTATTAAGTCACCTCTTAACCACTTTCTCTCTAACGAAAACAGCCTCAAGTCCCTCAGCCTTTCCTCATAAGACCTTCCCTCCATACTAGGCAACATCCTGGTAAATCTCCTCTGCACCCTTTCCAATGCTTCCACATCCTTCCTATAATGCGGTGACCAGAACTGTACGCAATACTCCAAGTGCGGCCGCACCAGAGTTTTGTACAGCTGCAACATGACCTCATGGCTCCGAAACTCAATCCCTCTACCAATAAAACCTAACATACCGTACGCCTTCTTAACAACGGGACAGAAAAGAATTGTTCAAAAAGGATGGGTTTCACCTGAACTAGAAAGGGGCCAATATCCTGGCAGGGAGATTAGCTAGTTCTATTCCAGGAGCCTGTAAACTTTTTGATTGGGTAGCTTCCCAAGTAACAGTCAAAATAGAAAGAAAGATGAGAATGGTCCTGAATCAGAAAAGAACAATTTAATTAGGAAAAACAGACAACAGCAAGTCAGAGAATGAAGTAACTCTTAAAGAATTAAACTGCATTTCTTTCAATGCAAGAGGGTCTTACAAGTAAGGCTGATGAACTCCGGGCATGACTGGGATGTTGTAGCTATTATAGAAAGTTGGCTGAGGGAAGGACAGGACTGGCAGCTCAGTGATCAGGTTCTAGATGTTAAAGGAAGAATAGAAAGAGTGGGGGATTGGCATTTTTGATTATGGAAAACATTACTATTGTAATTAGAAAAGATATTTGAGGGATCATTTAGTGAAAATATATGGGTTGAAATTAGAAATAAGAAGGGGATGATCACCTTGATGGGATTGTACTAAAGGCCCTCCAATAGTGAGAGGGAAATTGAGAAGCAAACATGTAGAGAGATCTCAAATATATGTAAAAATAATAGGGTTGTAAGAATAATAAGTATTAGGGGAACACGTTCTGATTAGGGATCATAATATTAGTTTATAGAAAATATAAGCCTTCAATAAAAGTTAAAGTTCTTAATTGGAGTATGGCAAATTTTAAGGGTGTGAAAATTTTAAGTTGGTTGGAATAGACTGTTCGCAGATAAAGGGATAACCGACAAGTGGGAGGTTTTCAACAGTGTGATAATGAGAGTTCGGAGGCAATATGTTCCTGTTAAAGTGAAAGGCTGGTAAGATTGGGGAACAATGGATGAATGAAGATGAATAAAAACAAAAAAGAATCGTGAATTAGATATAGACAGCTAGAACCAACTGAATCTCTTGAAGATTATGAAGATTGTAGGGGCATTCTAAAGAAGGAAATTAGGAGGGCAGAGAGGAGATATAAGATAGCCTTGGCAGATAGGGTTAAAGATGATCCAAAAGATTCTACAAATACATTAGAACAAGAAAGCAATGGGAGAGAGAGGAGGACCCCTTAAAGATTGATGTTGTCTTCCTATTGAACTACAGGAGATGGGAGAGATAATAAATGAATATTCTTTATCAGCTTTTACTGTTGAGAAAGAAATGGAGACTACAGAACTCAGGGAAATAAATATTGATGTTTTGAAAATAGTTCACATTACAGAAGAATAAGTGCTGGAGGTCTTAGAAAATATAAAGATCGATTAATCTCCAGGATCTGATCAAGTGTATCCCAGGATGTTGTGGGAAGTTAGGGAGGAAACTGCGGGATCTCTTGCAGAAATATTTGTATCATCTATAAACATGGGTGAAGTACCAGAGGACTGGAGGGTGGCTAATGTTGTGCTATTGTTTAAGAAAGGCTGTAAGGAGAAGCCTGGAAACTATCCAGAAGCCTGGATTGAGATGAGTGAGTATTGGTCATGTCTTTTTGTAGCCAGTTGGTGTTCAGTTGTGGTTTTTGACTACAAAACGACACGACCAATACTCACTCATCTCAATCCACATGGACAAGGAGAACCATGACTTCGACTGGGACAACACCAAGATCCTGGGATAGGCTAGGCAGAGGCAAGCACGAGAATTCCTGGAAGCATGGCACTCCACAAAGCATGCTATTAACAAACACATTGAACTTGACCCCGTATACATTCCACTACGAAGGAAAACCAGAAGTGAGGCAATCCATCTCAACGGACCCCAGAGTTTAAAAACCAGGCGGGAAAACACACCGACGCTTCATCAGAGGCTGCACTGATGATGTTACCCAGCACAGTAACGAAACGTCTGCGAAACAACAAACCAGCTCGGCGAGCCAACCAACCTCAACACCCACAACCCAAGCTACTGATCTACTCCAAAACCTTAGGTAGACTAATTATTAAAGTTACATCTCATGGGATTCAGGGTGAGCTTGCCAATTGAATACAAAATTGGCTTTATGGTAGGATAGTGGGTGGTGGTGGTGGAGGGTTGTTTTTTGGACTGGAGGTCTGTGACTATTGGTGTTCCGCAGGGATCGGTACTGGATCCACTTTTGTTTGTTATTTATAGAAATTATTTAGATGAGAATATAGAAGGCATGGTTAGTAAGTTTGCAGATTATCACTAAAATTGGTGGTATAGTGGACAGTGATGAAGGTTATCTAAGATTACAGAGATCTTGATCAGTTGAGGAGTGGCAGAGGGAGTTTAATTTGAATAGATGTGAAGTATTGCATTTTGGTAAAACAAGGACAGGACTTATACAATTAATAGTAGGGCCCTGGGTAGTGTTGTAGAACAGTGAGAAAGTTGTGGATGAGAATTAGTTACAATGTTTAAAAGATATTTAGATATGTTCATGAATAGGAAAGGTTTGGAGGGAGATGGGCCAAGCACAGGCAGGTGGGACTGGTTTAGTTTGGGAACATGGTTGGCGTAGACTGTTGGGACCAAAGGGTCTGTTTCCATGCTGTATGACTCTATAACTTACCCACCATGATGTTAGGCTTGCCAATCTGTAGTTCCCTGCCTTTTCCTTGCAGCCTTTCTTAAATAATGGCACAACAATAGCCACCCTCTGTCTTCCGCCACCACACCCGTAGCTAGGGGCCCCACAATTTCTTCCCTAGCATGATGTCCTGGAATATACTTGATCATGTCTTGGGGATTTGTTAACTTTTGCGTTTTAAGACCTCCAGCACCACCTTTTCTGTAATTTGGAGTCTTTTCAAGACGTCACTATTTATTTCCCCAAGTACCCGAGCTTCCATGTCTTTCTCCACAGTAAATACTGGTGTAAAATATTCATTTAGGATCTTGCCCATCTCCTATGGTCCCACACACAGATGACCTCATTGATCTTTAAGGGGTCTTAATTTCTCCCTAGTTACTCTCTTGCCCATAATATACGAGGAGAATCTCTTTGGACTCTCCTTTACCCTATCTGCCAAAACTATCGCATGTTTACTTTTTGCCCTCCTGATTTCCCTCTTAAGTGTACTCCTACACCCCGTAAATTCCTGAAGGGATTCACTTGATTCCAGCTGTGTCTACATGACATGTGCCTCCATTTTGATTGAATTTACTCCGCAATTTGAGAGGGTGAAGATAGAATCCAAGGTAATGGTATTACAGCTGAATAAAGGCAATTACAGAGGCATGAGGGAAGAGCTGGGCAGAATTGACTGGAAGAGAAACCTAGCAGGAAAGACAATGGAACAGCAATGGCAGGAGGTTCTGGGAGTAATTCAGGAGACCCAGCAAAAATTCAACCCTAGGAAAAAGAAGCATGGTACAGGGACGATGAGGCAACCATGGCAGACTAAGGAAGTCAGGGATGGCATAAAAGCAAAAGAAAAAGCATATAATGTGACAAAGGGCAGTGGGAAACCAGAGGATTGGGAAGCTTACAAAGGACCAACAGAGGGCAACGAGAAAAGAAATAAGGAGGGAGAAGATTAAATATGAGGGTAAGCTAGCCAATAATATAAATGAAGATTGTAAGAGTTTCTCTAGATATATAAAGGGCAAAACAGAGGCAAAAGTGGACATTTGACCGCTAGAAAATGACACTGGAGAGCGAATAGCAGGGAACAAGGAAATGGCTGAGGAACTGAATAATTACTTTGCTTTAGTCTTCACAGTGGAAGTCACGAGTAATCTCCCAAAAATTCAAGCGTCAGGGGGCAGAGCTGAGTATGGTGGCCATCACCAAGGAGAAGGTGCTACTAAAACTGAATGGCCTGAAGGTAGATACATCACCAGGACCAGATGGACTATACCCCAGAGTTTTTAAGGAGATAGCTGAAGAGATAGTGGAGGCGTTAGTGGCAATCTTTTAGGAATCGCTGGGTCAGGGAGGGTCCCAAAGGACTGGAAAATCACTAATGTGACACCCCTGTTTAAAAGAGTAAGACAGAAGTCTTGAAAATTACAGGCCAATTAGCCTAACCTTGGGTTGTGGTAAGAATTTAGAGTCCATTGTGAAGGATGAGATTTCTGAATACTTGGAAGTGTATGGTAAAATAGGGCTCAGCCAGCATGGCTTCATCAAGGGGAGGTCATGCCTGACAAATCTGTTAGAATTCTTTGAGTAAGTAACGAGCAGGTAGACCAAGGAGAACCAATGGATGTTATCTACCTGGACTTCAAGAAAGGACTTTGACAAGGTGCCACACAGGAGGCTGCTGAGTCAGTTAAGGGCCCATGGTGTTAGAGGCAAGATGCTAGCATGAATTGAAGATTGGCTGTCTGGCAGAAAGCAGAGAGTGGGGATAAAAGGGTCTTTCTCAGGATGGAAGCCGGTGACTAGTGGTGTTCCACAAGGGTCAGCGCTGGGGCCACAACTTTTCACTTTATACATTAATGATCGAGATGAAGGAACTTGAGGGCATTCTGGCTAAGCCTGCAGATGATACAAAGATAGGTGGAGGGACAGTTAGTATTGAGGATGCAGGGAGGCTGCAGAAGGACTTGGACAGGTTGGGAGAGTGAGCAAAGAAGTGGCAGATGGAATACAATGTGGGAACGTGTGAGGTCATGCACTTTGGTGAGAAGAATAGAAGCATAGACTATTTTCTAAGTGGGGAGAAAATTCAGAAGTCTAAAGTGCAAAGAGACTTGAGAGTTCTAATCCAGGATTCTCTCCAGGTAAAATTGCAGGTTGAGTCAGTAGTTAGGAAGGCAAATGCAACTTTGGCATTTATTTGGAGAGGACTTGAATATGAAAGCAAGGATGTACTTCTGAGGTTCTATAAGGCCATGGTCAGGCCATGTTTGGAGTATTGTGTGCATATTTGGGCCCCATATCTCAGGAAAGTTGTACTGGCCCTGGAGCGGGTTCAGAGGAGGTTCATGAGAATGGTCTCGGGTATGAAAAGCTTAACATATGAGGAATGTATGAGGACTCTGGGTCTACACTTGATGGAGTTTACAAGGATGAGGGGGGATCTAATTGAAACTTACAGAATACTGAATGGCCTGGACAGAGTGGATGTTGGGAAGATGCTTCCATTGGTAGGAGAGACTAGGATCCGAGGGCACAGCCTTAAAGTAAAGAGAAGACCTTTTAGAACAGAGATAAGGAGAAACCTTTTTAGCCAGAGAGTGGTGAATCTATGGAATTCACTGCCATAGAAGGCTGTAGAAGCCAGGTCATTGAGTACATTTAAGACGGAGATAGATAGTTTCTTGATTGTCAAGGGGATCAAGGGTTATGGGGAGAAAACGGGAGAATGGGGCTGAGAAACTTATCATCCATGATTGAATGGCAGAGCAGACTCGATAGGCTGAATGGCCTAACTTCTGCTCCTAGGTCTTACGGTCTTATTTTATTGACCAGAGCCTCAATATCTCTAGTCATTGTGTTCCCTACTCCTCAGCCTTGTCCTTCACACCAACAGAGACATGCTGGCCCTGAACTCTTATCTCACTTTTGAAAGCCTCCCACTTGTTAGACGTTCCGGTACCTGCAAACAGCCTCTCCTAGTCAACTTCTGAAAGTTCCTGTCTAATACCATCAAAATTGGCCTTGCCCCAATTTACAGCTTTAATTTGTGGACCAGGACTATCCTTTAGTGCTTCCCCTATTAACACCTCAGTCACTTGTCCTGCCTTATTTCCCAAGAGGTGTCGAATTTTCCCCCTCTCTAGTAGGGCTATCTATATATTGATTGAAAAGGTTTTCTCGAAAGCGCTTAACAGATTCCTTCCCGTCCAAGTTCTTAACACTACTGCTGTCCCAGTCAATGTTTGCAAAGTTCACATCCTCTGCTATTAAACCCTAATATTCTTGCAGTTGTGATCTCCCTACGGGCCTATAGTATAATCCCATCAAAATGATCACCCTTTTTTGTATCAGGTCTGCCCATCTCGTGTGAAACTTTATCTAAAGCAGCACAATGAGAAAGGAAGTACTGGAGGGACTGACTTCCTTGAAGGTGGCTAAATCATCAGAGCTGAACGAATTGTATCCAAGGCTGTTAATGGAACCCAGAGAAGAAATAGCAGAGGCTCTGAGGATCATTTTTTCCATCCTTACTAGATACAGTTGAGATATCAGAGGATTGAAGGTCTTCATACCATTATTCAAAAAGGGTGCAAGGGATAGGCCAAATATTTATAGAGCAGTCAGTCTGACTACAGGGATGGGAAACATATAGAGTCAATACTGAAGGATAAGATTAGCTGTTACTTGGAAAGGCACACATTAATCAAGGATAGTCAATATGCTTTTGTTAAGGGAAGGTCATGTTTATTAACTTAATTGTTTTTTTTTGAGGTAGTAACAAGGATTGATTGATGAGAGTAGTGCAGTGGAGCTTGTCTATATTGATTGTAGTAAGACATTTGATGAGGTCCCATGTAGTAAACTGGTCAGAAAAATTAAAACCCATGTGATACAGGGAGATGTGACAAGTTGGATCCAAAATTGGCTCAATGATAGGAAACAAAGGGTTGTGCTCAACAGATGTCTTTGTGAATGGAAAGCAGTTTCCATTGGTGTTTCTTAGAACTCAGCATTGAGTTTTTTGCTGTTTGTTTTATATATTAATATTTTTCACTTAAATGTTGGAGGCATGATTGGGAAATTTGCAGAAGATACAAAAATTGGC
The DNA here is from genome assembly GCF_021869965.1 of Rhincodon typus. Classification (NCBI taxonomy): domain Eukaryota; kingdom Metazoa; phylum Chordata; class Chondrichthyes; order Orectolobiformes; family Rhincodontidae; genus Rhincodon; species Rhincodon typus. The sequence goes on from NC_063361.1 coordinate 38,046,867, forward strand.
ATCTAACTTATAGTAAGTAGATGGCTGTCAATGGCAGGATGATATCAGTGACAAAAACAGAAATTGCTGGAAAAGCTCAGCAGGTCTAGCAGCATCTGTGAAGAGAAATCAGAGTTAACATTTTGGGTCCAGTGACCCTTCTTCAGAACTGAATTCAGTGGTTTGGTCAGGTTGGTGAAAAAGTAGCAAGTAGAATTCAATCCAGAGAAATAGAGATTATGCATTTAAGCAGGGCAAACAAACCAAGGGAATATGCAGAGGAAGTGAGAGACCTTGGTGTGGATGTACAAAGATCCTTGAAGGTGGCAGGATGGTTAAAGAAGGTGGCAAAGAATAAGGATGCTTTCCTTACTTGTAAACAAGAACAGGGACGTAATGTGGGAACCGTACCAGACGCTGGTTAGGCCACAGCTGGATTTTTGTGTACAGTTCTGGCCACCACCTTACAGGAAGGATATAATAAAGGGAGTCCACAGGTGATTTTCAAGAATGTTTTGCTTTTATTTCCAGGAATATTGCCAGGTCTTGAAAATTGCAGCTATGAGGAAAATCCTGGACAGGCTAGTATTGTTATCCTTAGAAGGCTGAAGAGTGACTGAATCGAGGTGGACAAAACAATGAGGGGCTTGAATATTGTAGACAGAGAAGACCAGTTTGCTCTTGTGAAGAGGTCACTTACCGGAAGGGCACAGATTTAAGGTGTCTGGTAGAAAGATTAAAGAGGACTGGTGTTCTTAACTTGCTGCCTAGTTTGATGGTTGATATGAAAACTCTTATCTCACAGGAGCTATATCTGCATCTAAATCACTGGAAAATGGAAGGTTAGGACTAGGGGCTGGTAAGTGAGATTAGAATGAAGGGCTAGTTTTTTTTCAGCGGGCACAGACATGATGGCTGAATGGCATCTTTGCTATTGTGTTGTAAATATTCTATGGTTCTACAAACAGAAAATAGTGGAAATACCCAGCAGATCAGGCTTTTGATCCTGACCAGCCATAAGCTAGTGCTGGAAAGTGGGTCTAGAGTCTTTGGCAGTACAGACTCAATGGGCCAAAGGGCCAGTTCTCATTGTATGATTCAACGATTTCTATTCCCCTACCACCTCCATAACTCTTCATATAATTGTCAAATTCCCTCTTGAAATCCAAGATTAACCCTGCCTTCATTAGACTGTCAGGCGGTGCATTTCAAATCTTAACCATTTGCTGGATAAAATAAAACTTTTCCTTATGTTACCCATATTTCTTTAACCAGTCACTTTACATTGTTGTCCTCTGTTTCTGAGGAAAAGTTCCTCCTTTCCTACTCTAAATCTCTGGAACTGTACAAAAATCCTCAATATTGAACTCTGCTTTCTTCCGTATTAATAACCCCCATCCAAAGGTATTGGAACATTTTCCAATTCATTTTTGAATAATACATCACAGAATACTTTTTTCATCCTATTTATCTGAAATGTACAACTCATTTGCTGAAAATGTTGTAAAATAGCTCCAATGGCTTTAATTGTAGATGAGCTCTCATTTTCTGAGAACTTTGCAATACTGTTATGACATTATTAATGAGTCTGAGTAATGCCATGGAACTCTCAAGGTGCTTGTGTATTCTTAGGAATAAAGCCCCACTTTTGAATCCTCTGGTTATGAAGCAGTTGCACATTATATTCTAAGAAATGTGGTTTGTTTGTGACTAGGCCCATGAGATGGTAACCAAAAGCTATTTCCCTGCATCCGAAGAAACTCTTCTGGCCCTGGCTGCCTTGAGACTGCAGTTTACAATCCGTGATTTCACCACACATGTGCCACTGCCTAAACTTCAGGAGTTATTTCCTGTGCATGTTCTCAAGGCACGGGTCCAGCAATCTGTGAAAGCTTTACTTTCCACAAATAATAAGGGTCTGAGTCACTTACTGCCAGGAGCCCTGGCAAGCAGCCTGTGGGGCAGCACAACCCAGAAACAGAAACTCGAGGAAGAACAACTATTGAAAGTACGGCTGAAAGAGGAGGCAGCAGCATTAATGGCCACAATCGTTGAACAATGGAAGCAGCTTCCAGGAATGACCCAACTGGAAGCTATGACAACATACCTCAGCATAGTGAGGGAATGGTCTGGATATGGAGCTACCCTGTTCGAAGTAGGGGCATTTATGGTAAGTGCATTGGATAATTTTACTTTTTGCATCTGAATTCTTGTGCAGTTTGTGTGGAGAAAAAATATTCCTTGCTGTACAGCATCTATCAGCTCCTGTACCATCCAGCCAGTCTGTGATCTGTTTTTGAAGCAGATCTCACTTTTTCTGGTAATTCTGTCCATTATTCTTTGTGACCTATTGTAGATAGCAGGAAACAAAACCTCAAATTTAGAATTTTTGACATATCACAATTCTGATATCAGTCAGTATTTTCTCTCCCAGTGATGAGAGGAACTGAAAGAATGAATATCAGGAGATTTTCAATCAGGAGCAGGAGATCAGTGCTTGCAGAGGGTTGGCTCTATTACTATCAGTTCCTGATCTCTCTCAAACTTTCCTCCATCCTCCATCCTCACGTATTGATCTTTCTAGTCCAATTAGATTATATGAGAACAAGTTCTGATGTTACTGTTTGACTTGGGTGAATTAGTCTGATCGGATGATCCAGTTTAAAGCCCCCGTTGTTAATCTAAACCCCTCATCACAACTGGCTCCAAGTAACTCCTGCTTTAAACTTATCCCCTCAGACTTAAAGGGAGTTTAACATTTCAGTCATCCATTGAAACAGTTCTCAGATTCAGTTGTATAAGCAAACAGATGTGGTTAATGGTTCAGAGCTATATAGATATAAATAATTTATGTTTACATACTATTTTATTCCCAAGCCATCTTTGAGACAAAACTTCTATTTCAAACTTAATTTTAATGCGTTTTACAGAGAATAGAAAGCTGCTGTGAGCTAAGTGGTGCCGTCATCCCATGAATGAATAGAGAAAAAAAATGTTTCTGTAACAGTAGAATGTTCATCAAAACACTTTTTTATTCATTAATGGGATGAGGGCATCGCTGGCTAGGCAGCACTTATTGCCCATCCCTAATTGCCCAGAGAGCAGTTCAGAGTCAACCACATTGCTGTAGGTCTGGAGTCACATGTAGGCCAGACCAGGTGAGGATGGCAGTTTCCTTCCCTAAAGGGCATTAGTGAACCAGATGGATTTTTCCGATAGTTGACAATGGATTCATGGTCGTCTTTAGATTCTTAATTCCAGATATTTTTATTGACTTCAAATTCCACCGTCTGCTGTGGTGGGATTCAAACCTGAATCCTCAGAACAGTTATCTGGGTCTCTAGATTAACAGTCCAGTAATAATACCACTAGGCCATCACCTCCCCATCTATATCTATATTTAATGTTTTTACACATTCAGGCTGAGGGTGTTATTAGTACACAATCTATGAAAAAAAATCAGAGTGGCCATAGTTGTAATTCACATCCCTGAAAGGATATTCTTAAAGTGTCCATCCTCCTCTCAAAATGTCAAAAATTAAGGTTCTTATTAATAACCATCTTTCCCATTCTATTGATTTCAATATATTTGCTCAAATTAGTGAAACTTTGGCAATATCAGTGCAGGAACTACAATTCTTATAATTACAGTGCACAAGCATAAAATGAGGCCATTTTGCCTAGAGGTCTGTGCAGGTTTCTTTATATGTATCTCATGTGGTGGTCCTCTTCACTCCCTGTACCCCCATACACTCTTCTACCCAGTCCGCTCTCCTGAATACTTCCCATACCCCCTCACGTCCCACCAAGTCTAATCCTACTGTCTCCTCTCACAATGTATAATGCCCATCCAGTCACTTCCTATACATTTCAATACTGTACAGTATTATAGTGGTCATGTTACTGAATTAGTAATCTAGAGGGCAGGATTAATTCTGCCGTTAAATCTGGGAATTTAAATTTACTTAATTAAATTGTAATCTTTAAACAAAACATTCTGGTCTCTGTAATGGAGATCACAAAACTATTAGACTGTCATCTGTGAACCAGATGAGTTTTACAACAATGGGGAAAGAAATCTGCCATCCTGATTGATATACTACACATCAATGTGATAACCTCCTAACTGCGTTTTACAAAGCCGATTGCACTCAAGATGTGGCTTGCCATGTTCCAACCAATAGACTTGGCCAATAAATGCTACTTGCTCACTGCCTGTAAATGAATAAAACCAAGTCAGTTGTTTACTCCCATTCCCCTGTCATTTTCTACCTTGTCTAATTCAATTCCCATACTTTTATTTTGTATCCTTTAATAGAATGCTCAGTCTAATTCCTCTCCAACTCACACTCCACACCCTTTAAAGATACCAACTTATTATAATTCCATTCTTCAATTCCCAAGTCTAAACCATTCTTATAAAAATAAGACTTGATTCAACCGAAGCCACAGTGAAACACCAATCACCACACCCTTTTCACCTCAACAGTTTGACTTCTGCCCTTTTCTCTCTCCATGTGACAACCATATGAAACACATTTAACGAATTATGTAAAACATGTTCTTTATCTACTTTCTTTGTCGCTGTTTCAAGAAACTGAGGTTAGTCATTTGGTCAAAGGAAACTGCCTTTTAGAAATCTATGCTAACTAGCCCAGATTAATTTATTTCTCCAGTTACTAAGTAATTTTGTCCTGTTTTGTTCACCATTATTGGTATACAAGAACTGAAGTCTAACTAGTAAATAACGTGGGGAAGCTGGATCATGTATTGCTGGCAGTGTTTATATAAAACCCAGTAATGCTGATTGGCTTAGTAACTGTTCCTAGTCATGACTTGTACGTGGTGATATTAATTCTACCAGTAACTCAGACAAGAAAATCCACCGGTGATATGGTCAGTCTGTTAAAATTTAAACACTAGAAAGATCTAAACAAAAAATCTACTTAGTGAGATAATCTTGACTTCCATCATGATAATGAAAATCACCTGAAGACATAGTAGCTTCTATTTTATAACCTCTTTCCAACGCAGCTAACCTAAACTTCATTTGCATACAATCTAATGTTTCCTCATCTCTGAATCTCCCAGAAGGTTCAAGCTTCTCTGGGATGCACTGGTCTGTGTCCCTGGACTGGAGAAGGAACAGCAACCAGTTTCTCCTGCTCAATGCTGTCAGGCTTGTCTGATACCCTCTATAGTTAAATAGCCTATTTCCTACCCTCTCACCCTCCTTAGCTATCAGCTGCTGAAACACTTATTCATGTTTCAGTTATCTCCCATTTAAACGATTCCAGTGTTTTTTCTGGCCAACTCTCAATTTGCAGTCTTTGTAAACTTGAGCTCATCCAAATTTCTGCTGGCCATGTCATAACTCAGACAAACTCCTATTCCTCTGCCACACCTGTGTCACTGTTCTCCGTTGGTTACTGGTTGAACAATATCCTCAGTTAAAATTTGTTTGAATTTCGCAATGGTCTTCACATTTCTAAGAACCAAGATCCTGTAATTTTAGACTGCTGAACGCTCACATTTCCTTCACCCTACCATTGATAACCTTGCCTTAGGTTGTCTAGATGTTGCACTCCCAGAATTTCCACCATAATTTTCTCCATCTCCTTCAGGACCTTCCTGAAAATCTGCCTTTTAAGTTGAGTTTGATCATCTACCTTCATGTATTCTTCTTTGGAGGTATGATATATTATCTGATTACTCTACTTTGAAGTGTACTGGAATGGTTAAAGTTGCTATATCACTGTAAAATGTTGTTAATGATGAATCACTGCATCATTTATAAAATCCAATCATAAAAATATGCCCAGAAAATGGAGGTAAAGGCAACTGTGAGTTCATTAAGTATAAGTGAAATTTATGCCTTGTGCAATATATTTAGTCTTAAAAGTGAATATTTATTCATACAAGCATTTGAACTAAAGTAGAACCAGGCCAAATGACTGTGTTTTAAGAGTAGATAAAGTCTGCCCTCTGAATGCGTTACAGAATTCGACAGTGAGTGTGGATCAGATGCTGTGGCTGGCAGTAGGAGCAAAGGGTCTTGCTCTCTACAAACAAGGAGATGTGGAGTCTATGGAGAGTTTTGATTATCAGCAGATTTTATCATTTGAAGTGACAGACAGGAACACCTTCAAAATTTCTCTGAGGAGAAAGGACTTGCTATTTGAGTCCTGCAAGGTATGGCATAGTATATTGTATTTCTGCACTTGCTGATCCACTCAATCACAAGCTCACATAGTCCCTGTTAAAACTCTTGCTGTCACTCTGGTAATTCCTCCACCTCAATCCTTATCTTCATTCCCATGAGCCATTTACAGTCAGAGGGGAAAGCAGCTAGAGTTTCTCATCCTGAAAGTCATGAGGGTCAGACTTGACTGATAGTCTGTCTCCACATCTGCCTTAGCCCATTTGCTGCTAAAACCGTCATTCGTGCTTTTGTTACTTCCAGACTAGCTGACTTCAATGTTCTTCTGGCTGACTCTTACCTTGCAGTTTCAGCAGACTTGAGCTCATCCATATTTCTGGGTAGACTGTATAAAGACCATTAGGTCCTGCTGTCATCTCTTTCAGCATCAAATCCAGCCCCCAGCTTCCTTTGTGTACAGCAGCTTGATAACAAACTATGACGATCACATGAACGAACACACACCTTGCCTCCTCCATCTTCCTATTCCATGTGATGTTCTATAAGCATGCGGGCCTCATGCATTTCTTCTTCACTAAGAGATGTCAGAACAATAATGGGATAGGAGGTGGCTGTTTGGCCCATTGAGTCCATGCCTGCTGACTGCAGAGCAATCTAGTCAGTCCCATTCCTCCAGTCTATCCCTGTAATCCTGAGTTTATTTCCTTCAGGTGTTGATTATGTTTGAAATAGTTATTCTCATTTTCACCACCATTGTGGGCAATGAATTCCAAGTTATTACCACTCACTCCCCTGCATTTCTCACTCGAAGCTGAAATTGGTGTTCCCTCATCCATTTGCTATATCAATGGTAACACTTGTCCTGCATCAACCTGTCATCATCATGTACACCTCGATCAAATCTCCTTTGCTCCAAGGTAAGCAGCTCCAATTTCTCCAACCTAACCTTCTACCTAAATCCATCATCCCTGGAATCATTCTGGTTAATCTCCTCTGCAATCTCTTGAGAACCTTTACACTTTTCCAAAAATGTGGTGATCAGACTTGGACACAATGCTCTGGTTGTGGCATAGCCAGAGCTTTACAAAAGGTTCGGTATTGCCTCCTTGCTTTGGTATTCAATATCTCTACTTATGAAGCCCAAGATCTGTCATAACCACGCAACCCAGGTCTCTCTAATCTTGCATTAAAGTTAGAATTGTGCCATTGAGTGTTTTGACTCTCCCTATTGCTTCTGTCAAAATGTCTCAGAATTAAATTCTATCTGCCACATGCCTATCCATTTTGCTGACCTGTTTCCTCACTGCAAAGTGGCACTGGTGTAGATTTAGAACAGTTTCTGTCAGTGAAGACTCAATGGGCTGAAGGGCTTTTCTGTCCTTATGATTCAAAATATTAAATTAGTTTACCATCTTTGTTCCCCATTTATAATGGATCTACATTTGTCTTCATTAATCTTTTCTCTTCTCTTCACCTATAGAAGCTTTTATAACATGTTTGTATGTTCCACACAAGCTTATTCTCATAATCTACCTTCCTCCCATTGAAATGTAAACTGTTCCTAATCCTCGGGTCTACAGGTTTTTTGGCCAATTTGTATGCTCCTTCCTTCAATGTAATACCGTCTCTAATTTCCCTCGATGGAGATGGTTGTGGTCAAGCCACCTTTCCCATTTGTTCTGAATTTTCCACAATCAATGCCCATGTGTCATAGCAACACCACTTAACTCCTGACTATTTTCATTGACTATAACCTGACTCAGCATTTTCCATGGACCCTTCATGTTGAGACGTGCTGCTAAAAGTGACATATAAAAATATCTTTAAAAAATGATTTAGAATAAAAGTCTCTAAAACATGTAAGCTAATACTTGAACAAACACAGGAATACAGAGGCGATTCTGGGTTGTATTCATGGGTTATATCTCACATTCAAAATACCAAACTGTGTATCAGATCCTTAAGCACATTTTGTATTACCAGGAAACTCCACCTTGAATTGACTGACACTTTCTACTCCTGTCTCCCTACTTAGTTCAATCCACATAATTACTGTACACAGAAAGATGATTAAATCTGAATTCCCCATTCACCTAACCTCTTCTAACCTTGATTTGTCTCTCTCTGTCTCTCACAGACAGTCCCCCCTGCCACTGTACTATGTACCATTAAACAATCTCTCTTACTGAGTTACATTATGCATTTTGATACACTACATATTTCCCTGAAACATGGCTGGCTGATGTGAAGAAATGGTTTCTGATTGCTTTTCTGATTTTTTTTAAACTCTTAGGTCCAAGAGATTGTTCAGTTGATTAAAATTTACAGCGCCAATCACTTCAAAACACAGGCTCGATCTGATCATCGAAGTAGACCAATCATAACAGGTAGCCTGGCCAACAGTCACCATTGTAACCTGTACAGCGATTCCAGCACAGAAGAAACATAGCAGAGCACAGTGGGAGAGATACTGGCGAAACATTTCACTTTCCTTATTACTACAGCATTATTAGGCCTTAGCACACCATACATGGATAGCAAGCCTCATCTTAACTTAGTCTTTCATTCTTGCCAATGACCTTTGTACAAGTTCTTGCAGCAAGAAGTTGGGCCCTCTTTGGGCTTTTTACACTGGTTGGTATAGCTTTACTTAAAAGACTTGACACTATAAACCACCTGAGTAACAGAAGTTTCTCAGTCAGAAGGTTGAGGTATCAGAATCAAAGGTCTTGGCATGTTGAACTATCCTGACGGCAGTAAGTGGAGTGAAGGAATTCTGTGGACTTCTCAGACAAAGGCCTTAAAAGTCTGGGGCTGCGAAAGAACAAAAAGTTTATGCTTTTGTATTAATTTATATAAAATTGTGAAGGATTCCAGTGAAATGTTCCCCTTGTACTTAATCCTCAAATTAACAAACTACATGGGATATCAACAAGAGTTGTATTTGCTGCAAGGACTCCCAATTCCAATTCCTCCTCATGATTAGAGTGGATGATAATTTAATTGCTTTGGCACTGATTATGTACCAGGTGATAGATAGCAAGAGAAAACCAAGCAGGGATTAGAATGCTTAAAATTCAGACAGTGTATATGATTAATCATGGATACCACATTGCGGTGAAATTGTAACTGTCAGATTTAATATTAATCTCCACCGAGAAATCATGAAACATTGAAAATTAATTGTCTTTCTGCTTTTAAAACACTACCCATCCCAACTTAAGAATCATAACTCCATGAACTTGCTGCTTTCCTTTCAAACAGGTTGCAACTCTATTATGTAAACCCAAAGAGCTCAAGGACTGCTGATAACAGAAGAAAACACAAACGTGTTGGAAATGCTCAGCAGTCAGACAGTATCACGAGAGGTCATTGACCTGAAATGTTAACTTTTTGTTTCTCTCTACAAATGGTGTTTGATCTACTGAGCATTTGTTGTTTTTGTCAAATTTCCAGCATTCATAGTATTCTGCTCTTCTGTCGCTAGGATATGAAGTAACCAGTCTGGAAACATTTGGTTACTGTGCAGTTCTGCTGCTCAACACAGACAGAGTTTAAGCAGTATACAGGAAACAGTGTACCAAATCCTCAAGAATCAGGAGGAAATTTATTGTATCAACTTTTATAATTCTGAAGCTGCAATGAAACAGCATCAACTAAAATTTATCAAACTCATTGTTTAAAGCTGCTGGCAGCTTTGGTTTTACACAGGGACTTCCATATTGAATCTTAAACTCACTATGCAATGAAAATGATTTTTTTTTTATTTAACTGTATATTGCATGTTCCCTCTTTACTGAAATGTACTGCACTATACTGTATAGATGAATTTGTGCAATATGTAAAAACTATCAGAATTAAAACAACTTATTTTAGTACTAGAAAATGGGCTGCATTAGATTTACTAGTTTATTTACCTGTATGCAGTTATAGTAAATCTCTAAGCTATACTCCAAAGTAGAAGACAATAGACATGTTAACTTAGTACATGCCGCAGGAAAATTGCAGAATCTGTCAGTTATAGCCCGATTGCGTTAAGATTTTCTACCCGGAGATAAAAGGTTAACGGATACAGGTGGAAACGAAGAATGGAAACTACATTACATGTGTGGTCTAAAGATGGACAAAAAATATTCAACTTGAGGGCAAGTGAGAATTATTGCCTTTGCCATCAAGGAGCCAGAGTAATAGGATGGGGCTCACAGGCTGGCTGGAGTCATACCTGGGGGAATGGTTGTAATTTGCTGGAGGTCAATCATTACAATCACACAGTGTTGCAGGGGTTCCTCAGTAACATTGTAAGACCAACTATCTTTAGCTGCTTTATCAGTGATCTTACCTCCATTATAATGTTAGAAGTGGGGCTGGTCATGGATTGCACAATATTCAGAACCCTTCTTGATTGTTCCGATATTGAAGAATGCAGCATGACCTAGACAACATTCAAGCTTGGGACATATTTGAAATAACATTTATGCCACATAAATGCCAGGCAATGACCATTTGCAGCAAGTGAGATTCCAACCATCATCCTGTAAATTCAGTGGCAATACCATCACTGGTGGCCCTACATTAACCAGAAATTGAACTGAAATCAGCCATATAAATACTATGGGTACAAGACATGGTTGGAGGGTGGAAATTGTGTGGCAAATAAATCATTTCCTGACTCCCCAAAGCATGTGCACTATCTACAAGGCACAAGTTAGGTCTGTCATGAAATACTCCCCACTTTCTTGAAGGAGTGTAGCTACAGCAAATATTAAGCTTTACACCAACCAAGTAACTTGTTTGACTGAAATTTCAACCATCATCTAAATTCATACCCTGCAATATGGATGCAGTGGCAGTAATACTGTCAGTGGGTTGCGGGGGGTGGTTGGCTTATTAAGAATGGTTAACACTGGGAAGTTGATGGTTATGAGGACCTGACTTAAAGTGTGTTGAAGTCTGGAGCAGATTAGCTGTGATCTTGTAGAACAGTGAGGCTGAATGGCCTGCTTCTATTTCATACTTACAAGCAGCGACCCACCAAACCTATATTTAAAAGGGCAGTAAATAAATGGGTGCATTGCCACTTGCAAGTTCCCCTCCAAACCACAAATATCCTTCATTGATCCTTGAATGTAGCTGCCAAAATCCTAGAATTCCTTCCCTAACAGGACCACGAATATACTTGCATAACATAGACTGCAGTGGCTCAAGAAGCTCATACTGAAACAGAAATAGGAGAAGGCCATTCAATGTGATATTAGTTGATCATCCAACTCTGTACTCTGTTCCTATTTTCTCCCCATAACTTTTGGTTCCTTTGACCCTAAGAACTACGTCTAACTCGTTCTTGAAAACAATAAATATTTTGGTTTCAACTGCTTTTTGTGGTAAAGAATTCCACATACATACCACTCTGGGTGAAGAAATTTCTCACCCTCACCCTTGTAAGGGCAGTTAGGCATAGGCAATAAATGCTGGTGTTAGCCAGCAGTGCCCACGACACACAAATGATTAGGGATACCGGTCAAGTGAACTGCTTTCTTCTGGATGGTGTCAAGCTTCTGGAATATTGTTAGAGATGCATTCATGCAGGCAAATGGAGATATTCCATTACAGTCCTGATTAATGCACTGTAGATTGTGGACAGGCTGTGGGGAGCTAGGTGGTGAGTTACCTGGTGTTGAATTCACAGCTTTCAACCTTCCTTGTAGCCACAGCGTTAATATACCAGGTCCATTTCAACTTCTGGTCAATGCATTATGGGCTCAGCCAGTATTTATTATTCATCCCTCAACCCTTGGGATGCTGCAGTCCATGATGATAAGTTCACATACACAAATTGATCCTTCATATTTGATTGCAAGAGGTTGTCAGAATTATGTAGTGGACAGTTACAAAATTTCAAGAAATTCATATTTGCTTTGTCCTGGATTTAATATTTGAAGGGCTGCTGAACCACACTGCTTAAATTGATGTAGTTCCTAAAAGCTCAAAAGGTGTTTTAACTCCCACATCCCAAGAACAAATAGAAGGTATCAGATTGTTTACTGTTATGTAACAAACATCAAACACTTACCTAAATAAATCAATGAAGCATTCAGGGATATTTTTGAAATGCAAATCACTCAAACTAATAAAATCTATATGATCAAAAACAGAAGTTGCTGGAAAAGCTCAGCAGGTCTGGCATCATCTGTGAAAAAACAATCCGAGTTAACGTATCGCATTCGGTGACCCTTCCTCAGAATTGGTTGAAAGCTATGAATTCGACACCAGATAACTCACCACCTAGCTCCTCACAGCCTGTCCACAATCTGCAATGCATTTATCAGGACTGTAATAGGATAATGTAATGGAATATCTCCATCTGCCTGCATGAATGAATCTCTAACAATATTAAAGAATATTGTTTTTGTTCCTGATTTACTGCATCTGCAGTTCTTTCACTTTTTATAAAATCCATGATTGTGGATATGTAGAAAATGTTTATTAGAATGCATCACATTGAGTTGCTTAATAATACACTACTCCATTATGTACAGACTTCTCCTAAGAGATTCCCACACACTCAATAAGCAAAGCTTAGCATAACTGAAACAGATTCGAACATTTTTAACAGCATCTTTGCTGAAGGGATCACTCATACAGATAAGATTTTGTGACTTCGTGGAGACTAAAGAAACCACAAGTAAAATCAAAACGCATGCCAATTAACACTTATACAGTTGAGTTTAAGATCTAGGTTTCTGTAACCTTTTGATAAACCAATGGTTGCTTCAATAAATGAGCAGTATGCTTTACTGATGTCTCACTGCTCAAGTGTATCAACAACCCTGGTGACCCCCAGGGCAAGTGTTCAAACATTTGGGCCAAGCTGACTGTACCTGCATTTCTCCATCGATGGGAAGCAAATATGACCAGTTCATCTTGTCTCAAATGTTCTGAAGGGAGCTGAGACCAGGTACATAATGCACTTGGCAAACAAACATTATACTTCACAATTTAAGTAAGTCAATATATTCAGTAGTATGAACTGTATATCCAGTAAATCAGTGGGAAAGTGAGATCAATAATAGTCTCAACTGACACTGCTTGAAATGCACAGTCACGCCAAAATTTATTAAAAGAAAGTTGCAAACTTTTGTCATATGTTTTTTTTTAAAAAAAGCTTATGATGAAATAGGGCAGATTTTCTTAACAGAAGCATCTATGCAGGTCTTTTCAGAGTGATATATACACAAAGCTGACTCCACATTTATGCAATATGTTGCTCTCACCAATGCTGCAATCAAACCTGCAGAGAAGTGTGCAACAGTGAATTACTAAACTAACTGAGATTCAGTTACACAGGTACAGCTATCCAAATAATGTCAAAATTACCAAGTTTCACACAATTTTTCTTTCAACGTGTCTGGTGATAGTATGGGACATCTGTGTTACACACATGAGACCAGTGCTGGCCTGATCGAGGGCATGTTGTACATTTGCCTTGTTTGGTGATATTCAATTCTTCACACAAAGGAAATCTGAACACAAATAGCAGACAGAGATACATATAGATGTTATTTATCAAATCAGAATAACTCTGTAATGTTGCCTATTAAAGTTATATTTTACTGCTCCTGGGTGCCCCAGGAGATATAGTCTGGACGGGTAGCAGCATGATACTCATCAATCAATTGCTGCACAATCTCTCGAGAAGTATCCAGCTCATCAAAGTTTTCCTTAAACATGTCCTCTTTGCGAAACTGTTCCAAGAAAGCTTCTCGCTTTCTAAGCTTGTCATACTGTCTGCTGGTTCTCTCAAACAGCTGTGGAACGAAAGGGATGAAAGTTATACATTTAAAGAGTTTTACATTTAAAACTGTTAGCACTACAAAATTCAATATGGATTACTACCTTTATTATTTCATGAGACCTCTCAGTTCTAATGCTGAAAGCCCTTTTCCAAATTTCTCAAGTTTACATCTGTATGACTAATTGGAGCTGAATAACAGAATATTGTTCTTCTAAGTTCTAAAAAGAATTCTGACAATGGTATTATTAACAAAACGTTATTTGGTTGGAAGCACACTTCCCACTCATTTACCGTGTCTCTTCTAAAGCAGGCACTTGCAGATCAAAAAGGAACAATATAACATTTATTGCCCCATCCTTGGTTGCGTAGTGGATGTTTGTACATTACACTTTACTCTAGGTCATTTATTTTTCCCTCCATTCTTTGCACATTGTCAGCACAAGCACAACACCAACCAACAGGAATCAAGCCCAATGAATACTACTGTGCCTATGTTCATTTGTCTTAAATTGTGACATTAATGAAAACAGTTGGTACAGTATTGGTACTTACTGAGGAGATGCTGGTGTGGTTAGCCATCATGAGACCACTTACACGATGGGCTGAAGGCAAGTAAGGAGATTTGCGTGATAGCGCCACCTGTATACTGGCTGGGCCCCATGGAATGAAGTTGGCCAACTTCCGCTCCCTTATTCTTTGTAGACTCTTGTGTACCTATTTAAAGAACATAACATAAAATAGGAATCTTACACTTACACTGTACCTATCACAGTCTGTAACATAAAGTGGATATGCTGTAATCAAACGTGTCAGAAACTAACACCACATTGAAAAGTGAATGACCATTCCAATGGTAAATATTTTATTGTTATTAGTTAAGTGGATTGTTTATGTAAATTTGAAATATAAATCCGACAGATTGGTGCTGTCTCTCTTCTAGGGTAGTACACTCCTTGGTATTACCCATCTCCCCTAGGGTGGAACGGCCCCTGCAAAACCCAAGTACGGCAGTTTTGTTAAATCACAGCATACGCTCAAGTTCTAGAGTCACATAACTTTATGACTGAGAAAAGAGTTGCTGTCTTGATAAACCACATTAACAGTGTCTTCCCCAGTAGAAACCAGCAGGCTGACCAGAAAACAGGATTAAATTGCAAGCATTTCTAGTGTTTATGGCTAGTATAGGTGGAAAAATTACTGTGGAGTTATTATACAAGTCAACACAATTTTCCATGTACCATAGAATGGAATAATTATCAAACCTGCTGTAAAAAAAAAACCTAGGTAACCACGTATAACAGGCGTCTGCATTTCAAGTCTGATACACATCTATGTAAAGAATACTGGATGATAACTTTTGGCTGGCAATTTGAATTTCTCCCATTTCACAAAGTGGTTAATCTTACTCCAGCAGGCATCGGCCAATAAAAACCGAAAGAACTGCAGATATTGTAAACCAGGAACAAAAACAGAAGTTGCTGCAAAAGCTCAGCAGGTCTGGCAGAATCTGTGAAGAAAAGAATCAGAGTTAACATTTCGGGTCTGGTGACCCTTCCCACAGAACTCACATTCACATTCTGAGAAATGGTCACCAGACCCGAAACGTTAACTCTGATTTCTTTCTTTACAGGTGCGGCCAGACCTGCTGAGCTTTTCCAGCAACTTCTGTTTTTGCGGCATTGGCCAATGGTGGCTGAGCCTGCAACTTCTCTGTCATGACGCGGATTTTCTTCTCTCCGATACTGAAGGTTTTGAGTCTTGCTGGAGCTTGGGTTGTTGGATACAAATTAAGTTCAAGTGTCTTAACCAAGTGGCTGTTCTCCACTAAAACTTAAAATGCAAGTTATTCAACCATGCAAAAGATTAAGCAGCAAGTATGATTCTGACCTCGCCTAGTATTTATATGTACAAATGTCCAGAGTGACTGGAAAATAACCTGAACCATAACTGATTTTCCATTCTCTAGCTCAGTGTGCCCAAATTGCCCCTAGGAACAGTGCAGTACTGAGGGAATGCAATAATTCCAGATATTGTCTTTTAGATCTGATATTAAACTGAACACCCATTGCCTATGCAAACAAAGGTAAGACATTCTGCAGCATTTCCTGAGAAGCAGGAAAGTTTCCCAAAGTCCACACCTACACTCCACACTCAACTATTGTTCGCAAAAACTGGTTATTTGACCACTCACTGATGTTCACTATTTGGGACATTATGTGCAAGCAAGTGTTGCAATAGTAGCTGTTCTCAAGAAGTTACTCATTGATTGTAAAGCTAGATGGGCCAATATGATAGCCACATGCAGCCATTTGGGAACCCAGATATAATTTTTTTTAAAATTAGTAATTAGTAAATTTTTAATTAATAAATAAAAGAGTAATAGATACTATCTATGGGCATTGACCTCAATGTTAATTTATTATAATGTGGGCTTTTACTCGTATGAACGAGAAACATGAGTAGGCTACTTGACCTTTTGAGTTTGCTGCATCATTCAATAAGATTTTAACCTCATCTCTACGTTCCAACATATCCCCTATAATCTTTCATCCCCTTAGGAACCAAGGATCTATCTACCTCAGCCTTAAAAATATTGAAATATTCTCAAATAGTGCCTTTTAAAGAAGAGCTAAGATTAAAAGTATCAACTTCTTTAATTACAGCGTGGAAACAAACCCTTCAGTCCAACCAGTCCATGCTGACCATAATCCCAAACTAAATTAATCTCATCTACTTCCGCTTGGCCCTTATCCCTCCAAACATTTCTTATTCATGTACTTATCTAAATGTCTTTTAAACATTGCAACTGTATCTGCATCCATCACTTCCTGTAAAAGTTTCTTCCACACATGAAACTCTACATAAAAAAAAGTCCCTCATGCATTTTTTAAAATCTCTCTCCTCTCACCTTAAAAGCATGCCCCCTAGTCTTGAAATCCTCCACCATAGGGAAAAGATACCTGCCATTCGCCCTATCAATACCTCTCATGATTTTATAAACCCTATAAGGTCACCCCTCAACCTCCTACATTGCAGTGAAAAAAGTCTCAGCCTATCCAGCATCTTTTTATAACTCAAACCTCTATTCCTGGCAACATCCTGGTAAATCCCTTCTGTACCCTCTTCAGCTTAATAATATCCTTCCTATAGCAGGGTGACCAGAACTGGACACAGTACTCCAGAAGAGGCCTCACCAACATCTTGTACAACCTCAACATAACATCCCAACTCCTATACTTAAAAGATCTGAGCAATGAAGGTAAGCGTGCTAAATGTCTTCTTAACTACCCTATCTATATATGATGAAAACTTCAAAGAATTATGTACCTGAACCCCTAGGTCTCTCTGTTCTAGAACACTACTCAAGGCCCGACTTGTAATTGTACACATCCTGCCCTTCTTCGTTTTACCAAAATGCAATACCTCGTATTTATCCAAATTAAACTCCTTCTGCTGATCTTCAGCCTACTGACTCAACCAATCAAGATCTCTTTGTAATCCTAGATAACCTTCTCCACTGTCCACTATAACATCAATTTTGGTGTCATCGCAAACTCACTAATCATGCCTTCTACATGCTCATCTAAATCATTTTTATAAGTGACCCCATGGAACACTGTTGGTCACGGGCCTCCAGTCCAAAAAACAACTCTTCACCATTGCTCCGTCTCCTGCCTTTAAGCTAATTTTTAATCCAATTGGCAAACTCACCCTGAATCCCATAAGATATAACTTTATTAAGTAGTCTACCATGTGCATGTGGGGAGGCAATGGCCTAGTGGTATTATCGCTGGACTGTTAATCCAGAGACCCAGGCAATGGGTTCAAATCCCACCATGGCAGATGGTGAAATTTGAATTCAATAAATATCTGAATTAAGAGTCTAATGATGAACATGAATCCATTGCCAATTGTCGGGGAAAAACCCATCTGGTTCACTAATGTCCTAACCTGGTCTGGCCTACATGTGATTCTAGATACACAACAATGTGATTGACTCATAACTGCCCTCTGGGCAATTAGGGATGGGCAATAAATGCTGGCTCAGCCAGTGACGCCCACATCCCCTGAATGAATAAAGGAAATAAAAAAAGTTCAAGTAAACAACGTCTACCGCTCTGTACTTGTCAATCATTTTGGTTACTTAATTAAAAAGCTCAATCAAATTTGCGAGACATGATATCTCTTGCACAAAACCATGCGGACTATCCGTAATCATTCCTTGCCTCTCCAAATGCACATAAGTCCTATCTTTCAGAATCATTTCCAGCGCCGAAGTCAAACTCACAGGTCTATAGTTCACAGGCTTCTCTTCACATCCCTTCTCAAACAAAGGCACAATATTAGCCACTCTTCAGTCATCTTGTATCTCACCCGTAGTTATAGATGACACAAATATTTCTGAAAGAGGCCCTGTAATTTCTTCCCTAACTTCCTACATGTCCTAGGATACACTAGATCAGGTTCTGGAGATTTATCCACCTTCATATTTTCTAAGATCTCCAGCACTTCTTCTGTAATGTAAACTGTTTCCAAAACAACAATAGTTATTTCCCTGAGTTTTCTAGCTGCCATTTCTTTCTCCACAGTGAAAACTCTCACAAAATATTCATTTACTATCTCTCTCGTCTCCTGAGGTTCAACACAACGACAACATCTTTGATCTTTAAGGGGCCCTACTCGCTCTCTAGTTGCTCTCTTGCTCTTAATGTACTTGTAGATTATCTTTGGATTACGCTTAACCTAAGTTGCCAATGCTATCTCATATCCTCTCTTTGCCTTCCCGATCTCCCTCTTAAGAACGCCCCTACACTCTTTGAGAGATAGTAGGCAACTGCTGATATTGGAGTCTGGGATAACAAGGTGTGGAGCTGGATGAACATAGCAGGCCAGGCAGCTGGACCCTTCAGAAGGGTCCAGACCCGAAACATCAGCTTTCCTGCTTCTCTGATGCTGCCTGGCCTACTGTGTTCATCCAGCTCCACACCTTGTTACCCCTATACTCTTTATTCTGTTCAAGAGATTCATTTGAACCCTGTTTTCTATATCTAATATATGATTATTTTTTATTCTTAACTACAACCTCAATATCTTTATTCATCCATTGTTCTCTAATCCTACCAGCCTTACCTTCCACTCTAACAGAATCATAATGTCTCTGAACTCTCGTTATGACAGTTTTGAAAGCCTCCCATTTATTAGACTTCCCATTGTCTGCAAACAGTCTACTCCAATCAATTTTTGAAAGTTCTTGTCTCATACCATTAAAATTTGCCTACTCCAATTATAAAATTTAATTTTTATGGAAGGCTTATCCCTTTCCATAACTATTTTAAAACAGAATAATGATCATTAGACCCAAAGTGTTCCCCTATCACTTCAGTCGCTTGCCCTGTCTTATTACCCAAGAGAAGGTCAAGTTTTGCTCATTCTGTAGTAGGGATATTTACATATTGATAAAGAAATTTTTCTTGAACACATTTTTAACAAATTCTTCACCATCTAAACCTTTAGCACTATGGTAGTCCCAGTGAATGTTTGGAAAATTAAAGTCACCTACTATTACAACCATATTATTCTTACACATGGTTGGGGATTTCTCTACATATCTGTTCCTCAATTTTCCTTTGACTATTGGTGGGTCTATAGTACAATCCCATCAAGGTGATTTTTTATTTCTAATATCAACCAATGTATTTTCACTGGATAATTTTTCAGAAATATCTTCTCTAGACAGAGCAATCATGTTTTCCTTAATCAAAAAATTGTTGTATACTTGATTGCTTACTGGTCATTGATTGTTAAAATTGTTCAGAATATAACTGTAAGTACCAGATTTCAGCGCTGTGAAACACTAGCTACATGGTAGTTAGATATGAGCAGTCACTGTGCAACCTCCACGAGTCAGAACAATTTAGGCCAGCAGAAAAATGCAAGTCATTAAATTGGTCAATGCTAGATCAAAACCCTAGAACATTCCAAAGAGCACTTTGGGTGCACCTACACCAAATGGACTGCAGCAGTTCAAGGTGGCAGCTTATTACTATTCTCAAGAGCAACAGGGATGAGCAATAAACGCTGGTCCAGCCAGAGACACTCACATCCCATGAATGAGTTTTTAAAAAAAAAACACCAATCAGCTCCAACAGGACAAGGTCATCGGCAAAAAGCACAGGGCGAGCAGCATCTAACTGCATTCTGGATTTTTGATGGGGGAGGCACTGGCAGATGAAAAGCTTAGGGGTGAGAACATTGAAAGTGGGGTATGGGTCAGGCGACGGAAGAGCGGGAAGTGGGTGTGTTGTGTTCCTGTGGTTTACATTCAGAACAATTACTGAGAAAGTCAAAGCCCCATTTGGAACAAGTACAAAAAAAACTGGAAGCTGCATTACGATGCTTGGAACCTAATAACGTAGAGGAGATTTCCAAACGTTTGTAAAAACAAATGACAATAGGTACTTGATAAATAAAAGAATTGGAAGGTGACCAATATCCTGGCGAGGATTACCCAACCTTTTACTCTGTTCAATTCTGCCATGTGGTGATATGGTATAAGAACCATAAGATGTTGGAGCAGAAGCCCATTCAGTTTGCTCCGCCATTCAGTGAGTTCATGGCTGATAATGATAATGCTCAATGCCAATTTCCTGCCTTTTTCCCAAAAACTCTTGATTGCCTTACTGATTAAAAATCTGTTTGTAAAAACAAATGACAATAGGTACTTGATAAATAAAGTGCATTTAAGTGCATAAAAACAAAGTGCATTTACCTCTCTTCTTGCCTGTGGAATCTGCATTCTATGCTGGCCTCATTTGTATCTAGCCAACTATTTCCATTGGACAACTCTGTTATGAAGCATTGTGGGACTTTCTCAAGTTGAGGTAAAGTGCTATATATGCAATTTTAAAAATATAAACTTTTAGCAAAATGCTATAGTCGTACCTGAGTAGGGTCCACCTCTCCCTGAATAATATTTAGAATTGCAATATAACAATGGTTAGTTTGTCTGTCCCTGCCAGTAGACACCATCACGTTCTTTGGCTGCAACAACCTTCGCATGACATCCAGAACTGTAGTTTTCCGCACACTTGGGACCTAAGAACAAAACACACATCAAGCTTTAAGCATGGAGTTGCCCATTTCCATTTCTTACATTTGAAAAGAAGGATTTCAAATGGATTTTAGCAGAATGATGTGCCCTTCCTGTGGAAATAGGAGATTAGGGAGAATTTCAACGTACATGGATACTATGTCTACAGGAACTGTATCTATCAGATAGCACGGATCAGTTGGAGTGGCAGTTAATGGCAATGCGAAACTTACAAGAGCAAGGAAGTGTGATGGATGGCAGTTTCAGGAAGGTACAAAAACCACAGATAAGTCAGGCAGAGATAGTAGGAACTGCCGATGCTGGACAATCTGAGATAACAAGGTGTAGAGCTGGATGAACACAGCAGGCCAAGCAGCATCAGAGGAGCAGGAAAGCTGACGTTTCGGGTCTGGACCCTTCTTCTGGAAAAAAACAAAGAAGGGTCCAACCCGAAATGTCAGCTTTCCTGCTGTGTTCATCCAGCTCTACACCTTGTTATCTCAGATAAGTCAGGCAGATGGGTTACTGCTAGGAAAGGTAGGAGAGGTAGGCAGGTTGTGCAGGAATCTCCTGTGGCTATCCCTATCTCAAACAAGTATGCTGTTTCGGATAATGTCAGGGGTCATGGCCTCTCAGGGGAATATAGCACTGATGACCAGGTTTCTGGTACTGAGACTAGCTCTACTGTAATGAGGGGTATGTCAGCTTCCAAACAATCAACTGTGATAGCAGGCTCTCTAGTCAGGGGCACAGACGATTCTACCACCGACAGTGAGACATCAGAATGATGTGTTGCCTCCTTGGTGCCAGAGTCATTGATGCCTTGGAGAGGGTGCAGAATATTCCCAAAAAGGGAGAGTGACCAGCAGAAAGTTGTTGCACACGTTGGTAATAATAACATAGGAAGAGAAAGGGATGAGGCTCTGCAGAGAGAATATAAGAACTTAGGCTGGAGTTTAAAAAGTAGGTCCTCAAGGATAGTATAGAACATAGAACATTACAGCGCAGTACAGGCCCTTCGGCCCTCAATGTTGCGCCGACCTGTGAAACCAATCTGAAGCTCATCTAACCTAAACTATTCCATTATCATCCATATGTTTATCCAATGA